>NC_134819.1:14211145-14231145 GCF_046742065.1 Oratosquilla oratoria
GTTTGTTTACAAACTCGAGAACCAAATGACGCTAACACGCGCGCACGCACGCACACGCACACTGTGGTTAGAGCTCTGGCCTGCCACTACGGAGGTCCGGGTTCGACCCTCGCCCGGGGCTGAAATAATATCAGTATCGCAGCGCTGAGGGGTGTTACTCCAACTCTCGTGGGCGGGGAGTTGGGTGTGTGTGTGTGTGCAAGGTCATAGCATTACCCATAGATCGGACCTACGAGCTCTGAGCTCTCTTCCAGGAGGGAAATAGCTGTCGATCACGAGTCCAACACGTGATCCAAAGACCAAGTGAATACACACACTTCCTCCCTGACCATCCCCCACACTTTAAACACTTTGGTGTCATCGCATTCTCCCCCACCTACCCAAGCTCAGGTTCATTACCCTGAGGAGGAGATGGAAGAATGAGGAAAAGTAGTTATGGGAGAGTAGGACGAAAAGAGGGAGTAGGGAGGGAGGAGGGAGAAAAGACGGGACGAGGGAAAAGGAACGAAGGAGAAGAGGGAGAAAAGAGGGTGAAGTGTTAATGTTTAGGGGGAGGGAGGAACCAGGGACGTGGGAGAAGGGAAAAGGGAGGAAGATGGAGGAGAAGGGAGGATGGAGTAAGAGGAGGAAGAAGAGGAGAAAAAAAGGAGAAAAAGAGGAAGAGAAGAAAGAGAGAGAGGAGATAGAAGAGGAGGGACAAGGAGGAGGGAGGAGGGAGGAGGGAGGACGAGGAGGAGGAAGAGGGAGAAGGAGGAGTGGCCATCTCATCCGAATCGGGCGATTCCCGATGGATGGCGCAACCCTCTAGCGCGAAATACCGACCAAGTAAAGGGAGTTGTGGGAGTGGAGGAGGAGGAGGAGGAGGAGGAGGAGGAGGAGTTGTGGGAGTGGAGGAGGAGGAGGAGGAGGAGGAGGAGGAGGAGGAGGAGGAGGAGGAGGAGGAGGAGGAAGAAACAGCAGCAGCAGCAGCCTGGCTTTGCGAGGCGAGTCTCGGTCAGGCGCGCTCTCAAGCATGAGATGGTTTGCATCTAGGTTTGCATGCACGAGTGCATGTATGTGTGCATGCATGTAAGTATGCATGTATGTATGTAGGTGTGTGTGTGGGGGTGTACAGTATGTATGCATATTTGTATGTACAGTATGTATGTATATTTGTATGTACAGTATGTATGTATATTTGTATGTACAGTATATCTGTATGTATATGTATGTACAGTATGTATGTATGCATGTAATTAGGGATGTATAGTATGTGTGTATGTATGTCAGTATGTATATATCATGCATGTTGTTACAGTATGTATCATGCACATACGTAAGCACAAAATGTAAGTATGAACAATATGTATTACTGTACATATAACATGTATGTATCGTGCATACACACAGCATGTATAAATGCATATACGTAAAGCATGTTTTTATGTATGTACAGCACTAATACAGATATTTGCTGAAAAATGTGACAACGATAGGCATAATCCAAATGTTTTCGTCTATAAATGTATGCATAAATTTATGCACAGTATGCATATTGGCATAAATACATGAACTCAATGCATTGGTGTACATACATACAATAATGTAACAACTGCATGAAGATTTTTCAAGCTTCTTTCCATTTACTATGTCGCAGCGTTCTACAAATTTACTTTTAGTCTGGCTGTCGCCAGTCGATTTTATTCACCCAAAGAAAATATTCTCCATAGCAAATAATAATAATAATAATAATAATAATAATGACAATAATAATAATAATAATAATGAAAACAACAGTATTAACAATAATAATAATAATAATTATAATAATAACAACAACAATAATAAAAAATCTATTTCAGACATTCTCGTTGACTGGGCGAAGGGGTCACCCTCACAAGTGGAAGGTGGGGGGGGGGGGATGGTGTAAGAAAAATCCCTCCAGGAGGAGTGATAATTCAAGTGGAGGGAACGGGCTTTATATCTAGGTCTTACAGGTGGGGGGGGGAGGGAAGGGAAGGGGGGAAACAAGGGGGGAGGGGTGTAAAAAATTATACAAGAGGAAGTAAAGACGAGATGAATCAACCTGAAGAGGAAACGAGGAGAATGGGTGGACAGCAAATAGGTCACAGAGACAAGATGGGTGAAACAGCAGGAGAGAAAGAAAGGGGGGGGGGAGAAAATCCGCAAGAGAAGACGGGGTAGAGGAGGAGGAGGAGGAGGAGGAGGAGGAGGAGGAGGAACTGAAGGAAGAGAAGGACGAAGAAGAGGGGAGAAGGAGATAAGGAGAAGAACTGAAGGAAGAGAAAGACCAGGAGGAAGAGGAGGAAGAATAAGACGAGGAACAAGAAGAAGAAGAATAGGGGAGGAAGAGAGAGAGTAGGAGATGGAGAAGGAGAGGGGAAGTAGAGGAGGAGAAGGAGGAAGTGGAGGAGAAAGATAGGAAGGAGACGCGAAGGAGGAGGAGGAAAAGGAGGGAGCTGTATAAAGGGAGAATAATGCCTTAATGGGTCAGGTGGATAGCTACGCTTTTCACGAAGGACACACACACACACACACACACACACACACACACACACACAACTCGTGGCGAAGTTGCCAGAGTTCCCGGCTGCCACTACGGTGGTTCGGTTTCGAATCCCGCCCAGGGCTGAAATAATTTCAGTATCGCTGCGCTGCGGGTTGTTACTCTAACTCTCGTGGGCGGGGAGTTGGGTGTGTGTGTGCGTGTAAGGTCACAGCATTACCCATAGATAGGTCATATACGAGCTCTGAGCTCTCTTCCGGGAGGGAAATAGCTGTCGATCACGAGTCCAACACGTGATTTAAAGACCATGGTGATTCACGCACACACTATGTGAAACTAGGTATGGTGATCGCATGACCCCACGAGCGTTGCTCCTCTCCTGTAAACTTAAATTAGGTATACACAATGAATGGTATAACTAGTTTCTAAGTGGCACAGCAGTTCACTAAATTATAGAGCAAGTCACAAATTTGTGCACTAAGTCACTAAAATGTACAGCAAGTCAATAAATTGTACAAACAAATAAATATTACAGTAAATCACAAAAAAATGGACAAGAAGCTACCAAAATGAGTAAGGCCGGACCCACACAGCCTGGTGCAGCGCTGCATGAGGCAGTTGGCAGGTGGTGGTGGTGGTGGTGGTGGTGGTGGTGGTGGTGGAGGAGGAGGAGTGTCCACACTCTGTCAGCACTGACAGTGTGACAATGCTGATAGACAGTGTGGACACTCGGCGCTGTATTCAACATTGCCAACTGCTTCATGCAGCACACCAGGCTCAGTGTGGACCTGGTTTAATTCACCAAATTGTACGGCAAATCACTAAAATGTACAAATCACTATAATGTACAAATCATAAAATTGCATACAAGTCTCTAAATTATACCAGTCACTAAATTGTGCAGCAAGTCACAAATGTGACACAAGCCGCTGAATTGTACAGTTTACCATTAAAATGTACGTCACTAAATTGTAAAGCAAAACACTAAATTGTACAGCAAAGCTCAAAATTGTACAAAAGTAGCTAAATGGTGTAAATCACTAAATTACCAATGCGAAGGCGCACTCTTTCCTTCGACAATGGTTTCAAAAACCTTCGTTTCCTGATTTCACATTTCGCTCAGTAGTGTGTGTGTGTGTGTGTGTGTGTGTGTGTGTGTGTGTGTGTGTGTGTGTGTGTGTGTGTGTGTGTGTGTGCGCGCGCGCGTGCATTTGCGAATGGGTGCACTGAGGTTCCTCGCTGTCCGCATCCCCTTGTGAGAAGGCGTGTTCTCTTCTTGGGTGCATCTGCATCAGGTAAATGGCTCACAGCAGCACTTGCATAGAAGCC
Organism: Oratosquilla oratoria; assembly: GCF_046742065.1. Taxonomy (NCBI): domain Eukaryota; kingdom Metazoa; phylum Arthropoda; class Malacostraca; order Stomatopoda; family Squillidae; genus Oratosquilla; species Oratosquilla oratoria. Next base: position 14,214,981 of record NC_134819.1, read on the forward strand.
GGAACTATCACCACGTCAGGTATTACGTGGTTTATACTTCATATATATAAACAACTAAGCAAAGCTAAAGGTGAACATTATTTCATCTATGTAAACAACATAGATATTATAACTTAGATTTTTTTTCCATAAAATTATGACAACTCTGGGAGCATTGCATCCCAGGGAAAGGAAGGGGAGCGGTCAGTGCCAGTAGGCTAGGCAGCAAACTGCTTCTGTGTACATAAACAAAATGAACAAGGCAAGGATTGATTTAGTATCAAAGTACCGTGGGGGTTGTAGTGGGGGGGGGGGAAGGTTGCGGGAGGGTGAAGAACTGAGGGGGTGGGAATTGAAGAAGAGCCAGGGAGGGAGGGAGGGAGGGAGGGAATGCGGGGAGAGATAAGGAGTGATGTTTATTTGTTTTGTTATCATTTGTCTGTTTATTATTGCTTGATTCTCGTTTATTATTAGTTATGTCAATTCATTATTATACACTATTTACCTGTTTATTATTTAACTATACCTATGCATTTATTTATTCATTTATTATTTTTATATTATATTTCTATTTATCTATTTATTTATTCATTTATCATTATTATATCTTTTTTCGCACCCAACCTAGACATGGACCAAAAGGTCTCCCGTCGGCATGCTCCTCCGCCTTTGTAATCCTTTGTTAGGAGAGAGAAAGATCTGATGGAAGAAGTGGGAAGTTAGGGGTAAGATAGGGAGGATGTCGAGAAGAAGTGGAGACCTGGACTTCGGACAAATTTTGTGATGTGAGGGAGAGGGAGAGGGAGAGGGAGAGGGAGAGGGAGGGAGTAAGTATTAGGGATCTAAGATGTGCTGTGAGAGCGAAGGAGGGAGTGGAGGGAAAGCAGAAGGGAGGTTGGATTATGATGCAGAAAAATGGAAGTGGGGATGAAAGGGCAGACAAGGAGGGGTGTGGAGGAACCAGGGACTTCAGAGGAAAATGGAGGGACGGACTAAGGGGGGGGGGTCAGGTCAATTTGGGAGGATGGTGAGAAATGGGAGAAAGGGGGAGGGGGAGGGGAGGGGCGGGGTGGAGGAGGAGGGATGGAGCGAGAGACCACGGACGTGAGGTGACTTAGGGAGGATGATGAGTAATGGCAAAAAGGGGTTTGGGTGGGGCGGGGTGGGGTGGGGTGGAGCAAGGTGAGAGGGGGATGACGGGGGGGGGTCATGAATGCTGGTGGGTGGGAGATGACTGAATAATACAGTGGGTCAGGGTTCATGAACTACTGGGTTTAGTTTCTGACCCCCGACCGATTTGGAGATTTGATTTTGTATTCAGACACTTTCTGACTGCTTTGGAAAGTTGGTTATGTCGCGCTCCCCTCTCGGTTGGCGTATACATACAGGTAGTGTGGCAGACTCAGTGGGGAACCGTGAACATTATGTTATTGTATTTCTAGCCTTCTGGGTTTTGTGTCTGGCAAACGAGACTCTTTAATCTCCTTGTATTTTACTTATCTTTTTATTTTAGGTGGTGCATTTGTGTATTTTAATATCTGAGTAGAGTACATGTGTACAGGAGGCAGGGCCCTTACACGGGGGGGGGGGGCATATGCCCTGGGGCGGCATATTTAGTGGGAGGGCAATTCTAGTATGGACATGTCGCACACAGAGCTGACAAAATAATGATAAAAAAAGGTCAAAGGAGCCCTGAATATTTTACCGTAATATACGAATTTTGCGTTAGAATCAACAGAATATGAAATATTTTCCCCTTATCCTTTGTGCAATAGGGACATTAAATACAAATTTTTAAATCTGTTTAATTATTTCGCAAGCCAATAGCTATAATAGGCAGTAGGATGGTGGGGATGGGAAGTTATCTGTCAAGTGAAGGCCACTGCAGGTGCCACATCTAGGACGGCGTGCCTGACACTGGTTTTGATGGTGGTCATATTTTTGGCACTTAAACACCTGAGGGGATCGGGAATGTACGTGCTAACTTTAAACTTCCCCCATCCTCCTAAGCCTAAAGTGGCGATGGGTTCTCCCTTGCCGTCAATAATCACGTGTGGGGAGGGGTTCCTGTTTGTGCCAGTCAAGTAACCACTTAGCGTTGGTCATCATGGGCTGACTCGCGAGTATCTCCAATTTAAGTGAAAATGAAAAAATCATGTACTACCATCTTTGTCACGCGACCCTCCGGAAGGAGCTTCGTGATATTCACACGGTGTCCTCGAAGCTCCTTGACGTCGTCGAGGGTATCGACTACATTCTAGTGGCGGCGGGGAGGGGGGGGGGGTGAGGATGGCCGTGCCATCCCACAACAGATTGTAAGGCGGCGGCTAGCTTCCCTTGGAGGGGGCCGCCAGTCTCGAGGGCTGTGTGTCCGTGTGTATGTCCGTGTGTGTGTGTGTGTGTGTGTGTGTGTGTGTGTGTGTGTGTGTGTGTGTGTTTGTGTGTGTCCGTGTGTGTGTGTGTGTGTGTGTGTGTGTGTGTGTGTGTGTGTGTGTGTGTGTGTGTGTGTGTGTGTGTGGGTGTGTGTGTGTGTGTGTGTGTGTGTGTGTGTGTGTGTGTGTGTGTGTGTGTGTGTGTGTGTGTGTGTGTGTGTGTGTGTGTGTCCGTGTGTGTGTGTGTGTGTGTGTGTGTGTGTGTGTGTGTGTGTGTGTGTTAAAGAGAATCACCATGGTCTTGGATCAGGTGCTAGACTCGAGATCGACGGATATTTACCTTCGCGAATGGGAGATTCATGGTTCAGTGTGTGTGTGTGTGTGTGTGTGTGTGTGTGTGTGTGTGTGTGTGTGTGTGTGTGTGTGTGTGTGTGTGTGTGTGTGTGTGTATCTAATTTGTATATACTTAACATTGAATATACTGATCTTGTCCACATGCACTCTACATTATTGTTCAACATGTCAATATTATTAGTAAAAAAAATATCACGATGATAATAAAAACAGAAACTGTTATAATAATGATGAAATAGTAATAGTAGTGGTAGTAGTAGTAATTATATTAATATAATAACAATAACAGCAATAAAATGGGGCACACCATGAGGAAACGTAGCAAATAAGACGGGACAGGGAAGCTGGGGTAGGGGTAGGGGTGGGGGTGGGTTGGAATTCGTGTTGCCAGGAGAGAGAGAGAGAGAGAGAAGAGACGGTTTCATCGAATGACGTAAGGTTCGAAGTGATGCAACCTGCACTCACTCTCCCCTCTCCCCCCTACTGACGTAATGCTCTTGTCGAGCAGGACACCCGGAGTTGCCGCGCCTTCAGGACGACATCCCTCCTCCTCCTTTTCCTCCTCCTGCACTTCTCTTCACCTCGCATTTGGTCCCTCACCTCTGCAAGCAGTCTGTATATTTATTTCACATCTATTCTCACTATTATTATCATAATTATTACTATTACCATTATTAGCGTATCAATATTACTATTTTCATTGCTATCGTTATATTACTACCCCACACAGTGAGGAGTGAGACATCCCTGGTAAGGCTGTCTTGACAGTTGCGGCAGCCAGCGTCTTTCCTCTTTTTTTTTCCCCAATGTTGGTCGCCCCCCCTCCCCCCGCCTGGTCAGGGCTGTCAGGAACCAACATTATTATTATCATCATTGTTTATTTCTTGTCCTGACTCTTTATGAACCAAAAGTTCTCCTGACGCCATCTTGCTATCCAAGTTTGTTCTCACTCTCACATGTTCTCAACAAAATTGCCGCAAGTCACCCGAGGAGTAACTCCCTGTTTGTAGGACATTCTTGAAGAAAACGATACTGAGAGAGAGAGAGAGCGAGAGAGAGAGCGAGAGAGAGAGAGAGAGAGAGAGCGAGAGAGAGAGCGAGAGAGAGAGAGAGAGAGAGGCAGGGAGGGGGAGAGAGAGTGTGAGAGAAGAGAGAGAGAGTGTGAGAGAAGAGAGAGTGTGAGAAGAGAGAGAGAGAGAGAGAGAGAGACAGTGAGAGAGAGAGCGAGAGAGAGAGAGAGAGAGAGAGAGAGAGAGAGAGAGAGAGAGAGAGAGAGAGAGAGAGCATGAGAGAGAGGACAGAGGCAGGGAGGGGGGAGAGAGCGTGAGAGAAGAGAGAGAGAAGCAGGGAGGGGGGAGAGAGCGTGAGAGAGAGAGAGAGAAAGAGAGAGAGAGAGAGAGAGAGAGAGAGAGAGAGAGAGAGAGAGAGAGAGAGAGAGAGAGAAGACAAAGGCAGGGAGGGGGGAGAGAGCGAGAGAGAAGAGAGAGAGAAGTAGGGAGGGGGAGAGAGAGCGTGGGAGAGAAGAGAGAGACAGAAGTAGAGGGAGAGATGGAGCAAGAGAGGGAGCGAGGGAGAGAGAGAGAGAGGTAGGTATGGAAGAAAGAGATGTACAGAGAGAAGAGAATGGTACCGGTAGAGCGAGAAGAAGAGGGAGAGATGGAGCAAGAGAGGGAGCGAGGGAGAGAGCTAGGTATGGGGGAAAAGAGAGAAAAAGTAGAGGTAAAGATAGAGAAGAGAAGCGAAGAGAGAGACCGCAGTCAACATATAAAAAACAAAAATATACCGACCAGATTGACGCAGCATTTCTTTATGACTAGAAGCTAATCTCCACTGAAACAAAAATGCCAATCATTTACAATTTCCCTGCTTCCTGCAACGCCCGCCAGCCCCCTAAATATCTCTACTTGACCACCTTCTCTGTGAGTACACCTCTTACTGTCCCCTATGGAATAGAAGCGCTGGTAAATAATTAATCGACGCCTGAATACAATACATAACGTTCGTTTTTTGTCATTATATTATATCGTCTCTTCCAATATCCCTTAATCTTGGAAGCATACCCACTCGTTCCCTGACCAATCCATTAAAGACTTTCCTAAAAATAATAATAAATATATGAATAAATAAAAAATTTATAACCAAATATAAATATATATATATATATATATATATTGAAACCCACTGTTGGAATAGAAAAAACTGGAGACAGGGAATCTATATATTTCGATTGCAAACTGCAATCTTCTTCAGTAGATCATCTACTGAAGAGGATTGCAGTTTGCAATCGAAATATATAGATTCCCCGTCTCCAGTCTTTTCTACTCCAACAGTGGGTTTCACGTGATTGACAAATGTGTGATTATATTTTTCACCTGTAAAATATATATATATATATATATATATATATATATATATATATATATATATATATATATATATATATAAAATAACACCTTCGTCCTCAATAAATCATTCTGTTGTCCACCTAACATAATAATGATAATAATGATAATGATAATGACAACAATAATAATAATGATAGTAGTAATGATAACAATGATTCGGTTAACCGTCGCGAAAAATCCCCCCCTCAGGAGGCTAGGACGGTGCCCTTGGTTCAACTCGACAGTGGCAGGGTTCTAACCGCCATCACCTCCACCTCCGTCGCATGTAGCGATGCTCTAACCCGTACCTCTTCAGTGCGACATCGTCCACATGGACAGAAACGCTGGTCATGGCTGACCAAATACCTACTCACCCAAGGCAGCACCCAGTGGCCCCTCCAAAGTGGCAGACGATTTCATTAGGCCCCTGGACGGGGAGACCCCATACTGAACTTGTTCCTCATCGATCGGGTAACCCCATTATTGAAATAAAATTACTTTAACCGCTCTGCGCGGTGACTATTCATGATACCCTCTGTTGGATATTGGGGATACATAAATAAGCTATATTAATACGTATTCCGAGTATATGAACATAAAAATATACAAAATATACAAATATAAAACAAATAAAAGTATATGAAGAATAAGTATAAATAAATAAATACGACCGTTACGTCCTTGCTAAAGCACCGTAACAGAAATAGATCAAAATTATTTGGTTCCCCAGTCCAATCATTTAGTTTCATTTACCTATTTATCTATTTATTCATGTTTATTTTTTACATATTTATCTATCAATTTTGTCCAAATGACTGCAAGCACCCCCCCCCTTTTTTTTTTTTTTTGCTGACGCGAGTATTATCTCATTTCTTTTCTTTCCGTTTCTTCAAATGAATCAAAAATTCCTAAAACATTCTGCATATATATCCCCCTCTTCGCGAAGAGCAAGGCTTAGCAAGTTCAGTATATATCTAAAGACAAATATAGCTTCAAATAGGACATACGAAAGATGCCTGACAAGTAGTATCCTGTGGAAGGCATTACTGGCACCAAGGCTTGGCACTCTCAGCGGGAAAAGGTCCAAAACAGGGAATTAATTGTAAAACAAAGGAAAAAATAACACATTTACTAAAGGAATGCATGACGCTGGGGCCAAGTTATACAGAAGTCAAGTGATGATGATGATGATGATGATGATGATGATGATGTCACAGTTATGGTGCTGTTGCTGTTGTTTGTTGTGGTGAGATGATGATGGTGATGATCATGGTGGTAATGATGGTGGTGGTGGTGATGACGGTGATGATGGTAATGATTATGATTATGTTTGTGCAGCTGTTGTTGTTGTTGGTGGTGGTGGTGGTGGTGTGTTAGTGTTTTCTCACAAATTTTTACTATCAGATGAAGAAAAAATAATAATAAAAAATTAAAATAAAAGCTGGATTTCAAACACTTTCAGCTCGTTCTTAAATTCTAAAAATACTTGTGAATACTACTCTTAGTTTGAATCGAACTCTGATATTCGGTTAAAGTGAAATCTACAATTATACAAAGAACGAGAGTGTGTGGTAGCTCAACAGACGACGCCAGAGGTAGGCGGTCCGAGTCCCACTCCAGTCAGTGCGTGATGGCAGCTGAAAGTATGTGTATTTACCTAGTTGCATTTTACGGGAAGGGGAGCTATGCTCGTGGTGACCCGTTTTTGTATCTCGCAAGATCAAGTTGTTCTTTAAATTCTTGTATTGTGTTTGCACACACTATTTTTTCGTCCAATTCGTTCCATATATCACTCTGTGAGGGAAGCTGTTCTTTTCCAGGTCTCTTTTGCAGTTGTCCTTTTTAAGTTTCATTGCATGTCTTCTTGTTTTTCCTCTATCCCACTTTAAGTCCTCTCTATCAAGACGTTATTTTATTTTCCTTTCATAATTCTGTATATGATTAGTAGGTCCCCTCGTTCTCTTCTTTGTTCCAGGGTCGGCAATTCCAGTTCGGCCAGTCTTTCTTCATATGTTAGGTTTGAAAGTGTTGGGGCCAACTTTGTCGTTGCTCTTTGTATTCTTTTTAATTTTCTTGTGTTCTTCTTTGTACTGGGTGACCATATCAGCGCTGCATATTCCAGTTTTGGCCTTATCAGTGTTAGTTATATTTTCTAATTATTTCCTTATCCAAGTATTTAAAGGACACCTTTATTGATCTCAAATTGTATGTTTCTCCGACTATTCTATTTATATGTTTATCTGGCAACATGTCTTTGGTGATGATTACTCCTAGGTCTCTTTCAGAATTTACTTTCTTTTCTTCTTTTCCGTCAATTTTATACTGTCCTGATATCCTATTTTTGCTTTTCCCAAGTTCGATTTTACTGCATTTCTTGATGTTGAATTCTACTTCCCATCTCTTGCTCCATTCTGAGACTTTGTTCAGATCACTCTGTAATGAGTCATAGTCTATTTCGGAGTGTGTGTGTGTGTGTGTGTGTGTGTGTGTGTGTGTGTGTGTGTGTGTGTGTGTGTGTGTGTGTGTGTGTGTGTGTGTGTGTGCGTGTACCTAACTATAGTTACCTAATTACAATACACTAATCATCATACCTAGCTTCAACTAGTGTTTATGTGTGTGTGTGTGTGTGTGTGTGTGTGTGTGTGTGTGTGTGTGTGTGTGTGTGTGTGTGTGTGTGTGTGTGTGTGTGTGTGTGTGTGTTTACCTAGTTGTATTTTACGGGAAGGGGAGCTATGCTCGTGGTGTCCCGTCTTCATATCTCATTTTATTTAAACTGTTTTTAAATTCATGTATTGTTTTTGCACACACCACTTTCTCGTCTACCTTGTTCCAAATGTCTATTACTCTGTGAGGAAAGCTGTTTTTTTTTCAGATCTCTTCTACAGCTGTCTTTCTTGATTTTCTTTCCGTGTGCTCTTGTATCTCTATCATCCCATTTTATGAGATCCTCTCTATCAATAGCTGTGTGTGTGTGTGTGTGTGTGTGTGTGTGTGTGTGTGTGTGTGTGTGTGTGCGCGTGTGCACCTATTCTGCTCACTTCGTGAAAGTCATGCACGGCACCAGATGACAGGAAACCATCTTAACTATAAATAGGCGTAATCACTCATATGTAAATTGGGTCTTCTGATGGGGGAGAAGGGGGCGGCGAGATTCCCCCCACCCCTTCCCCCTAAAATGACCAAAAAAGGATCGGTCTCGTGACTGACACTCCACACTCCCTCGTTAGGTCCTAAGCTAAGGAAGGAAGGAAGGCCGGGCGGGCAGGAGGCCGGGCGGGCAGGAGGCCGGGCGTCTGTCTTTTCCCGGTCCCGGTCGATGGATATGTCGTTCCGCTCAGAGTCCGCGACCCCAAAAATCAGCTGATTAAATTACCTGACGGCATTAGCAAGAACAGAAATTGTAAGTCTGCCTTATGAGAAGGCGCGGTCCCGTTCACATTACACAGACTCGTGTAGCACTACTTTTTTGTCTTTATTATTATCATTATCATTATTATTATTGATATTAATATTACTACGTTATTATCACTAGTATCATATCTATCTACATTATTCTATTTCACTTTATTATTTTTTATTTCATGAGGTCTGGGGGATTCTGAAATATCCTTTAAGTAACTCTCACATTCTGCCCGTAGGCCTTCCACGCTCACAGCGCCACAACCTTCCGCTGCGTTTCCCTTCCCGCAATTATTGAACCTCTCATTTTTTTTTCCCAACCATGCCCCCCTCCTCCTCCTTCGCTCACGCTTTCTCTCTCTCTCTCTCTCTCTTATACTAAAAAAAGTTCTTCTTTATATCCATTTACCCATTAATCCCAGCCCATCCTCGTTCTATATCGCAGCCTGCAACTCCTTAATCCCAAGTCTTCCTCACGCTCATCTCGTTCCCTTAAGCAGTTCAAGTCCCGCAACAGTCAACGCGTGGCAGCAGGAAGGGTATATGACGGTCTTCCGAGCTCAATCATGGGCATTCGTGACTACCTCACACAGCCGGATTTGGCTGAAAAAAATGGACAGCCTAACTACTGCAAAATATTCCGAATATTTTGGGTGCGTCTTCAAGATATTTTGATTTTTATGTTCAATATACTTACCCAACACAAAATCTGCCCCTGCCCCCCACATCCCCCTCTTCCTATACCACCATTACCACTACCTCCATCCTCCTCCTCCTACTCCATCACTTGAAATCTTTCTTTCAAGTGCTGTCCATCTACCACAGCTTCTATTCAATCCCTCCCTCCGTCCCTCCCTCCCACACACATTTTCCTATTAATCACTCCCTTTTCCTTCCTCTCCCTCCCTACAAAAAATAATATTTAAATAAAATAAATAAAAATAACAATAAAATATATTAGATAAAATAACTATAATAACAATAACATATAAATAAAATAAATAAAAATAACAATAAAATATATTAGATAAAATAACAACTATAATAACAATAACAATGATGATGATGATGATAATAATAATAATAATAATAATAATAATGATGATGACAATAATAATAATAACAATAATAATGGTAACAATATTAATGACAATAACATCAATCATAAGTAAATAAATAACGAACGCATTGATAAACACATGAACAAGACATAACAGAAAACAATCGAAAGTGCATCATTTTTCTCAAAAGGACTGAGGTTTCCCACTGATATAGAGGGAGTGTATCGGGATACACCTAACTAGCTCACTAACTACACTAACCTCTTCTCCGATTGCCAGCAGTGACTGTTAATCTCCTGCTATCCAACAGTGCCCAAAGCGCATAATCGGGCAAAGGGGGACTATTAAGTATCAACCAAACCATAAAAATCTTCAACTAAATCAACCAACATATGAAAGATATGACAAAGTGCGACAGCGGAGCGATATTGTCCACAAGGATAGAAACGGTGGTTAACTACACTTCATATCATCAAACCATCCGGATGTCTTATTCACGACCCTTAGCGCTTATCTCTCTGACCTCATTCTTCCAATGCAACTCTCCAGATTGGCATCCTGCTTCACAGGGAGTTTACACGGTCTAACGGTTCGTCGAACGCGGTTCGACAGACACGTGTTTAAAGTGATGTGTGAACGTGTGAACGGGGTATTTGGTTGTCGAACACATTGGTTAAACTCTAAATACCCCGTTCACACATCACTTTAAACACGACTCTGTCGAACCGCGTTCGACGAACCGTTAGACCGTGTAATACCCCTCTTAGTTAACCTGGTTCTCACCACCACACCAAACGACCCCCATCCCCACACACACACACACACACACACACACACACACACACTCGCTACATGACTTCTGACCCAGGCAGAGGGCGGGAGGTAGGGATGACCCCTCATCCATCACAAAGGAGTTAAGATAAAAAGGGAAAATAAATGGGTGTTGGATGGATGTGTGGGATAGATCCAGGGAGGTTGAATGCACGTCTTGGCTATTCACCTCCCTTATAGAAGGGGGGAAGGCCTTTCAGGTGTGTCATTCACTCACCATGGTCTTAGATCACACGTTGGACTTGTGATCAACAGCTATTTCCCTCCCGGAAGAGAGCTCAGAGCTCATATATGACCAATCTATGGTTAATGCTGTGATCTTACACGCACACACACACCTAACTCCCCGCCCACGAGAGTTGGAGTAACGACTCGCAGCGCAGTGATACTGAAATTATTTCAGCCCTGGGCGGGATTCGAACCCGGACCGCCGTAGTGGCAGCCGGGAACTCTACCAACTGCGCCACGAGTCTCGTTATATATATATATATATATATATATACACACAAACACACACACATATATATATATATATATATTATATATATATATATATATATATCAAGATCTGTCAATAAACAGACACAATCACATTACTCGGGTGGAGGATCTATGGCTTGAACCTGAGGAGCCTGATTATCTCCGTAGTTTAGCCTCATAGTCCAATGACTTCTGCACGAGTCAAATTCTCGCGCGCAGCATCAGCTGCCATATGAACGATGCATGACACTACTCGCATATATTACTCGTTCTCTTTTACTCTTATTAATAGTAAACACAAGAAACGTGATCAAACCAGTTCACAGAATCCGTGGGTAACTCATGTACAATTGCAATATATATATATATATATATATATATATATATATATATATATATCCCCTTCCTAACCTCTGCGCCGCGGCCAGGATTCGAACAGACGCCGAATTCACCATGCGGTTACCAGACGCGCGCTCGCTCTACCCCCGACAATGGCATCATACATCTATCACTGGCACCGAGTGCCACGGTGCCTAAGCTCCTCCTCCTCCTCCTCCTCTTCCCTCGCCATGCCCCGCTGAGCCCTGAGGACCCTCCACTTCCCGTCGAGCACTTCCAGGGTCCTAAGGACCTGTGAGACAAACACCCAAAGACCTGTTGGTTTGCACGCATCTTTCTCAACACTCGAACTCACTCTCTTCCTCCCTCTCTTAGTTTGTGTGTGTATTTACTTAGTTGTATCATACGGGAAGGGGAGCTATACTCGTGGTGTCCCCTCTCTGTATCTCGCCATGTCTAATTTGTCCTTAAATTCGTGTATCATTTTTGCACACACTTGTTTCGTCTAGTGTGTTCCTTACATCCACCATTGTGGGGAAAGCTGTTATTTTTCAGGTCTCTTATATAACTGTCCTTTTTGAGTTTGTTTTCATGTCCTCTTGTGTTTCTCTAATCCCAATTTAGTAAGCCTTCTCTATCAAGGATTTCCACAACTAATAATTCCGTAGATGGTCAACAAGTCACCTCTTTCTCTTTTATGTTCCAGAATCGGTAGTTCTAGTTTTGATAATCGTTCTTGATATGACATTTTTTATAGTGTTGGGACCATTTCGGTAGTTGTTCTCTGGATTATCTCAATCTTCCTTATATTCTTTTTAGTACTGGGCGACCAGTGTCGCTGCGTACTCCAATTTAGGCCTTATCAGTGTGACTAGTATTTTCTTTACCATTTCTTCATCCAATTAAGTAAAAGCCACTTTTATTTATCTTAGCAAGTTATAGGTTTCGCCGACAACTTTGTTTATATGTTTGTCAGGGCACATATATTTTGTGATGATTACTCCCAGGTCTTTTTCAGATCCCATTTTCTTTACTTCCTTTGCACCAATTTTATATTGTCCTGATATCCTTTTTTTTTCAAATTCCATTATGCTACATTTCTTAATGTTGAAGTCCACTTCCCACTTCTGACTCCATTCCCAAACCCTGTTCAGATCTCTCTGCAGTGAGTCACAGTCCGTTTCAATACTCACTTTTTCTAAGTTTTACATCATCTGCAAAGAAGCTCCTGTAACATTCCACACCCTCATCCATGTCATTTACATAAATAGCAAACATTATTGGCGCCAACACTGATCCTTGTGGAACTACTAATCACCTCTTCCCAAGTAGATCTTTTCTCTGAGCACTACTCTCATTTTTCTTCGTGCAAAAAGTCCTCCATCCATTTCAGTAGTTTACCTTGTATCCCTTCTATGGTTTTCAGTTTTCTTAATATTTTTTTTTGTGAGGGTCTTTGTCAAAGGCTTTTTGTAGATCTAGGAAGGCACAATTAGCCCATCCGTCCCTTTCTTGTATTATATCCAGTAATCTTGAGTAAAAACAGATCAAATTTGTGGTATATGATCTAAAACAGATTTGTCTCAGATTTAGTGTATTGTTCTTCTCCAGATGTTTTATCCATCTACTTTTTATCTATAAGGGAAACCAGTCTGTAATTTATTGGATCTTCCTTATTTCCTTTATAAATTGGTACAATATCAGCATTTTTCCACCCTTCTGGTATTTTTCCTTCCTTGAGTGAGTAACTTGTTATGTTATATATTTTGTCTATTAGTTCTTTACATTCTTTTAGCATCCAGTTTGCTAACCCATCCGGGCCGTCCGACTTTCAGACATCAAGGTTCATTATTTCGTCCATTATTTTTTTCCGTGATACTGTTATTTCTATCATGGGGGGTACTTCTCTTTCTTCATCCCGAGGTTGTACATCTCTAGTGAAAACTGACTTGAAGTGTTTACTCATAACTTCGGCCATTTCTGTATCTTCCGTGTATTCCATATTTCCTTGGTTTCACTATTTCCCGTTTGTTTTTTAGTTTACCATTTACATATCTATACAATAGATTTGGTTGATCCTTACATTTTTCTATTATGCCTTTTTCCTAGTTTCTTTTTTCTTCCCTGCGCATTTTTACATATTCATTCCTTTGTTATATATTTTCCATTTTCTAGGTTTTTTCTTTTCTCCATCTTTTCCAAGCTTTAACTTTTCTATCGCTTCGCTGCACTTTCTAGTAAACCAGCATTTAATATATATTTTTTCCTGTTTTTGCTTTGGGACATATTTATCCACTCTTTCTTTGTAGATTTTACTAAGAATCATCCATCTTTCTTCCACTTGTGTTTCTTCATTGTAGAGTTTTTCCCAACTCGGTTTGAGAAAAAAAATCCTATGTTTCTCAGAGTCCGATTTCTTATACATCAGTCTCATTTCTCTCAATATGTATTTCCTTTAGTTCTAACTCGGGTAGTATATGGTCACTCTTCGCAATTGGTGTCTTGTATTCAATTTTGTCCACAATTTCAGGTTCTGACGTAAATAGTAAATCGGTTATTTCTAAATCTTGTGTTTTCTTTTACCCATTGTGTCATTGCATGTTCTAGTCATGTTGAGTAAAACTTTTCCCCCACTGATCTTCTCCACCTTTCACTTTCATCTATTCCCAACCGATGCCTTTGCAGTTAAAATCTCCCATAAGTAACACGTTACTTCCATCCTTCAGCATCTCATTTAATGAAAGTCTCGTATCATCTAACATTTTGGAATAATCTCTCTCTTTCTAAGACCCCGTTTTTGGGGGCACATAAATCACTGCAAACTTTCTGTTTTTCATGCCACTACGACTCTTATTGTGATTCATCTTCACCTTGTACTCTCCATATGTAACTTTCGTCACATTTAAGTTTTTCTTAACCAGGAACATGGTTCCTCCACCCTGTTTTTCCTCCCTATTTCTAAGCCAATAATTATGTAATCCGTGTCCAATACTCTTTATTGATAGAGGACCTCTTAATTTTGTCTCCACAATTCCCATTATGTCTGGTTTTTCTTCTGACGGGTAATCACTTAGTTCGTTTAATACTGAGATTAATCCGTCTATATTGGTATAATCTTGTTTTAATTTTCTACTCACTCCTTCTCGTTCTCTGAACCTTTCCTTTTTTCTTGAATATATATTTTTTTTTCAGTGTCACGTCAAACACTCTCCAATAGAACTGCATTTTCTCGGTCTCCGTTCTTTTCTTGTTTTTTTTTTTGTTTTTTTTTTTCCTTAATATTTTATCTCATTCTCTTTCCTCATCATTCATATCTCTTATTATCCATATACTTTTGTAGCATTCGCCTTTTGCTAATTTTCCTGTTTTTGCTCATATTTCTTCTGCCATTTGTGACTTTAATTTGATCTTTAGAGGTCGACTTTTTCTTTCTGTATATTTACAGATTCTGTGCACTTCCTCTATGTATTTTACCTAGTTGTATTTACCTAGTTGTATTTACCTAGTTGTATCTTACGGGAGTGAGCTAAGCTCGTGGTGTCCCGTTTTTGCATCTCTCCATATCCAGTTTGCTCTTAAATTCTTGTATTGTTTTTGTACACACTGTTTTTTCATACAATGTGTTCCATACATCTACCACTCTGTAAGGAAAGCTGTTCTTTTCCAGGTCTCTTCTATAATTGTCCTTTTTAAGCTTCTTTCCATGTCCTCTTGTGTTTCTCCTATCCCAATTTAGCAAGTCTTCTCTGTCAAGAACTTCCATGCCCTTCATAATTCTTTTGATGGTCAACAAGTCACCTCTTTCTCTCCTCTGTTCCAAGGTTGGCAACTCCAATTTTATAAGTCTTTCTTCATATGAATATTTTGAGAGTTCTGGGGCCATCTTCTTAGCTGCTCTCTGGATTTTCTCAATCTTCTATATATTCTTTTTTTGTATTGGGTGACCAGTGTCGCTGCATACTCCAATTTAGGCCTTATCATTGTGACTTGTATTTTCCTTACCATTTCTTCATCCAAGTAGGTAAAAGCCACTTTTATTGTTCTCAGTAAGTTGTAGGTTTTGTCGACAATCTTGTTTATATGTCTCTTTTGTGTGTGTGTGTGTGTGTGTGTGTGTGTGTGTGTGTGTGTGTGTGTGTGTGTGTGTGTGTGTGTGTGTGTGTGTGTGTGTGTGTGTGTGTTTTGCCTCCTTCCCCATCTCTTGAGTTCTTATAAACATCCCTGTTTGCAAGGAAAATAGGTACAAAGAACAATGCACAATGAATGCATTCACAACGTTACCACACACATACAGGAGAGATAAAGATAGAGAGATAGATAGAGTCTGACACTTCCTCTCTCTCATGCTTGCAACCTGCCTCTGGGCGAAGGCGAGCCATGCCCTTGTGGTTGCAGAGACCACACCCTTGAAAACTAAGGTTTCCCTTCAGGTTTCCTCAACGAGGAGGACTAGGAGGAACAAGAGGAAGAAAAGGAAGAGGACAAGGAGAAGGAATAAGAGGAAAAGAAAGAGGACAGCAACATTGGTTTTAGATTCCAACCACAACCAATCATAACTACACTCAACACAGACATGCATAATAGTACCAAAAGATGGCTGGCCAATCATCTGACAGGTAAACACCTACGTTTCATATAATGGCCAATCATCATACACCAGAAACCTTAGGAACGGAGTATCACTGGACTTAATTCACCCCCCCCCCAACTCTTTAATCTATACATGCACGATATACTCACACCCGACACTTCAGAAATACAAATCTCTTGTTACGACCGTAACGCAGGCAAAGTCGCAGAAATACTACATCCATACCTCGACACGCTCAACACCTGGTTCAGTACAAATAGAATCAAAATAGCAACAAATCTACAGCCATACTTTTCACAAATTGAACAGCTGAACACAAATACACACTTCGCCTCTTTACCAACAACCCTCTCATACCACGCACACATATACACC
>NC_134819.1:14236145-14543645 GCF_046742065.1 Oratosquilla oratoria
TTTTCCAAACATAGCTATGCTTTCTTGTAATGCGATTACACATACGATTCATATTTATGTTCCAATCAATGAATGCATTTTTTTTTTTCAGGTAGAGGATATGACGGAAGTCTCATCAGGGGAGTGGGAAGGTTGTGGCAATGAAGAAATGGACGAAATTTTTGAGCCAAGGTTGAGTACCCGCCCACACTTTCCAAATCAATGTCAACTGGATGAGCTCATCAAGAACTTGGGCCTCACTAAGTCAGGAGCTGAGCTTTTAGCATCCTGACTGAGTTAATGGAATCTGTTGGGGGAGGACTGTAGATCAACAGTATCAGCGCGCGCGCGCACACACACACACACACACACACACACACACACACACACACACACACACACACACACTTGGAAGAAACTGGACGAAACAAGTGTCCAAAAAACATACACGAATTTAAGAGTAAACTAGACACTTTATAAAATGACAACCCGCAATCACATTTTCCCACCAACTCTAACGACTGGTCTAAAAACTGTTCTAAATTGTCACATGGTGTGGGTTTTGAACAGTTCCTGGTACGACGTTACAACGATTTTAACATACAATTCAAACCAATTAAACATAACACAATACACTACGAAAACAACTTTTGCACATTATTTCAGGTCTCACCGATGCAAGACTCAAAGCAGACGAGGTTAAAAAATAAACATATAAAAAAAAAACATATAACCAAGCAAATAACTTGTAAACAAATAACCAATTACACAAATAAACAAAACAAACATCAATGAAATTAAAAAATATAAAAAACAAATGTAACTCGAGGCCACAAAACCAGAATCCTCTCTTTTACTGAAAAAAAGAAAAAGATGACGAAAAAGTGTAGGTTAGAGAGAGAGAATAAAATATCTTCATTACAAGACTCAAATACTTTTTTATTTATAACACGGAGAGACCCCTGGAAAATTAGAGACCCTTTAGACTCAACAAGACTACTGGAAAGTCTCTCTTCCTTGCTTGGCACCTCCACCTCCCCCTCCCCCACTGTTAGCACTGCCACCACCACCTCGGCCTATGTGTGAGAACAAGCACCCAATAGGCTTTCAGTCAAAACACCCTCTCTCTGGGCTTGCCTTTTAAGGCGCGCATTTTCGCGCCCGCGTCATAACGCGCCTAAATTCGAAATAAGGGCCAAAAAACGAGCACCTATGAAAATTTGAAGTTCAAATTTTGGGTACCTCAATGACGACGTTTATCACAGAATGAAGCCGAGCATCGGTAAGTACTAAACAACAACGACAAGTGCATAAAAAGGCGGAAACAATTTACTATCTCCCACTTATCATTACGAAGACAGGTAGGTCTCCTGTAATACTCACATGTTAAAGAAAAAGACATCTCTATTTAGTGTGTCGTGATTCAATTCCAACAGTATGAAAAAAAAAACTGCTCGCCAGCAGTCACGGAGAAAATTAAGGCAAGTACTTTTTTGCTCGCCTGTTTTTAAGGACAGGGACTGCTCACTCGCCTCCCGAGATCAATCTGACATGGCAGACACGGGCCCAGAGGTTCTACGTGCCATCAATCCCTAATATATCGCCATTCGTAGTCCACTGCTGGATATAGGCCTCCCTCAAACACTTCTATATTATACAAAGCCAATCTCTAACACGTAACTCCAATCCGAAGGCGTCCTATAGACTGAGCCAATTCATGATGTTACTCCTGCAAACTTCTCTATCATTAAAAATACATATATCAATGAGTGTGTCACCAAAATCAACATCCCAGAAAACAAATTACCGAATTTTTCAGGGTTGTTACAAAATAAGGAATTGGTTCACAAGGTGTACGGAACATTGTGAAACCACAGTACGAGGCAAATTGAACCACTATTGCCTGACAGCCGTTGAGCGAAAGTTTACGGAAATCATCGGTCACGAGAGGACTGGTGTGAAATCGTACTAGTGAAATTGAGTACCACTTCAACCTTGAACACAATTAACCGTTCATTATATAAAAATAAATATACAGTATAGATATACTCGTACATATAAATAATAAAATAATAACCCAGATAAATAAAAATAAATAAACTAATAACAATACAAGAAAAGAATAATCAACTCCGGCAGAATTAAGAATAAACACACAAATTCTTACAGCCTGATGTATCGATAAGGTTTGTGTGTGTGTGTGTGTGTGTGTGTGTGTGTGTGTGTGTGTGTGTGTGTGTGTGTGTGTGTGTGTGTGTGTGTGTGTTTACCTAGTCATCCAGGAGGTGCCAAGATAAGAGGGAGGGAGGAGTGTAGAGGGGAAGGAATATGTAGGGAATGGAATGGGTGGGAGTAGTTTCTATGCCTTTTTCTTTTTGGTAACCCCCCCGTGTAAGAGGAAAACAAGCCTTTGGTTTATGCATGTATTTACCTAGTTGTATTTTGCGGGAAGGGGAGCTACGCTCGTGATGTCCCGCCTTTGCATCTCGCAGTGTCTAGTTTACTCTTAAACTCATGAATTGTTTTTGCGCACACTATTTTTTCGTTCAGTTTATTCCAAGTGTCTACAATTCTATGTGGAAAACTGTTTTTCTTCAGATCTCTTCTGTAGCTATGTTTTTTATTTTCTTTCCATGTCCTCTTGCGTTTCCCTTGTCCCAGTTTAACAAGTCCTCTCTATCGAGTATTTCTGTGCTTTTCATGATTCTGTAGATGGTCAGTAGGTCACCTCTCTCTCTTCTTTGCTCCAGAGTCGGTAACTCCAGTTTAGCCAATCTCTCCTCATATGACAAGTTTGCAAGTGTAGGTGCCATTTTTGTGGCTGCTCTCTGGATTCTTTCTATTTTCTTTATATTCTTTTTGGTACTGGGGGACCACAAAGTCGCCGCATATTCTAGTCTAGGCCTTATCAGTGTGACCAATATATTTTTAATAATTTCTTCGTCCAAATATATAAATGACACTTTTATTGATCTTAGCAAATTGTAGGATTCTCCAACAATTTTGTTTATCTGTTTATCATGGGACAAGTAGTTTGAGATAATTACACCTAAATCTTTTTCGGATCTCCTCTCCTTGGTTCCAATTTTATATTGTCCTGATATTCTATTTTTACTTTTTCCAAACTCCAATATGCTACACTTGTAAATATTGAAGTCCACTTCCCATCTTTGACTCCAGTTCCATACCTTATTCAGGTCTTCCTGCAGTGATTCGCAATCCTTTTCAGTTTTTACTTTACTTAATTAACAGTTTGGTGTCGTCTATAAAGAAGCTCATGTAACATTTCATATCACCTTCCATGCCATTCACATAAATAGTAAACATTATTGGAGCCAATACTGATCCTTGCGGTACCCCATTGATCACCTCTTTCCAACCTGAATAGTTTTCTCTGAGCACCAATCTCATCTTTCTACCAATCAGGAAACCCTCCATCCATTTTAGTAGGTTCCCTTGTATCCCTCCTACAGTATATGTTCCATTTTTTTAATCATTTTTGTGTGGTACTTTGTCAAAAGCTTTTTGTAAGTCCAGGAAGGCACAATCAGCCCATCCATTCCTTTCTTGCACTATGTCTATTAATCTTGAGTAGAAACATATTAAGTTTGTGGTACATGATCTTCCTTGTCTGAACCCAAATTGTCTTGGGTTTATTATATTATTGTCTTCCAGGTGTTTTACCCATCTATTCTTGATGATTTTCTCACAAATTTTGGCTATAGTGCTTGTTAGTGAGACTGGCCTGTAGTTAGTTGGTTCTTCCTTGTTTCCTCCTTTATATATTGGTACAATGTTAGCATTTTTCCAGTCTTTTGGTATTTTTCCTTCTTTAAGTGAGCAACTTATTATGTTATGTATTTTGTCCGTTAGTTCTTCTTTGCATTCTTTTAGAATCCAATTTGCAATTCCATCCGGGCCATGTGATTTCCTGACGTCAAGGTTTGATAGATGTTCCATTATTTCTATTTTTTTATTATTGTTATCTCGATCATGGTGGGGGGAGGGGGATCGCCTTTCATTTCCTTCATCCCAATATTGTGTTTTAGTGAAAATAGATTTGAAGTGATTATTCATGATTTCGGCAATTTCTAATTCTTCTGTGTATTCTATATTCCCTTGGCGAGGTTTCATCATTTCCTGTTTGTTTTTAAGTTTATCATTCACGTATCGATAGAATACCTTGGGTTGCTCTTTGCAATTATCTATAATGTCCATTTCATGGTTCCTTTTTTCCTCTTTTCGCACTTTTACATACTCATTTCTATAGTTTATATATACTTGCCATTTTCCAGTTTATTTTCTTATCTTTTCTCCATCTTTTCCAAGCTCTGTCCTTTCTATCTTTAGCCTCACTGCATCTTTTGTTGAACCAGCATTTAATGTACACTTTCTCTAGCTTCTGTCTTGGTACGTGTGTGTGTGTGTGTGTGTGTGTGTGTGTGTGTGTGTGTGTGTGTGTGTGTGTGTGTGTGTGTGTGTTTACCTAGTTGTATCTAACGGGAAGGGGAGCGCTCGTGGTGTCCCGTCTTTATATCTCGCAGTGTCTAATTTGCTCTTAAATCCGTGTATAGTTTTTGCGCACACTATTGTTTCGTCCAGTTTGTTCCCGACATCCACCACTCTGTGTGGAAAGCTGTTTTTTTTCAGGTCTCTTCTATAAGTGTCCTTTTTGAGTTTATTATCATGTCCCCTTGTATTTCTCTTATCCCAATTTAAGAAGTCTTCTCGATCAAAGGCTTCCACGCCTTTTATGATTCTATAGATGGTTAGCAAGTCCCTCTTCTTTGTTCCAGAGTCGGTAATTCCAGTTTTGAGAATCTCTCCTCATATGACAGTTATGAAAGTATTGGGGCCATCTTCGTAGTTGCTCTCTGGATTCTTTAAATTTTCTTTATATTCTTTTTGGTACTGAGTGACCATTGTGTCGCAGCATACTTACAGTCTAGGCCTTATCAGTGTGACTAGCATTTTCTTCACCATTTCTTCGTCCAAGTACGTAAAAACCACCTTTACTGATCTCAGCAAGTTGTAGGATTCTCCGACAATTTTGTTTATCTGTTTATCAGGGGACATGTCATTTGTGAAGATTACTCCCAGGTCTTTTTCAGATCCCACTTTCTTTACTTCCTTTGTACCTATTTATATTGTCCTGATATTCTATTTTTATACTTTTTCAAAATCCATTATGCATTTCTTGATGTTGAAGTCCATTTCCCACTTCTGACTCCATTTCCAAACCTTGTTCAGCTCTTTCTACAGCGATCCACAGTCAGTTTCAGTATTCACTTTCCTCAGCAATTTTGCGTCATCTGCAAAGCTCATGTAACATTTCACATCTGCGTCCATGTCATTCATATAAATAGCAAACATTATTGGAACTAATACTGATTCCTGTGGAACTCCACTAATCACCTCTTCCCAAGCGTGTGTGTGTTTCTGTTTAACTAATTGTAGTATACATGAAGAGAGCAACTCTCGTAGGAGCCTGTCTCTTACTCTCCAATTATCATACCTAACTTCAAATTCACGAACGCTTGCATGTGTGTGTGTGTGTGTGTGTGTGTGTGTGTGTGTGTGTGTGTGTGAGTGCGCGAGAGAGAGAGAGAGAGAGAGAGAGAGAGAGAGAGAGAGAGAGAGAGAGAGAGAGAGAGAGAGAGAGAGAGAGAGAGAGCGTGCCGTGCCCATATTGCATATTCTCTTTGCAATATCATCACCACCTAACTTACCACGATTCCTTCTGATATACATAAGCCCCTTCCCCTCTCTCACTATTCAACGAAGAGCTGCCAAGTAACCATTACATTCCGTTTTCTTCTCAAGCATTACCTTTGAGCGCCCGACCCACTTTTCTCCGTATTCTGTTCAAAGACTCAGGTCTCCTTTTTCACACGCTTCCACAGTTCTTTTACACAACTGCCTAAGTGAGTTGGCGAGGTGTGATGGCGGTGGGCGTTTGACCAATCCACTCATTCTCTATCATTTATCTGATTTAACTCTATCTTTAATTAACACTGCACTATTCAGGGCACATTTCCCGCGCTGTTTATAAACCATTTTCTTATCAATTTTTACTCATTCCCCTACGTCATCTTTCCCACCAAATAATTTTCTAAGTATACCCCACACCTCCTTTCCCACCCAATCACGTCTCTCATCACCCGCCCACGACCCCTTTCCCGTCCAATATAATTTTCCACTGACTTCCTAACACCTTTCTCATCCAACAACATTTCTCCCTCATTCTACCAAATACATCTCCCACTCAAGATCCCACCTGTTCCCCAACACGACATAAATCCTCCGACTCCCACATCTCCTTTTCATCCATACCCCCACTACATTCATTCCTCACCCCCTAAATTCCCCCATGACATTCCTTCCACCCTCGTTCTATCTCTCTTTCTACCAACGCTGCATCACCCCTATTTTCTCTATCCTACTCACCCAACCACATTCTATTCTCACTCTCACATCCTCTTTGCCAGCCAATCCCATTCCCCGCTCATCCACCCACATCCGCCACTCTTTCATTCATTCCCCACCTAACACACACACACACACAATTCCCCATGGCATTCCTTCCCAAAGGCGCATCAACCGCCCCCACCCCGGCCCGTCACAGCCGGAGCATGCGGGCCGGACCCTTGGCACTGACCATGGTGTCGGACATTGCGTCACAGTGATGTCATAATGGGCGTCTCCCAATATCCTCTGGCTCAATGGCGCCTTAGCCATGATCCAAGTCCAGGGGCTGGCCTTCTTAGGACTTCAGGACTTTTAAGACTTGTCGTGATGCCTGGTTTGTCCCAAGACGCAGACCTTGCCACTTTGGGGAAACACTTCGTCACATCAACTAACTTTAGACAAAGTGTTTTCTTTATCACGTGAGCATGCTTTTCTGTGTGTGTGTGTGTGTGTGTGTGTGTGTGTGTGTGTGTGTGTGTGTGTGTGTGTGTGTGTGCGCACGCGCGTTTACCTAACTGGAATTACTTTATTGTAATACAGAACAACCACGCTTGTAGTACCCAGTCTCTTTTCTCCATCAAATTTAGCTTTGAATTCACTTAAAGTTTTAGACTGGTTTATGTATTTTTTCATAGTTCATGACTTACCGCGCCTGTAAGGAAAATAGCTTGTTTTTCAATTTGTTCTCATGACTTCGTGATACCCTCCGGTAAGCCATATCTTCCTTTGTCCATTCCTGTCACTGACCTGAGCGCCTAAAAACATGTCACCACATTTTCTTCCTTCTTTTGATGACGGCAGATCTTTCCTCATAGGATTTGTTTGGGGGTCAATTTGGCTGCCACTCGTTTTACTTTCTCAATCCTACCTCCTTTTTTCAGACCACACCACAGCTGCATGCATATCGTAGTATTCTTTGCCCATTTCTAATACTTCGCACATCTTGCCGATGAAACATCTTCTACACCTGGCTAAGTCACATATAAAAAAATCGCATTATCTTCTAGTCTTATGATCTCTGTATCACCTGCACATAGATTAGTGTAGCTTGTCCTTCCTTACTTTATATAAAAAATGGGTATTAATATGATTTTTTTTTTTTTTTTTTTTTTTTTTTTTTCATCCGACCTAGATATGGATCAAAAGGTCTCCTGTCGGCATGCTTTGCCTTTGTAATCCTTTGTAATCCTTTGTAACAGAAATGACCCTTGCGGGACTCCACAAGCAACTTTCTTCCATTATAACATTATACCCTTTACTACTGTCCCAAGTCTTTCAGGAAGTCCCTCACCAATTCAGAGAAATTTCCTTCAAATCTAATTTTGTGAAGCACTTTCTCAAGGGTGTTCTCAAGTTCCAAGTACACATAATCCACCCCACCCCCTTCTCTCTCTCTTGCAGCACATCAAACTCTCTTGAGCAAAAGCTTGACTGGTACGATCCCCATGATCTCTCAATTCTGAAAATGAGTTTTGTCCAAAACATTTTCATTTCAAGGTTTTATGCTATATAACTTATAAATTATATTATACATACATACATACATATATATATATATATGAAAAAGGTGGAAAAAGAGTCTCACGGGTCTCGTTCCGAGTTTATTCCTGACCGGTTTCGCCTGTAGCTTCTTCAGAGGAATGATTCCGTGACTCTTTTTCCACCTTTTTCAACTTGTCACAATGTCTCAACATATATATATATATATATATATATATACATATATAAAACAGTTATATCTAAAGGTATTTCACCCACCTGCTTTTCACAACCTTCTCACACAATGTAACAAATATGCTGTGTCATTTCAGGAGTTTCTTGTTACTACTTTATGAATTGGTACTAAATTAGCCCTCTTCTAACCCTAAGGCACTATTCCCTCTTCTAATTCGTGTATGTTAACATAGTTGAAATATATAGGATAATTCAACTATGCTCAAATCGCTTGTTTGTGTGTGTGTATTTACCTAGTTGTATCTTACAGAAAGAGGAACTATGCTCGTTGTGTCCCGTCTTTGTATTTCGCAGTGTCCAGCTTGCTCTTAAATTCGTGTATGGTTTTTGCACACACTATTGTTTTGTCCAGTTTGTTCCAGATGTCCACCACTCTGTGTGGAAAACTGTTCGGTTTTTTTTCAGGTCTCTTCTATAACTATCCTTTTAGAGTATTTTCATGCCCTCTTGTATTTTTCTTATTCCAATTTAGTTAGTCCTCTCTATCAAGGACTTCCATACCTTTCAAGATTCTGTAGATGGTCAGTAGGTCGCCTCTTTCTCTTTAGTGTTCCAAAGTCGGTATTTTCAATTTAGCCAGTCTCTTCTCATATGACAAGTTTGAAAGTGCTGGGGCCATTTTCATGTGTGTGTGTGTGTGTGTGTGTGTGTGTGTGTGTGTGTGTGTGTGTGTGAGAGAGAGAGAGAGAGAGAGAGAGAGAGAGAGAGAGAGAGAGAGATTCTTGCTGAATATTTTGCTATTTGCAGCCTGGGGCATGGCACGACCCTCTTCCAACTAGCTCCTGACACCTGGATAACAAGTGAGGGAAGGTAGAGTGAGTGAGAATGTGAGATTGTGTGTGTGTGTGTGTGTGTGTGTGTGTGTGTGTGTGTGTGTGTGTGTGTGAGAGAGAGAGAGAGAGAGAGAGAGGGAGAGAGAGAGAGAGAAAGGGAGAGAGAGAGGGAGGGGAGAGGGGGTGGGGAGAGAGAGGGGGAAGGGGAGAGAGAGAGGGGGAGAGAGAGGGAGAGAGAGAGAGAGAGAGAGAGAGAGAGAGAGAGAGAGAGAGAGAGAGAGAGAGAGAGAGAGAGAAAGCATTCCTTCAGATGCGCCGTCAGGGATGTGGAGAACCTCATTTGCGAAGGATGAGGACCTCAGAGTAGGTCACCCGGTCAATGCACTACGGTGTAGCTGCCGTCATCGTCAAGATGTGCTTCACACGTGCACACACACACACACGATATAGACTAGGCTGGAACTGTACATGAATTAGAGGCTTAGCAGGATACATTAGAATGTACAAGACGCGACCCAAATAGCTTTGGGTAAACACAATTACGTAAACACACACACACACACACACACACACACACACACACACACACACACACACACACACACACACACAGTGAACGGGGGTACTCAATGCATAAGCCTTTTGCAGCCCATACTTCATGGAGATTTTAGGGGCACTCCTACTAATCAGAGTCACGCAGCATTCTTTTATTAGACAATTTTCTCCATTCAATAAAAATAAATCTTCGACGCCCACAAAGATGGAAATACTGGTCGACGAGATTACAATATAAACACAATTTTTGTCCGTAGAGAGTAAGCCATGATGTTGCTAGAGGAATAAAGATCGCCTGGAGCTAACCAGAATAGAAATAGCCTCCTCCTTTTAAGGAATCTATCCAGCCAAGGCACCTTTCACCCATCCCGCTTCCATTTGTGTCCCTTTCATCTCCTCTCCCGCCGTCCACAAGATGAAAACGCATACATCCCGAGACTTTCTGTATTTGCAAAACAATAACAACAAATATACAGTATACTAGCTATACTGAGTCTTGCTGAACAAAGGCATCTTTCATAGTATTCCATAACTCACACGACTGCGCCAACCTCTCCCACGTCACTCCTGCCAACTTCTCTACCTCGTCTCTCCACCCTCTGTGTGGTCCCTCTTGCACGTTCACCATTTTGCGGAGTAACACTCAGTAACACACTTTGCTCCATCGCTCATCAGTTGTTCGCTCTAACTTACCTGCCAATTAGATTTCCTTTTTTTTACCGCCTCCGCAATATATTTCACTAAAGTCTACTCTCTCACCCAACTTGCTCTCTTTCGGTGAGGGACATGCAGAGATATATAAACAAGTAACATCTCAAAGTAGGTTTGAAAATGAACAAGAGTAACCAAAATAATGTTCACAACGAAAGTTGAAAGTAAAGAGATTATAATCGACAGCGAGAGTCTTGAAGAAGTTGAAGAGTTATCTAAGCCACATGATGAGTGACTGAAGATCATGATAATAACATAAAATGCATATAACAACTGGTTACAAAAAATATGTATAAGAAGATCAAGAAAAGCTCTCTACCTTTATGTTTGGAACGGACAATGTACTGTTAACAATAATCTACGGGTGTGAGATATGGAAACTGACGAAAGCGGTGGAGACAAAGCTGAGGAGTGCACACAGAAGAATGGAGATCAAGGGTGGGAATAATGCCGAGACTGATGTGTGTGTGCGTGTGTGTGTGTGTGTGTGTGTGTGTGTGTGTGTGTGTACAAGTGTACATATATATATATATATATATATATATATATATATACAGATACACACACACACATATATATATATATATATATATATATATATATATATATATATATATATAAATACACACACGCATACACACACACATACACACACACACACACACACACACACACACATATATATATATATATATATATATATATATATATATATATATATATACCCATCTTTGTCCCTTTTATCCTATATTGCTCTGTTCAATGTCAACATTGTTGCTCTATTTTGTGTACAATTTTAAATCCAGTCTGTTAGGTAAGTTGTACTCCCCCCACCCCCCCCCCTCGTCTTCTCCTGGTCTCGTCTCACGACCTTTGACCCCCGAGGGTCCAAGGGAAGCGCTCGCGCGCCCGACCACGTGAGTCGCACAATACTTCTCTGAGGAATCGCACGTGCAGTTCACTAGCCTTAGAACGGACCTCGATAACTCACCTGCATCTCGGCCGGCTGCGTCGGGACGGGCAACAATTCTTTGAGGAGCGCACGTGCAGTACCAAGCCATATATTACTTCTTGGTGAGATCAGCGGGTCGAGAACGTTTTGCGTCCGACTTCCCAGACCTCGACACTTTGACCTCGCGCTAATCAAGAGCACGGTTACCTGACCCGGGTTTACAAGCTGGACGAAATCACCGAAGATTCAGATCGCCTCGGAGCATCACGCTGCGAGCCTAGCTCGCTGCCTCCGTCGCTTTCTCGCCTATCCCCTCCCACGCTAGCAGATAGTTTCGGAGCATCACGCTGCGAGCCTAGCTCGCTGCCTCCGTCGCCATCTCGCCTCCCACTCTGTCCCCCTAGCAGATCGCCCAGGAGCATCACGCCGCGCCGCGAGCCTAGCTCGCTGCCCCCGCCACAGCCCCCCCCCCCTTTTTCCCGCAAGCAGACCGCCTTTGGACACAATTGAAAGGCACAGTCGTCACCTCCCCCGCGCTAACAGCAAGCTATATTACAATTGGCGCCCAATTTAATTCCTTAAAAAAAATCACTACCCGCGTTTGCATTCCAGCCAGTCCTAAAATTTGGCGCCCAACTTGGGGCCAGGACTACTACCTGACACAGTCCAACCCACTTTTCTCCGAACAAATTTAAGACCTGAGTTCACACTTCGCCCGTTCCTTTGTGTACTGTCATGCGAGTGAGTGGGTGTGTAGCTAGGGGTAAAGAAATCAGGAGGAAATGTCTCATTCATGACCTAATTACCGCAAGATGGGGGACGGAAAGTTAGGGATGGAGTGGAGGTAAAGGGTGAAGGGTCAAGGTAGGGAGAATGGATCCCCCCTCCTCTGCTTGTTAGGTGCGGCCTGGCGCGAGTATATGACGAAATACCCAACTGGTTAAATGTATTACGGAGTGTTTTGTCAAAATACACTATTCAACCAGTTTGCAAACAAAAAAAAAAACAGCCGTTTGTATATTCACCCTGCATCTATAGCGGTTTAGGCAGTAAGGAGTGGAAGGATTGGGTACAGTGGGTGGGAAAGGGGTGGAAACGCTCCTCTCCCACACCTAACAAAGTCTAATTAACAACAAATACACACAACAAAAGTTTCGGTGAAATTGAGACCAAGCGCTGTGCCATGTAAGCTGATGTCGGGGATGTACAGGACTAGTTTCAGACGAGTCCTTTTGGCATGGTTGGTAGCGTCCGAACCCCACATGCTACTTGCCTCACGGCCTTGGGTTCGAAACAAGTAGGCAGAGCTGTTAAATCAACTGTCGTAACTTCACAGACACAGCATTCAATGGGCGTGGCTGGTTGTGGTTTCTGGCGTGAAAGGGTTCGGTTCATCCATAGAATACTCCAAAAGAACCGCTGTGTCACAAACACATATTCATGTAGGTTCCCTGTGGTGCCAAGCAGTGCCTACGTGTGTGTGTGGGGGGGGGGTGCCTGGAGCTGGGACTAATGCCAAGGTGTTAAAGGTAGAGAGGAAGGTGGCAGCAGAGGGACACGTGTGGCGGAAGAGATGGGAAAAGGAAGAGTAGGAGGAGGAAGAGGAGGAGAAAGGAGGTAAAACAATACGAGTATTTGATATATTGTTGAAATGTTATTACGGAAGTCTAGAATACTGAGCGGTCTTCTAACTAGTACCGTAGCGAATTGTAGCTTCTTTATACCACAAATATATAAAATGGGAACCATATATGTCCCTCCTAACACTTGGCAAAACTGCAAACTTTACCATGCCTTGATACAAATAATAATAAAATAAAAAGTAATACGAAAATTAAATAAAAATCTGACAACAAACCAGCTCTTCTGAAACACGAAGATGAAAACTTTCCCCAAATCAAAACAAGCTGGGCATACCGGCTCTCCAGACCCCCCCCGAGACCTTCGACAGCAGCAGCAACAACAGGTAACCCTCGTGACATTCTCCTCCTCGTGCAAGTCTGATATTGGCAGGATTTT
This sequence comes from Oratosquilla oratoria, assembly GCF_046742065.1. Classification (NCBI taxonomy): domain Eukaryota; kingdom Metazoa; phylum Arthropoda; class Malacostraca; order Stomatopoda; family Squillidae; genus Oratosquilla; species Oratosquilla oratoria. The sequence goes on from NC_134819.1 coordinate 14,249,337, forward strand.
GCTGGCAACAGCCAGCTGCCCGAACGGCCGTGGCCACAATAACCTTGGCGGCACTTCAACCTACTGCAGTTCTCGGCACATGCACCTCGCACAAGCAAACGCGCATACAACACATACATATGCACTCCAGCACGCAAACATATGCATAAACGCACATATTCACACACGTACATACATACCACAAAAGCACACACACTCAGCACGCGAACATATACTGTACCACACAAGCGCACACTCAAACACGCACACGCACGCAGACACACACCGCAAAAGTATACATACTCTAGCACGTACACGCGCGCGCGCTCACACACACACATACACACACACACACACACCACATAAGCACACAAACTCAACCACGTGAAGGTATATATACTACACCACAGAAGCTCCCATCCATGAGCGTGCAGACAAACATACATTCACACAACCACACACATACCACATGCACATGTACACCTACAGGCACCCACGCATACACATAAAACACATTTATACATACACATGCTCACCTTCATTCACACACACACACACACACACACACACACACACACACACACACACACTCAAAATGGGATGACGTAATAAGCGGTGTTCCACAAGGAACAGTTCTAGCCCCAATAATGTTTGCTATATATATTAATGATATGGATGAAGAAATTGAAAGTTATATGAGCTTCTTTGCAGATGATGCAAAACTATTAAAAAAAGTGAACACGGAAGAAGATTGTGAGTCACTACAGAGTGATCTAAATAAAGTATGGGAATGGAGTAGGAAGTGGGAGATGGAGTTCAACACTAAAAAGTGTAGTATAATGGAATTTGGAAAAAGAAAAAAAAAGAATAATAGGATCATATAAATTGGGAGAAGAAGGAATAAAAAAAGTAGAAAATGAGAAGGACCTGGGAGTCATTGTTATGAATAATATGTCACCTGAGAAACATATAAATAAGATTTTTGGAGAAACTTATAATTTAATAAGAAAAATCAAAGTGGCATTTACATACCTGGATGAAGAAATGGTGAAGAAAATTGTAATCACTCTGATAAGACCAAGATTGGAATATGCAGCAACGATGTGGTCACCAAGTACAAAAAAAAATGTATAAAAAAAACTTGAAAGAACAAGCCCCTGGCTTCGCCAGCACGGCTGTGCCGGGGGGCTTGGCCTGCGGCGCACCTCGCTTCGCTCGCGGAGGGCTACGCCCCACCTTCAAACAAAGGCTATAAAATAAACAACTGTAAATTATTCACCTCTTTTATTTTCGTCGTTTTTGTTTTTTAGAATATTTTTATTTAGACTTACGCCCACGTGTTTTAGTCTATATTTTGGTGGAGTCCCGTAGATCCGCTCGAGTCCTCAAGATCCGCTCGAGTCCCAAAGATCCGCTCGAGCCCTCAAGATCCGCTCGAGTCCCAAAGATCCGCACAAGTCCTCTAGATCCGCTCGAGTCCCAAAGATCCGCTCGAGTCCTCTAGATCCGCTCGAGTCTCAAAGATCCGCTCGAGTCCTCTAGATCCACTCGAGTCCCGCGACCGCGTATATGCGATTTATACCCTTACAGGGATGGCCCGTGTCACGGGGTCCGTCATTGTAATCTTTTTGCCGGATCCCCGTTCAAATCGGTTAGGGACGTCGTGACATTGAAACATTTTGGAGAATTTTATTTTTTCGTCCCGCTCTCAGCCAATCAGCCGTCTCCGTTGCCGTGACGTCACCGCTCTCGGCCAATAAGTTGTCTCCGTTGCCGTGACGTCATCACTCTCTCAGCCAATCAGCGAGTTGAAACTCACCCAGGAATTTGCAAAGAATATTTTTAGGACAAAGTGTCACCGTAATACCACCTTTCCCCGACGTCCACAAAAATGGCGGTTTCTTCGTTTCATTACTGCTGAAGTTTCAGGCATCTTTCACAGGTTGAATGTACACGTGCCCTTGATATCACGTCGGGCCCTGCCAAAAAAATCGAATAGACCTTTACTCTCGGACAGGGGTCAGCGTGTCCGCATTCTGCCGGGTTCTGACGGATTGGGAAAACCGATCGGGTCACAGATTTTTAGTAATAGAGAAGATACAAAGAGCAATTACAAAATTGGCACCAACACTCTCAAAACTATCATATGAAGGACTAGCAAAACTGGAACTACAGACACTAGAGCAAAGAAGAGAGAGAGGAAAGTTGATAGCTATTTACAGAATCATGAAAGGCATAGAAATTATTGATAGAGAGAATCTGATAAAATGGGATGATAGAAATACAAGAGGGCACGGAAAGAAAATCAAGAAAGACAGCTATAGAAGAGATCTGAAAAAGAACAGCTTTCCTCACAGAGTAATAGACAGTTGGAACAAGTTAGATGAGAAAGTGGTGTGTGCAAAAACAATACATGAATTTAAAAATAGTTTAGATAAAATGAGATATGAAGACGGGACACCACGAGCATAGCTCCCCTTCCCGTAAAATACAACTAGGTAAATACACACACACACACGAACAAACCCATAAAAGCACCGCTAAGCCCAGCGAGCGGGTTGAGGGCAACATGGGCCGACGACCCCCACCTCCTACACCCAAGGGAAGTGGACGACCCGTCCTCCCCTTGACTAGAAGAGAACGGGTATCATCACATCAGGCCTACTGGACGTCAAAAAAGAAGTGACCCTGCTTGACCTTTCTCCCTACCACGCATCACACCCCTCCCGTAGCGGGTGGCACCTTTTCCTTTCCTAATTTTCTCTGCCGCCAGGTGATTTTATTCACCTACTTGGAGCCCCCTGGAAGGGCATGATGATGAAACCCGTCAAATGTCGCCGACAACTCTCTTACTGTCGGGTCAATTTATATTTTTATGTTGTCATGGAACAACAATCAAAATTTCAATTATTTTGTCGTGTTATTTTATTTTGCAATCATAAAAAATATATGTTATTTTAATACAATATAACTGGTGAATGGCCTCACACCTAGTCTTATTAATTAATCAATTTCTTATGAAACTGGGATTTTGTCCACTTTGTGGTAAGTGCCTGGGATTTTGTCCTGTTGCCTCACTTGGAGCATGAAACGCAGAGCAGCAGGAATACAATCATTTGTGTAGTTTAACTGCGCGCTGGTGGCCTAATCGGGAGTGTGCTGCTCTCGCATTCGATTAGCTGTGGATTCAAATCACCCACCCCTCTTCTCCTATTTCCAGCAGGCAGTGACTGTTACCTGCCTGGTCTGCCATTCGCTTAGTTGTGGGTTCGAATCGCGTACTCCACTCAGATTCCCAACAGTGACTTACCTGTTCCAAGTCCCCAAAGCACGTAATTAGGGCAAAAATGACGGCTTCAGCCGCAGCTACTTAGCGCCTCCTGTCGTAGGCTTATTACATTACCTTCTATGACCGGATATTCATGTATTATCATATCTGAGCTGCGTGATTACACCAGGAAACGCTTAGCTGTGACTGAAGAAGTCACTTCAGGGCAACTCAAGGGAGAATTTTTTCGCAGGAAAGTTACGGGGAACTAGGTTGAGAAAATGTCCTACAGGGAAGGAAATAAGGTGCCAGGCCGTTTGGACTATGGGCCAGCAACTTAGGACGTTTGGGCAACTGGGGCGATCTTAGGTGGACATTTGGGGCCAAGCAATAAAATACTGTAATATATATATATATATATATATATATATATATATATATATATTATATATATATATATATATATATATATATATATATGTTAGGTTCAGTTGGGTTACGTTCGTTATAAAGAGGAAAATGACATTTTCAATTTCTGTTCCGTGGCCCAAATGTCTGTGTCTCAAACGGGTTGCTGGCCCATGGCCCAAACGCCCTAGATTCAGAAAACAAAGACGTGGAAAGGCCTTTGTCGGGAGAGTAATCCACTGTACGACTAGTCCCGACTTACGCCAATTTCGACCCCTGGAAACAACATATGCCAAATGGTGTCGACTTCGTAAAGGCTCTTGCAGAGTACCGGGTTTTATCCATCCCCGTCCGTTTTGCCATACCTGTTTGCATAGTCTTTCATAGTCCTACCTAAACCAACCTAACCGTCCCAAAATATTCGTTTTCCTGTAACTTTTCCTTCATAAAATTACATTTTATACATCAGTTTTTGTTGTTGTTATGTTGTTCATTACATTTACTTGTTAATTTTGTTTATTCTCGTATGTTCTGTTAATCTTTGGAGGAGGCTACAAAGACCACAAGGCCGACACGGTATGCTTTCATTTGGGCGCTTCTCAAAAAGATGTTTTCTATATGTATGCTTCCAAACCTAACCCTTAGCAATCATATTTGTTTTTAACACTTTTTTAATTTGAGATAACTCCACCTACGCTAGGCACCATGCCCATTACCATCTATCATTTGCATCCAGGGCAACCCAGACACCAGACCCGGTGAGAACCGATCACTTGTGCCTCTACTGTGATAAGAGGAAAATATCTTAAGAATGAGTAATTCCATTTTCTTCCTTTCTTTTCCTTATATTCCTGTCTACGTTCTAGGCATGTGGGTTGACTCACACCACCTTATAGTGCTTGCACTCTTCCCAGATACCTAGTTTTAATAATAATAATAATAATAATAAAAAACAATAATAATAATAATAATAATAAAAAACAATAATAAAAATAATAACTGTCATGTGCTGAATGACATTTCACATATAACAACACCACCGTGTTATTTTACGACGTGTTATTATGTTACAAAGCCAAGTTTGTGTTATAAATGATTCGTGCAAGCAAGACAGAGCTTTTAAAGGAAAAGTGTAAAGGAGGAAAATGTCAATGAAGCAAAGGGAAACTCTAGTCAGGAAAGGGTGTGGCCGACCACCACCACCGACACCCTCCCCTGCCTGCACCTACGCACCACCTGACCTTGGAACAGAGCACATATACTCCCCCTACATTACTACAACCTTGCTTCGCTCAACTATACTATTATAGGCCATCACTGACCCCACTCCCTCTCTTTGTTCCCGTTTACCAGCTATCTCCAACCTGCCCCTTACTCTTCCTATGCCCAACGTCAGGGTCCCCATCCCATCTGCGGTTAGGCAGGGCACCAATCGACGTCGCACAGCATAACGATCCAGATTTCTTTTGGAGATTATCACCTCCTTTTGTTTGATAGACAGTAACAGCAGCAGCACGCAGTCGCACACCATACCACACACAGATCGATGAGTCTAATATCTTGAAGAGATGAACATTGTGATAGTCAATTTGGCTTCGAATCTGGAAGGTTATGTGTGACAAACCTTTTACAGAGTAATCACCAAGCTATCAAGTCGCTCTCTTAAGGATTACTTTAGTAATGTTTCCCTAAATTGCGAGAATGTCGAAACAAAAATGTAAGGTATTTTTCAAATCTGAGGCATGAAAAAATTCTGAATATTTTCAATTAATAAATTTTATTACAAAATATTATTCATGCGTTAAGTATTACAACTGTTCACACCTTTATTACAAAAGAAAATTACATTATTTCCTAGAAAATATATGAGAGCAGAGGAGATAATCGAAGATTTCTGACTTGGGAGTACACTTCACTTGAAGAATGCCCACAGCCAGGGGCCACGAACCAATCGGCAAGTAGCTGATGTAAGATGATCTGAAGATTCCTTTCAGCTAGGGGCGTCGACCAAGATCGGCAAGGGGCCGATATAGGATTGGAGTCCGAAGATTTCTTTCAGCTAGGTGTGCGTTGATCAAGATCGGCAAGGAGCAGATATAGGATGGAAGTCCAAAGATTCGTTTCAGCTAGGGGCGCTGACCTGGATAAGCAAGGAGCCGATATACTTAGGATGGGAGTCTGAAAGTTTCTTGCCGGTAGGGGCGTCGACCAAGATCGGCTAAGAGCCAATATAGACGGTAACACGTCTGTTTCTCGAGAAACTATTTATCTACTTTCTTGCGCACTCTTCGGTGTTTGTTCATACAATGCTGACCATGTGACGTCACGAAAGTACCTTGTTCACTCTTTCTTTTTCATCTCTTACTCTTATAGTCCTATTTGGATTATGCTTCCCTTCCATTCCTAATATAATTATAGATTTCTTTATATCTGCTAAGCCTCTTACTATATTCTCCTTCTCTCCCATCACTTTAATAACTGTGTCCTTAGTGTGTTCCTTCGCCTTTTGTTTCACTATATCTCTAAATTTAATTTTGCTATTCTCCTGAACCTTTTTCCAACCACTTACCCCTTGTGTTATGGACTCTTTATTCTCTTTAATATTCCTCTTTAATTCCTCATTCTCACCCTTTACTTCTTTTGTCTTTTTAATTCTTCTATTTCTTTATTTAGGTTTTGGTTCTCCTTTATTTCTTCCAATTTATCAACTCTGTGTAATCAGTTCGAATTGGCTAAACCTAAACTCACATGATTCCTTAATTTTTGTTAGTTTTTCCTCTAGACTTGCTAATCGGGGGAGGCTGTCATCTCCTCCCTTATTAAATCCATAGAAATAATTACCTCCACTTTCTATTGCGCTGCTCTTATCTATATTTCTAATTTTAATGCCTTTACTGATTTGTTGACTTCACTTGTGTCGTCTGCACATCTCTTGTTTACATTCCTTCTGACGTCAGGGGCCCATTCGTCCCCTTCCTCATTTTCATCCATTTTCCTCAATAATCCATCCTCTTCTTCTTCTTCACCTTCCCACTACACCGCGAGCTTTCTTCTTCTCTACTAATACAACACAGATACTCTCTCGTGGTTGAAATCCACGAAAATGCGTTTTTTTCGGAGTTCCAATCTTCACCGTCAATTCGACGATCGTGTGTGTGTGTGTGTGTGTGTGTGAGAGAGAGAGGGGGGGGGTGGAACTCCAAGGGAAAGAATAAGGAGGTAATTGACACAAGAGCCTGAGGAAGTCAAGGAATGATAACGTCGTGACATGGTGGTATAAAAGTGAGCTATGGGCGTGGGTCCGAGAAAGAGGAAGAGGACCAGAAGAAAGAGGACTTGTAGGAGGAGGAGGAGGAACACGAGACTACGATTGGATAGGCAGACAGCGAACATACATACTTCATCTCTTCATCGTGAACCCATGAGACTCAGGCGTGTTCACACAGATCCCAAATCTCAGTGGCAACATCACCCAAGAAGAGGTCACAACGTCCCATCCCTGACACCCTCGACCCCGGCAGCACTCACGTCAAAAATGACACTATTCACTGGTTTGCCTCACTTTTGACGTGAGTGCACCCCGGCACCCATGGCGGTGTTCAACTCCCGGCACATATTCTTGACTGCAATCACAACCAAAATGAGTCAGATGCGAGGAAAAATAATAAACTATTAACAATCACACCAGTGTGCGTCAGAGCCTGCGCGAGCAACGAAGAAGCGAATAACTCGCAATGACTCCTATTCAGACCAAAAGACTGCCGAAAAGCGCTTCCCTCAGCTGAATAAAATGGTCTGGCGGCAGTGAGGATAAAGCAACGAAACGAATTTACGAATCCTCAATACTTCAACCTGTATACTACGGTGGTGGTCGTTACCCTTAGCTGGATAAAAACAGTATGGCGACAAAGTTAAAACATAACACACGGGTTGATCGAAAGAAATTATTAACCCTTTATGAATAAAAATAAAAAAATGCCACTCGGCAGCTAGAAGATACCAGCACACTCACAGAGCGCACAGAAAGGATTAATCGAGATATTTTCGCTAAATTTAACAGCTGGTAAATACCAACAAACCCCGAAATGATACGCTAACTTTACCCCCTTCCGTTGCGGATAATTTTTCAACTGAATAATATCGACTGGCGGTAGCTACGATACACGTTAGTGTTAAACGAAGTGGAATGGTAATTATATAAAAAAGAACACCAAGTCAACCTAACGCACTTTCAACTAGTAATTCAATCCACGCCCAAGTTCATCTCTACAACGTCTTCAGGGATCACTCGTTGTAATCTCTTATGCCTTTCACACACACACACACACACACACACACACACACACACACACACACACACACACACACACACACACATATTAGATCGGTCATACGAGCTCTAAGCTCTCTTCCGGGAGGGAAATAGCTGTCGATCACGAGTCCAACACGTGATCCAAAGACCAAGGTGAATCACACACACACACACATAGTGATGCGACTCGGTGGCGCGGTTGGTAAGTCCACGACTGTCACTACGGCGGTCCGGGTTCGAATCCTGCCCAGGGCTGAAATAATTTCAGTATCGCTTCAGTCGTTACTCCAACTCTCGTGGGCGGGGAGTTGGGTGTGTGTGTGCGTGTAAGGTCACAGCATTACCCATAGATCGGTCATACGAGCTCTGAGCTCTCTTCCGGGAGGGAAATAGCTATCGATCACGAGCCCAACACGTGATCCAAAGACCATGGTGAATCACACACACAAAAGCAGGAGAAATATTGTGCAGTAGAGGCAATGTTTCCTATAGACTACGGGTATTTATTTTCCCAAAACGAGTTTCCTCTGCTATTTTCTAAAACATGCTTTGTTTTGTTTCTTGACTGTGCTAACAGTTTAGAACCTTGCGATATGCAGAAGAGCACTTAATAAACACATACAAGCACACTGGTACACACATGTATTCATACCGGATATCTATATCAGCACATACACATAAAATAAAAAATATATATATAAGAATACTTAAAATGTCCACATAGCACCACTCTGTAAAAAAGAGAAAGCACGTCCCAAAGAAATTTGTCATAACAGTTGTGGAACATATGTTGTTTGAAGATTGCCACGATGGAAATCTACAGTTTTGTAGGGGGAGGGGGAGACTAGGGGCAATACCCACCCAACCTGATCTATTATTATAAATTGTTATTCCTGAGTTCTTCTAAAGTTTCATCTTATCTTCGTGTGGTATTACCTATGCATATACCCCATAAAACGTGACTAGCCAACTTTCAATGGCACTCTCAGACGAGATCCATCACCCACTCAACCCCTGATATATAGAAACTTATTTCCATCACTGCCAACCAAATAAAAACATAATTTTGACTAATGGAAGTCGAGACGGAATCCCACGAGCGTAGCTATAACCCTATATATACATGAAACAAAGTAGAAAAAGACATATATAATAGAACACCCTACACACGGGTGACTATATATGCTGCAATCAACAATGACTGCAGTTTGGATTGTACATCCTCTGACAAACTCTATTCCTTTAACAAAAACAACAACAGCTACAGTGCAGACAAGAAACCAGCTAAAAGAAATAACCAAACAATACGAATGACAAATGGATCCCTATATAAGCTACAACCAACAACGAATGCAGTTCTGTTTGCATGCCATCTAGAAACTCCTCCTTCCTTCAACAATAACAACGACAAGACAGCAAACCGACGTTTGTCACTCTCAGTTGGCGTGGGTGCGTGACATTCAACAAACCGCCAACAAAAGGAACGGCACTCACCACAAACAAATGCACCTGATGCAGTAAACAGCCATAAACTGAGAGATCAACTGCTGTCAACACAGCAACCGTCCGTTGGTGGTTTTAAACTAGTCCGACATAAGAACATAAGAATGGTGGAGAATGCAAGAGACCATACGGCCTACACTAGGCAGTTCCGTGGCCCTTGCCACCTGTCATACATAGTTATATAATTTTATCTTAACAACCAATGTTTCAGCGCTCACTTACTAAGCTCTCATTTACATTCGTTAACCACTCAGATGTTAAATAATTATTTTGCCTATTTTCTCCTCAAACCTAAATTTGTCCAGTTTAAATCCATTACTACAAGCCCAGCCCTGTTGTATTAATATGATGACCTTGCCTGCGCCCTTATTCACTACTCCCTTCGGACGATCTTGCCGAATCACAAACAAAATCCCAGAGGCCAATTCGACAAATAATAACCATGGTTGTTGTTGGTGAAAAAAATATTTACATCCCACATTCAACAACACTAACGAATACACACGATTGTTACACTAACCCAAATACACGAGTACACAGAAGCGAAGCCTACTGTACATAACGTCATGCCAATTCGTTACTTATTGGTTATTAATTCTTTGGTGTGCACACACCTGCACACAACAATGTAAAGTTATTATGCAACCTGGCGGGGTACCAAGGGTGTGGGAGGGAGAAAGTGAAGGGAGGGGATTCAAGACACCTACAACACCCGCACCCTAAGTCCCGAACCCAAAACAACAGAGAGCATAAGTAGAAAAAAAAAAAAAAAAAAAAAAAAAAAAAAAAAAAAAAAAAAAGAGATGGAAACGTTTAACTTTCCAGACATGATCCATAACTGACGAGAGAAATAATCTACCACTTGGATTAGTGACGAAAAAAAAACGTACATTTTATATGGAAAGCAATATGATTACTGTATAAACACGCGGTTGGAGAGAAATAGCAACAATGTGCGTGATCGCCCGCTCGTAAAATTAAATGCCCGCTCACACCAACGCAGTTCCACAGTAACTCGGCGCTAGTATAGATTGCAAGCTCCCCACAAGCAGGCACGTTAACTCCCACCCCATCCTTCCCACATACACAGTCGAATTACGGTCGTTTCGCCCCCAGCCAGTTCGCCCCACATGCGGTTGTTTCGCCCCCAACCGTCTTTGTATGTTTAATCCTTGGAGATACAACTTTAACCATAGTAGGCTACCATGGCTACTGGCGTAGCCTCTTTTGACTGTGGTCGAATCTTGGACTTTCGTTTTCAGAGCCTTCACCCTGCATTCCGTTGGCGTTAATATAGCAACAACCAACTTTTTTTTTTTGCACTTAATGTAATATACATGTTATTCTAAAAGGTTTTCTTCCATGTATTTCCCTACCCTATAACCCTGATGGCTATGATACATGTCCTACGCACAGTGGCGTAGCAAAAGGGGGGGCACACATGCCAGGGGTCGGAGTTTTGATGGGGAAAAATAATAATAATAATAACAAAAAAAAATCTAACAAAAATCTTAAATCTTATATCAAAATGAGTTTTTAAGGTTGTAATATGGTACTGTTTTTCAACAGATTTTTCAACTGTAGCATCAGGACCGTGTCTAAAGCAAATTTTCTTAGCCTATGAATGTTTTCCTAACTTACATTCACTTTAGAAGCTATACTAGCTTTCAGCGATTTTGTCAGCTATTTTAAAATAAATTAAAATATAACATAACGATTATGTGAATTTACGTAAATACGAGTGCCGGTAAAACCCGAAACCAGTAAATATACAACTTTATTTTATTTATTGATATCAAATGGCACAAAATTAACTAAAAATATCTAGCAAATTAATATTTGTGTTGGTCTATGACGGCAGCCATGTTGTAGAATCGATGACTAGGCGAATTTTATATTCCTAGGTTTTAAACAAAATTCCTTGGTTAGGAAAAATCCTAGGCTAGGAACTTTTGCTTTAGACACCCGTTTTACATCCAATGAGGATAAATAGGTTACTATAGCGTGAGGTCCTTCTGTTAGCACTATAGCGTGAGGTCTACCATTTTCATTTTATTTTAGCGATAAACACATATTTCGTACATATCCTAGGAATGACTTACAGATAATTTGATTTCTAGTTACATTCATATTAAAGGAAAAAATTGTAGCGATAAACACATATTTTGTACATATCCTAGGAATGACTTACAGATAATTTGATTTCTAATTACATTCATATTAAAGGAAAAAAAATGAACAAAAATAAACAGGTTATCATATATTTCCATACATTTATTCTAGCGATACACACTTTGTACATCTTCTAACAATGACACAAATTGGTTGGTTAAGTTAGGTTAGGTCACGTGGGCAGGTCACCATTTTTGTATTTGGGCAGGACACATGTTTGATGGATAAGTGAGGTGAGCGTCCCGGGGGAACGTGGATCAGGCTCCACCTGGGTAGGCGACATATGGCGGTAGACCTTCCGCTATAGTAGCACCGTTAAATATTTTAAGTTAAGTATTCCTGCTTTATATCAAGGAATAATTTTACCTCCCCCAGACGGGAGGGGGGGGGGGATAAATCTTACACCCGCCCTGGGCGGCAAAAACAGTTGCTACGCCACTGCCTACGCTAGAGTATTATGATGACGTAATGTAAGCCAGTTTGCCTCGCTTTCGGTACCCTCCTTTTCGAATTTCCTGGTATAAACGTCGTTTCGAGGCATTTCACCGTTGGGTCTTGAAGTTTGTTTACTGGAGGATAAATTGATATACGAATTCCCGTGACCAAGGCTAATGCATTTAGTGTCCAACCGAAATAATAATTTCCCCTAATCCAATTCCTGAGCGAAGTGTAATAATCTGGACATGGAGTTCCAAACAGGATCTATATTCGAACACATGACAAAACCCCAAGGGGGGGGAGGGAGTGTAGACATAACATAACATAACCTGTTCAATGATTGGGGTTTTGTCCGTTCACCAATTCAACCTTCTGTAATGATTCTTGTTCAGTGTCATTTCGATTGCGGGTTAATTCGCGTGGGTGCTGGGAGTAATATGAGTAATTTACGCTTTTCGATCATCGTAAATAAACTGATTGAAATGACGGTGCTCGTGAACGTGTGAATTATGCCACCAATACTTTCATCATGTTTTTTTTTATTGTAAGGCAGATCCCACTTTCTTTACTTCCTTTGCACCAATTTACTGTCCTGATATCCTTATTTTACTTTTTCCAAATTCCATTATACATTTCTTAATGCTGAAGTCCACTTCCCACTTCTGACTCACTCCATTCCCAAACCCTGTTCAGATCTCTCTACAGTGAATCACAGTCCATTTCAGTACTCATTTTAACAGTTTTGCATCATCTGCAAAGAAGCTCATGTAATTCCACACCTTCATCCATGTCATTCACATAAATAGCAAACATTATTGGAACTCCACTAATCACCTCTTCCCAAGTAGAACTTTTCTCTCTGAGCACTACTCTCATTTTTCTTCCATTTTTTTTTTTTTTTGGTAGGACTTCGTCGAAATATTTTTGTAGATCTAGGAACACACAATCAGCCTGTCACTGCCACCTCCGTTACGACTGTTGTAACTATGGTTTACTTCCATTGTTACTGTTCCCTTCTATAGTATTGTATTTCGTTCCTCAATCCTACTTTGTCTTTATGTAGATTCACTCAAGTTTCATTACTTTCATCTGTAGGAAATAGGTAATGTTACATGGGTGAATTAAACGGATGTAAAAGTTTCCTTTTCTTCCCGAATATTACAATTGGCTTGTCAATTTACACCAAGGGACTACACATTGGAATCCTCAATTCACTAAGCCATTTCGCACCGACATCACGACTTCCCCAGTCCAATGATCTTTACTCTTACATCTAAGTGCTTCCCCTAAGGGCATGACTTTACTCCCATGAACTAATAAAATTTTCTCTTCCACCCTTTCTCCAATCAGAAAGACTGTTACAAACATCTTAACTCATTAAACTCCGATGACAAGATTCTTGTCATTTGGTCAAATAAAACAAAAAATCATAAAACACCAAAATGTTGGATCAAACACCAGAAAAATACGTCAGTCCTCGCTTCGTGCAAGGACTGACGTCATATTCTTCTGGTGTTTGATCAAACGTTTTGGTGTTTTATGATTTTTTGTTTTGTTTGACCAAATGACAAGAATCTTGTCATCGGAGTTTAATGGGTTAAGGACTACTGCTTACTCAAGCAATCGTGATATTGATCCATGACTGGATTAGTTTACATATTGTTGTATCAACATAATACAGCAATAAAATCAGGTCCCTAGCAGTTGTTTATAAACTTTGGAGAAGGAGCGATATTATGCAGCTCCTTTGCGGCTATTGTTTACCAAATATCCAACTCATAAAATAAAATTCTCACCCCCTACCCCTCTATCTACCTTACTAGTCTACCTTTATCTACCAGCCTCTTACAGGGCTCGGCAGCTACCCTTGGTTGTCCCGACCATTTCCTACCCTCTTACAGGGCTCACTGAAATATATACTTGGAAAATATCATATAAAAGAAGCTATTTAAAACTATTTCTTCATAAACCAGCAAAAATGTTAAAAGTATTATCCTTCAATGGATGGTGTCATCAAAACATATGCCACACATCTGTCCATTTCCTGTATCATATCTAGCAGTCTTAAGTAAAAACCTCATCAAATTTGTGGTACATGATCTTCCCTGTCTAAATCTGAATTGTCTTGGTTATTGTTCTCCAGATGTTTTATCCATCTACTTTTTATAATTTTTTCACATATTTTAGCTACTGCCCTTGTAAGGGTACCTGGTCTGTAATATGTTGGGTCTTCCTTGTTCCCTCCTTTATATATTGGTATGATATTGAAATTTTCCTAGTCTTACGGTACTTTTCCTTCTTTGAGTGACAAACTTATTAAGTTATATATTTTGTCTATTAGTTCTTCTTTACATTTTTTAATATCCAGTTTGCGATTCCATTCAGGCCATGTAATTTCTTGACATGTTCACTATTTGGTCCATTATTTCTTTCAGTGTTACTATTATTTCCTTCATGGGGGAATTTCACTTCTCTCCTTTCATCCTGATGTTGTACATTTTCTCTAATGAAAACACACTTGAAGTGTTTGTTCATGATTTCAGTCATTTCTGTATATTATATATTCCCTTGGTGTAATTTCACTATTTCCTGTTTGTTTTTAGTTACCATTCACATATCTATAATTAGTTTTGGCTGATCTTTACATTTTTCTATTATCTTTTTCAGTTTCTTTTTTCTTCCCTGCATATTTTTACATATTCATTCCTTTAATATATACATGTATTTGCCACTTTCTAGTTTTTTTTTTCTTCTTTTCTCCATCTTTTTTCAAGCTTTCTCTTCTATCTTTCACTTTGCTGCACCTTCTGTTAAACCAGCACTTGATATACATCTTTTCCAGTTTTTGCTCTGGGACATATTTATCAACTCCTTTTTTATACATTTTCATCAGAATCATCCATTTTTCTTCCACATTTCTTCATCATAGAATTTTTCCGAGCTTGCTTTAAGGGAGTGTCACATTGTTTTATAGGTGATTTTTTTTTTTTTTTCAAGTATGTGTTTAATGAATAGAAGTATAAATACCCCTTACATTAGTATGTAATTCCTCAGGGTATTGTGTTCCTCCCATGTATATAAGGCATAGTGAATATTTAATGAAGATATAGTGAGCTCTATTGAAGCTCTAATTACTTAATGGAAAATCCTTCCACATCATTCAGCTTGGTATGAAATAAAAGCTGTCTGGGGAACAAATCTTATTGAATTTTTTTTTCAAACTAATACCTCTGATTTTCTTTTTATTATTATTATCAATTTGTTTCTCTGAATAATTAAAAAAAATGCTACAAAATTCAGGTTTCATACATAATTTTCTTAATTCAAATTTCTCTTATTTTTTACTGTAGAAAATAAAGAGCATGTTTTCTTTCAAATGAAACAAAAATTACAAAAATCCATAAAGAATAACCTAAGATATTACAACAGAAAGAACAAAAACATAAACTTTACAGGTTGGGGGATTTAAATTTTTGCAACCATTTGTTTGATGGTTGCGATGTATAGCAAATCTCCAATTTCCTCTTTGCTGATGAGGTGTGAGGTGAGGGTGAGTGGTCTGGTGTGGGTGGAGGTGTAAGGTGGACATGGCTAGTAAATGCTTGCAGAGTGCTGGGTGTAGGTGTGCTGCTTTTCTCCTTGTTTCTATTCCAGGCACTCACGGGCCCTCTCTATATTCTGCCACTTCACTCTTTTGTTATTTTTTCCATGATCACAGCAACAATACAGGGCGAGAAATAAAAACTGTTATGTACAGTGAGAGCGCCAGGAGCGACGTCCCCTTACTTTGAGCTTTGTGGGGTATGCTGGTGGGAAGTTCCCAAATATCTCCATAAACACAATTCTGTATCAAAAAACGAAATAACTATAGAAATGTTGACGCTATTTCAATATACAGAATATTCTTTATGCAATGAGGTTACCAGGTTACTTATTAGACTAAGTATTTAGTCTGTTAGTTTGCTCCTGCATTCTCTCAAAATTCAGTTTGCCATTTCATCTGGACCATGCAATTTTCTTACATCGAGATTACTCAAGTGTTCATTACAGTATTTCATTCTTTATTACTTTATCTCTTTCATAGGGGGGACTTTCCCCTCCCACTCAACATTTTTAAGTTGTATGTTCTCCCTCATAAACACCGACTTAAAATGCTTGTTCATAATTTCTGCCATTTCCTTTTTCCTCTGTGTATTCTATTCCTCCTTGTCGTAGTTTCACTAATTCTTGTTTGTTTTTCACTTTGTTATTTACAAATCTATAAAATAGTTTTGGTTGAGATTTACATTTTCCTATGACATCCTTTTCGTATTTTCTCTTTTCTTCTCTGCGCCCTTGTACATATTCATTTCTATAACTGGTATATATTTTCCATTTCTTTTTTTTTGTCTTTCCTTCATTTTATCCAAGCATTATCCCTTTTAAGTTTTAATTCGCTACATCTTTTGTTGTACCAACAATTAACATATCCTTTTTCTTGTTTTTGTCTTGGAACATACTTATCCACTCCTTTATCAACTTTTGTCAAGATTTTCCATTTCTCTTCTACTGTTGTTTCCACTTTGTATATCCTTTCCCAGTCTGCTTTTTTCCCCTCATTTTATCAGAATTTGTTTTTCCAAACATCATTCTTCCCTTTCTATATTGTTTTTTCTCATGTATTTTTCTTCGTTTAGTTCAGTTCTACTAATATGTGGTCACTTTTACTTAGTGGTGTCTTATATTCAATCTTGTCCACTATTTCAGGTTCTGATGTGATTATTAGGTCTTGTCTCGATGGCTCTTCCTCATTTCTATACCTAGTATTCTCTTGTATCCATTGTGTCATTGTATGTTCTATAATCATATCAAAAAGTACATTTCCCCATAGGTTGTCTCCACCCTTCACTGTCATTTCTTCCCAGCAGATTTCTTTACAATTAAAGTCACCCATTATAAATATTCTTCCTCCATCTTCCATTATCTTATTTAGTGTTATCCTTGTGTTCTCTCTCTTCCCACGAAGCGGTTTTAGGAGGCACATAATTTACCACAAACTTCCTGCTCTTCTTGTCCCTGTCCTCTATTTCCATCATAATCATCTCCACTCTATTCTTTCCATATGTAACATTCCTCACATTTATATCCTTCTTAGTCAGGAACATAACTTCACCACCTTGTTTTACTTCTCTGTTTCTAATCCAAAAATTATATACACCATGTCCTACACTGTTGGGTGGTAATGGACCTTTCAATTTTGTCTCCACGATTCCTATTATGTCATGTTCTTTTTCCTTCAGGTAACCATTCAGTCAATTCAAGCCTGTTATTAATTCATCTATATTTGTGAAGGACACTTTTAATTTTCTGTTTCCCTTCTGTTTTTCTCTCCTAAGATCCATTTCCTCACCTCTATAACCACTACTCAATAGAATTTCTCTGACTCTGTTCTGTTCTTGTTTTTATCTTTAGCTTCGATTTTTTCCTCTCTTTCCTCTTTATTTATCTCTCTTTTTATGGATTCCTGTTTATACTGATAAATTTCTGCTAGATTCCCTGTTTTTGATAAGACATTCTCTGCTGTTGTTTGTAACCTGAACTTAACCTTAATTCGTCTGGTCTTGTCTATACTGTATTTCCCTAGTCTATATAATTCTTCAATTCCTTTTCCTATTTCCTGTTCACCTTCTTGAAATATTTCTAGTACCTTTTTCTCATCTCTTACTCTTGTAGTCCTATTTGGATTATGTTTCTCTTCCATTCCTAATATAATTATACATTTCTTTTTATCTGCTAAGTTTCACTGTATTCTTCTCTCTCATCATTTTAATCCTGTGTCTTTAGCGTGTTCCTTCACCTGTTGTTTCACTATATCTCTGAATTCAATTTTATCCTCCTGAACTTTTCTCCAACCCTTTACCTCTTTTGCTATGGACTCCTTATTCTCTTCAATATTCCTCTTTGATTCCTCATTCTCATCCTTTACTTCTTTTAACTGTCTTTTTAATTCTTCTATTTATTTAGGTTTTGGTTCTTCGTCTTTAGTTCTTCCAATTTATCAATTCTCTGTGTAATGGGACCTTTCGCAGTCAGGCTCGTAGATTCCTATTAGTGCTAAAATTTTCAATTGTCTCTGATTTCACAAGGCAAAGGGGTGTCTTAGCTAATTTGGAAACCGATATTCAAAAAAAGATGACATAAATTGCTGCATAAATTTAAAATAAAAAACATGACTCTTAATATTATAATTTCTACTTACTGGTGTGTGATAATGCTTTGTTAATCTAATTATAAGGTAAAACTAAAAATAGGTAATTATTTTTACTGAAGTATGAGCAGTAAAAATAAGAGGATGTTGATTTCGGTTTGTGCATTTTATCTTAGAGTATTGAAAAATAATGGATATCACTGCCATGTCCTGTATATGAAGATAATCAGTGAGATAAAAGATAACAACAGTGGTGGCGGACGTACGAAGATAGCGACGTCTGTGTAAAGAATAGCCTCTTAGATCTGCTGGGAGCTATTTTCAAACAAATACGACTAATTTTACGTGTGCCTTGGCAGACTGCACGTCAGATTCAAGAAAAAGTAAGAGAAATACAAATGTTAATCGCACAGGAAAAATTAAGTCTTCGATGCAAAATTATATTTTCTATACATTACATGGATTTGCCTATTGCTTGGTGCATTCAAATGAAAGTATATATCAGTATACGTCCATTGAAGTCGGTAGAAAATGACAAATTGCTTGGCTTGATAGGCTGTTTTACGAATATCATCTGTAATTATAAATAGAGGCTCAAACAATGTTATATGGCGTTTGCAATCATGAAATTAATTGACTTAAATTTCAAACAATAATGTACAACGATACACCTCTGTAAGCTTATAAAACTTGCCCAAAAAGTATTTATTTTCCGGCAAGAATTACAAAATCTGGCGGTGTCTGGTATCAAATCGCTCACTGCGAAAGGTCCCATTAGCGCAAGTTGGCTGAACCTAACCTCCCATGATTCGTTCATTTTTGTCCATTTTTCCTCTAGATTTGCTGATGGAGGGGGGGTTGTCGTCTTCCCCTTCATTAAATCCATAGAAATAATTATCTCCACTCTCTTATCTATATTTCTACTTTTGATCCCTTTGTTAACTTGTTCGACTTCACTTGTGTCGTCTGCGCACCTTTTGTTTGCGCCCCTTCTGACCTGGGGCCTGTTCCTCCCCTTCTTCATTTTCTTCCATTTTTCTCTATAATCCCCCCCTTCTCATTTTTCTTCACCTGCCCACTACACTACGAGCTTTCCCCTTCCCTACTATTACAACACAGGTTCCCTCGTCGCTGAAATCCACGAAAATTGCGGGGGGGTGGGGGTCCGGAGTTCCAATCTTCGCTGTCTGTCCGACGTGTGATTCACCTTTCACCTTGGTCTTTGGATCACGGGTTCGACTCGTGATCGACAGCTATTTCCCTCCCGGAAGAGAGCTCTGAGCTCCTATAACCGATCTATGGGTAATGATGTGACCTTACACGCACACACACTCCCAACTCCCCGCCCGCGAGAGTTGGAGTAACGACTCGAAGCGCAGCGATGCTGAAATAATTTCAGCCCTGGGCAGGATTCAAACCCGAACCGCCGTAGTGACAGTCAGTGTGTATTTACCTAGTTGTATTTTACGGGAAGGAGAACTATGCTCGTGGTGTCCCATCTTCATATCTCATTTTATCTAGACTGTTTTTAAATTCGTGTATTGTTTTTGCACACACCACTTTCTCATCTAACTTGTTCCAGTGTGTGTATTTACCTGATTATATTTTACGGGAAGGGGAGCTATGCCCGTGTGTCCCGTCTTCATATCTCATTTTGTCTAAACTGTTTTTAAATTCGTGTATTGTTTTTGCACACCACTTTCTCATTTAACTTATTCCAGTGTGTGTGTGTGTGTGTGTGTGTGTGTGTGTGTGTGTGTGTGTGTGTGTGTGTGTGAGAGAGAGAGAGAGAGAGAGATTGTACATGTAATACAAGATCAGAACCGAGACTGATGGCACGACAAATTCTAAACAGCAAAATCAGGGACGACGTTGGGAGTATACAGAAACCTATGTATGTCAACATTACAGGCTAGACGTAGGTCAGGGCTTATTAAATCGCAATAAAAATCCTGAAATACTGTTGGCCCACATAATGTCAATGAAGCACCGGGCATGCTGCATTAAGGCCCCTATACACTGTCAGTCATGATTGCACAGTCATCGAAATTGTGCAAGCAGTGTTTGGGCCACACACTATCAGTAAGATTGATCAATCATTACTTACCTCCTGGAGTTTGTGGAGTTGGATGAACTCCCTCCAAAATTCCTGAGTGTCCTGTGTGCTCGCCATGGTTACAAAGGAAAGACTGAGCTGTTGGCACAATCATCGCCACTAACTATCACTCATGATGGTGTAACTACTATGCTTGAGCTTACAAAATCAAACCGTGTTGGAAATTCCTCAATCATTTGCGCAAACACTCAATCACACCCACTCACACAGGCTATGCCTGCGCAATCATGAATATTGTGCAATCATGACTGACAGTGTGTAGGGGCCTTTGCAAACCCCAACTGAAGTAGTTATCTGCACGCAAACGAATAACTTGAGACTTGACCCTTTTCCCGGTATTTCTATATTTCTTCGTAGTCTGATCATGAACCATTTTCCAAAACTGTACTCACTGGCCCCGCGACATTTGATAATGCATCTTGTAATGTACACGACCAAGAGAAATCGCAAGCGCCCTTTCAAAATATAACTGAAACCTATTCTGGCCCACACCACCCGCAGTTGACGTCATAAGATGAACTGCATGGCCACTGCATGTGTTAAAGTTCTTGATCCGTCATTCCTCGACTGTTTGCTTCTGCTGCACACTCTTGCCCTCACGTACGTGCACACAGTCTGTATGTCCTGGCCCAGCAGTGCAAGTGTCGAGGGTAAAGTTGCACAGGTGTCTACAAAGGACTGTGATCTGTTCGAAAAAGGAAGCTAGGCAATGAGCAACGAAAACTGACGCTGCTATATGTTATATACGACCTTCCTTTTACTTCTGGAAACTTTATTTACGAAACTGGTACACAGTACCTCCCCCCCACTTTCACCCAATTTCAGTGATTTGGATGTTTATTGTCACCAGTCTAACAATATCCTCATCAATGCAACTGATGCAGCTTGTGAGGCAGCTCGAGCAGGAGGTATGGTAAGCGGAATTGATCACTAGGTAACCTACAGGTGGTTGGGATGAGCAAATATGACCACAAAATGTACAGTTAAAAATGAAGGGAAAGAACGTAGATATATGCGGGCAAATAGGCAACAGATGGCAGGTAAAATAAGATGAACAAATGGGGCTACAAGTAATGGTTATTGTTGCTGCTATATTTGTGAAGTCATCGTGCCATGTAATGTGCAAATGGTAGGTTCGGACACTGATGTGTTCAGGGGGTCTGCATGCTAGCTCACTATGACGCACGTGGAGGAAGACGTTCTTCACGAGGCTAGGCGACACAGGAGAAAGATGATGCATTAGTCGAATATGTGTAGGCATAAGGCTGTGCGAGGACTGGGCGGGATAAAGCTGGGAAGACGAGATGTGGTGAGACGTGAGGTGGCGGCAGTGCTCCTAATATAGCCAGTGCGACCCACACTGCGTTGTACCCCAAGGCCGCCCCGCCCCTCAACGCCCCGCAAGTTTTACTTCTCCAGGTGCGGTCAGCTCTCCCGTTCACCTACACATCGTAGTCGTACGCAAACAATCCCAAAATATACAACACAAACATCATTTACACGCAAGAAGCCTTGGACAATGTGATAATAAATTCCAGTGATTCTAAACATGCCCCCCTATTCTATACTTGGCCTAATTATGCTAGGACGAGACCGAGTGGACCAACAATTTATCGACATGATTACCGAATTACTAAATATAGGTTAGGTTACGTAGGTTAGATTAGGTTAGAACAGGCGAATTGATCACCCTTTCATTTCTTCGACCTCGGCATCTATTAAAACCAACATGGCGTATCATTCAACAGTTGCGACTTCGTAAGCTAGTAAATCTGTTTTAACAACTTTTTTATTGTTTTCCGCCGAGAAAATATCCTATTACGTTGATGTATTATGATTTACAAAAATAATAATTATTTTTCTATTGCTATATCGCGTAGGTGTGCACTCTGTTGGATGTTTCTTTAATTCATGATTGGAGTGAGCAGTCATTGATGGCTTCTGAAGGTAGGCTGCCTCCTGTTTTCTTACCCGCAATTCCAATTTGGTAATACGTGCCTCGATGTTCTTAACAGCTGTTTTGTTGTTGCTGTGTTGGGTTATTACTGTTCGGTCATCTGCATCTATGAGAGTTTTAACATTATGCTCTGAATTTGGTGGGGAAATCGCATGCAAAAAAGGCTAAACAGTGCAAGTGAAATTGGGGGTTTGCATTGAACAATTTTTTTATTGCTGATAGTTGTTTTGGGATACTGTATTCTGCACTCTCTTCCAACTAATAAGTTTGTTAGCTATTTTTTCTAGTTTATGTTGTGGACGTCAGTCTCTATGATCTATTTTTCCACCACGATATGACAGGGGGAGTATCAAATACCCTATGTCTATTGTCACTATAATTATCCTTTCTGGTAATGTTTTCTTGTTAAATCTCTATTACTTGTTCAGTGCTGTTTGTATGAAATCATTGGCGGAGTGCCTCTCCTTGAATGTATGTTGATTAGTGGAGGTGGGCAGCAGCATTTTGATACTTTCAAAGACTCTTTCCACCAGTTTAGATATTGTAGATGAGAGGGAAATTAGTCTATAGGATGCCAGGTTTCTGGAGGTTTGTTTAGTTTGAAGATGGAGATTGTGTGCTCTACATGTTTTAGATGGGTATCTGGTACTGCCTGGGCTTCTGCATGACTTTTTGAGTTCCTTTATTGCATTTTCTACATCTCTGTAACTGATAAGCTTTGCATATAATGTATACATACCAATGGTCTTTCCTCCCTTATCAGGGGGTGGTTTCATCAAAGTTAATCCATATCTACTTACTATAAAGCGCGGAGTTTTCTCAAATTGTCAGTTTTCACAAAACCATAGTGAGCTTGAGCGAAAACGGAAAGGGGTCCGGCGTTTTTGGGCCACGTCACGTAAGGTTTCATTACATGTGCGTTGTTTAAGATAGTGGTCGTTTTTTTGTATCTTAGGCACCATGCCCGCCAGGGAACCCGACGACGCTAACAAGAAAAGGCGTCTTCGCCACTTTTGGAAATACATACATACATATACCAAGGCTTTTTCCCCCTTCCAAGGGAGGTAGCCAAAAAGGGAAAGGCATAAAAACACTCCCACCCATTTCATCCCTAAATACCCTCCACACCCCTCCTGGATGACGGGTCATCCCTGCACCCTGCCCACCGCCCTGGGTCAGAAGCAGTGTCGCAAGACACAGCACACCCACAGCAAGGCCGCTTCATTTAATCGGCGACCCCCCCTCTCCGTCCCCCTTTGCATATAAGGCGAGGACGGGGAGAAATCCCTTCGGGCTGCGTCAAAATTTACTCACACATACTACCCCCCCCCCCCGCCCATTCCTCCTCATGCAGTCACAACTTTTGGAAATGGATTACGGTAAACCGGAAAAAAAAAAAACAGAACTGCAGAATGACAAGAACCTGCATGCCCAGTTACGTAACGAACACACAAAAGCTTTCCCGGATCTGTACAGAGACGTTAAAACCTTCCGTGCCAACGCATCTGTTCGAGAATTCCAACGAAAAGTGCTTAAATTCAACGAGACGCTACGAGAAGTTGAAGATTTCGAGTATTCCGACGAAAAGTTTGACAATTTTTAACTTTTTGACGGAGAAATTGAAGACAGCGTTTCTGAAAATTTCTCGAAACATTATTTCGTCGGGTATAAAAACTTTGTGAAATCGGGCGGAAAACGCCGACCACAAAACATATCAAATGTATTATCTAGAGAAGGCCTTCAAAACGTTCAACCAGGCAAAACGAAGAAACAAATACGCCATCAAGGAAAAGTTGGAAGAAAAATTCGCAAAAATGTGTGTGTGTGTATTCACTTGGTCTTTGGATCACGTGTTGGACTCGTGATCGACAGCTATTTCCCTCCTGGAAGAGAGCTCAGAGCTCGTAGGTCCGATCTATGGGTAATGCTATGACCTTGCACACACACACACACCCCCAACTCCCCGCCCACGAGAGTCAGAGTAACGACCCGAAGCCCAGCGGTACCGAAATAATTTCGGCCCTGGGCAGGATTCGAACCAAGAACTGCGGGCCACTATGGTGGCAGTTCAGCGCTCTACCAACTACGCCACCGAGTCGTGTAACTACGCCACCGAGTCGTGTCTACGCCACCGAGTCGTGCGCGCGTGTGTATTTACCTAGTTGTATTTTACGGGAAGGGGAGCTATGCTCGTGATGTCCCGTTTTCGTATCTCATTTTATCTAAACTATTTTTAAATTCATGTATTGTTTTTGCACACACCACTTTCTCACCTAACTTGTTCCAACTGTCTATTACTCTGTGAGGAAAGCTGTTCTTTTTCACATCTCTTCTATAGCTGTCTTTGTTTTATTTTATTTCCATGTCCTCTTGTATTTCTGTCATCCCATTTTATCAGATTCTCTCTATCAGTAATTTGTATGCCTTTCATGATTCTGTAAATAGCTATCAAATCTCCTCTCTCTCTTCTTTGCTCTAGTGTCTGTAGTTCAAGTTTTGCTAGTCTCTCTTCATATGATAGTTTTGAGAGTGTTGGTGCCAATTTTATAATTGCTCTTTGTATTCTTTCAAGTTTTTTATGCATTTTTTTGCACTTGGTGACCATATCGTTGCTGCATATTCCAATCTTGGTCTTATCAGAGTGATTAGTATTTTCTTCACCATTTCTTCATCCAGGTATGTAAATGCCACTTTGATTGTTCTTATTAAAGTATAGGTTTCTCCAAAAATCTTATTTATATGTTTTTCAGGTGACATATTATTCATAATAATGACTCCCAGGTCCTTTTCATTTTCTACTTTTTTTATTCCTTCTTCTCCCAATTTATATGATCCTGTTATTCTGTTTTTACTTTTTCCAAATTCCATTATACTACACTTTTTTGTATTGAACTCCATCTCCCACTTCCTACTCCATTCCTGTACTATATTTAGATCTCTTTGTAGTGATTCACAATCTTCTTCCGTGTTCACCTTTTTCAATAGTTTTGCATCTGCAAAAAAGCTCATATAGCTTTCAATTCCTTCATCCATATCATTAACATATATAGCAAACATTATTGGGGCCAGAACTGTTCCTTGTGGAACACCGCTTATTACTTCATCCCATTTTGAGTGTTGATCTCTTATCACTACTCTCATTTTTCTTTCTTGCAAAAAGTCTTCCATCCAATTCAGCAGTTTGCCCTGTATTCCT
Organism: Oratosquilla oratoria; assembly: GCF_046742065.1. Classification (NCBI taxonomy): domain Eukaryota; kingdom Metazoa; phylum Arthropoda; class Malacostraca; order Stomatopoda; family Squillidae; genus Oratosquilla; species Oratosquilla oratoria. Next base: position 14,274,873 of record NC_134819.1, read on the forward strand.
CCTTCAGTTTCTAATTTCTTAAGCAACTTCTTATGTGGTACTTTGTCAAAAGCTTTTTTTAGGTCTAGAAATGCACAATCAGCCCATCCATCTCTTTCTTGTATTATATCTATTAGTCTTGAATAGAAACATATTAAATTGGTGACGCATGATCGTCCTCGTCTGAATCCAAATTGCCTTGGATTGAGCACATTGTTTTTTTCTAAATATTTTACCCATCTATTTTTGACAATTCTTTCAAAAATTTTTGCTATTGTACTTGTTAGAGAGACTGGCCTATAGTTGTTAGGGTCTTCTTTATTTCCTCCTTTATATATAGGTACTATATTTGCTTTTTTCCAATCTTCTGGAACTTTACCTTCTTTCAAGGAACTGTTTATTATGCTATGTATTATGTCTGCTAGTTCATTCCTGCATTCTTTCAAAATCCAGTTTGCTATTTCATCTGGTCCATGTGATTTTCTGACATCAAGATTACTCAAGTGGTTCAATATTTCATTCTTTGTTACTTCTATTTCTTTCATAGGGGGGACTTTCTCTTTCCATTCGATCTCTTCAGGTTGTATGTTCTCCCTTGTAAACACCGATTTAAAATGTTTGTTCATTATTTCCGCCATTTCAATTACCTCTGTGTATTCAACTCCTTGTCTTAATTTCTCCAAATCTTGTTTGTTTTTCAGTTTGTTGTTTACAAATCTGTAGAATAATTTTGGTTGATCTTTACATTTTTCTATGACATCTTTTTCATATTTTCTCTTTTCCTCTCTGCACACTTGTACATATTCATTTCTATAACAAGTATATATTTTCCATTATTCTGGTCTTCTGTTTTTCTTCCATTTGGTCCAAGCTTTGTCTCTTTTGTCTTTTATCTCCCTACAACTTTTGTTGTACCAGCATTTTACATATTCTTTTTCTTGTTTTTGTCTTGGGACATACTTTTCTACTCCTTTTTTATAGATTTTTGTCAAAATATTCCATTTCTCTTCTACTGTTGTATTTTCTTTCCCAGTTTTCATTTTGGAAGAATTCTCTTATTTTATCAAAATTTGTTTTTTCATACATCAATCTTCCTTTTCTATATTGTTCATTTCTTTTCATGTATTTTTTCTCATTTAGTTCTAGTTCTATCAATATGTGGTCACTTTTGCTTATTGGTGCCTGGTATTCTATCTTTTCCACTATTATGGGAAAGGTGGAGGGGGAAACATGGGTCTTTATCTGATTATCGAGTTTATTCCTGACCGGTTTCGCTTACAATAGCTTCTTCAGAAGCTATTGTAAGCGAAACCGGTCAGGAATAAACTCGATAATCAGATAAAGACCCGTGTTTCCCCCTCCACCTTTCCCATAATTTGTCCCAATGTCTCTACATTTTCCACTATTTTAGGTTCTGATGTGATTATTAGGTCTAGTCTCGATGGTTCTTCATTTCTATACCTAGTGTTCTCTTGGATCCATTGTGTCATTGTGTGGTCAATAATCATCTCAAGTAGAACACTTCCCCATGAGTCTTCTCCACCCTTTACGGTCATCTCTTCTCAGCATATTTCTTTGCAATTATAGTCGCCCATCATAACTATTCTTCCTCCATCTTCCATTATCTCGTTTAGTGTTACTCTTGTGTCTTCTAACATGCTTTTATGTTCATTCTCTTACCATGAGGCTGTTTTTGGGGGCACGTAGTTTATTACAAACTTTCTGCTCTTCTTATCTCTATCTTCTACTTCTATCATTATCATCTCTACTCTATTGTTCCCATATGTGACTCTCTTCACATTGATATCCTTCTTAGTCAGGAACATAACTCCACCCCCTTGTTTTATCTTTCTGTTTCTAATCCAATAATTATATGCATTGTGTCCTATGATGTTGGGTGGTAGTGGGCCTTTTAATTTTGTCTCAACAATTCCCATTATGTCCGGATCTTTTTCTTTCAGATATTTGTTCAGTTCATTCAGTCCTGTTATTAATCCATCTATATTTGTGTAGGATACTCTTAACTTTCTGTTATTTCCATTGTATTCTCTGTTTCTTGTGTTTCTCTCTTTTATGTTCCATTTCTTCAATTTCATATTCACTACTCTCCAGTAGAATTCTTTGTTTTTCTGTCTCCGTTCTGGTCTCGTTTTTTTTTCTTAGCTTCATGTCTATTCCTTATTTCCTCCTCTCTTTCCTCTTTATTCATTTCCCTTTTTATCCATACCTTTTTATATTGTTCACTTGTTGCTAGTCTCCCTGTTTTGGATAAGATATTCTCAGCCGTAGTTTGTGACCTGAATTTAATCTTAATTGGTCTGGTCTTGTCTGTACTATATTTCCCGAGCCTGAATTTCTCTTCGATTTGTTTCATTATTTCTGGTTCATCTTCCTGAACTAATTCTAGTAAATTTCTTACTTTTTAATTTTCCTCTTTGATTCTTGTGGTTCTATATGGGTTATGTTTCTCTTCCATTCCTAATATAATTATACATTTCTTTCTGTCTGCTAAGTCTCTTACTATATTCTCCTTCTGTCTCATCACTTTAATAACTGAGTCTTCAGTTTGTTCATTCATTTGCTGTCTGATTATGTCAGTGAATGCAACTTTGCTATTTTCTTGGATTTTTTTCCAACCCTCCTTGTTCTCCTTATTATTCTCCTTTAAGACTTTATTCTCTTCTTTTACTTCTTTTAACTGTATTTTTAATTCTTCAATTTCCTTAGTTAAGTTTTTGTTCGCCTTCTCTAGTTCTTCCAATTTTTCAACTCTCTGCACAATGTTGTTAACGTGACCGAACCTAAATTCCCAGTGCTCGATCATCTTATCGAGTTTCTCTTCTAGTCTTGTTAATCGGGGGGGGGGGGGGGGGGGGGGGGGGGGGGGGTGTCCCCCCCACCCTCTTTAAATCCCTGGAAAATATTCTCATCATCTTCTACTGTATTGCTCTTATCTATACTTCTAATCTTTACATTTTTGTTAGACATTTCGTCATCGCTAAATTGGTCCGGACCTCGTTTGTTTAGATTTCGTCTGCCTGCCTGGGCCAAGTCCTCACCTTCCTCATTTCCTTCCATTTCCCTCAGTAATCCCTCCCCTTCTCCTTTTTCCTTACTTTCCCTACACCACGAGCAATTTTCCCCACCCTGTAAATACAATAGGTACTTCCTTTGCTTTGGGATCCACGAAATTTCACCTTTTCTTCAGAACGTCTTCTAAGCCGTCCGTTCGTTGAAGTGTGCGTGTGTGTGTTCATATATGTATATATGTGTGTGCATGTGTGCGCGTGTGTGTATTATCGTGTATAGATGTTCCAAAAATCTCATGTGGAAGAAGACTACTGCAAGCGCAGCGAGCGGCGGCGCAGGCCAAGCATCCGTGGCGGAGCCACGACCGGCGTCAGCCGGGTGCTTGTAATATATTAATAAAACATAATTAACCACCCCTCAATATAACAAAAATGGTCAATTAATGTAAATAATATATATATGCGTATATGTATATATATATATATATATATAATTAAAAGCCATTAGCTCAACATGACCATCATTGATCCATTCCTTGAGAAGCATTAAAACATAAAAGGAGAAAGATCTGAGTATTGACAAAAAACAATCACCTGACAAACATAGCCATAACATTGTGAGAGATGTATAGATTGCTGCAGAACATTCTGAGGGCTCTTCACTACATTGATGAAGAGATGATGAAAAAAATCCCCAAGAACTAATCTATCCAAAACAAGGATATCATCAGCGGTAGAGTCCCTGCCCCAGGTAAGATACAAAGTCAAGAGGTTACAAAGAGAAGCAACCAAACAGGTTCCCAATCAGGCATATAGGCCATAGGAAGAGACTAAAACCATTAGACATACCAAAATTGATGGATTGAAGAGAAAGGGGTGACTTCAACTACCTAGATCTAAAGGGCCCTCAACGAAGTCCCCTGACAACCAACTATGGAAATTGGAATATATTAGGTGAACAGAAGTAAACTTCCTCAATGAATGAAAGGTTTCCTAATGTGCAGATGACATTAGTGAAAGATGACAGAATGACTGGTAAATTAGCAGCTATCTCACAAAGGTAAGTAAGTTGGGGTAAGCGCACACACAATATTTTTCATCTATGTCAGTTAACACTGATTTGTGTTCATCAATCTGCCTGCTATATATTCAAATTGAAAGAAAGTAAGAAAAAAATCATGTTTTTGACAATTAAAAAAATAAATCACCTGGGTCTGCACTTCTCCCCACTTATGGTACCTTCATGAAAACTGATCATGAAAAGAAGATGAGTAACATTGTAGTGTGTTGCTAAAGGAAATAAGTAATATGCCTGGAGCCAAGAGTGGAAAATTAATTTCAATGCAAGAAAATGCAAAGTATTGGAAATGGGTAATATATCCATAAAGATTTTAACTGAAGTATACAATGAAGCAATTACAAAGGCAAAAGAGAAGAATAGTATTGTGTTAACAGTATAACTCATCATCTGACAAATATAACAGTAATATTGTGGGGGAGACACAAACTGCTGTAAAAACATAAAGGTGTCCTTTCCCTTCATGAATGAAGACATGATTTAAAAAAAAAAAAAAAAAAAAAAAAAAAAAAAGGGCACTAATCTGTCTAAAATTGAAGAATGCAGCAGTAGTATGGTCCCAACACAAAGTTTAAGATGTAAGCAAAATTTAGAAAATACAGAGCAGTAACCAAAACATATTCCTAATATTGTTTGTAAATCATACTAAGAGAGATTTGAGACACTATACCTGCCATAATTAAATTATACAATTAACTGATCCAATGTTTTATAAACACTAACAACTTTTTTTTTTTTACACAATGACGCACAGCCTGAAATTGTGGATGAAATTGAATTAGGAGTGACCACCTACTACTTGAGTTTGAACTAAAAGAGGAAATATATATATTGAGAGAAATGAGAAATATAGAAAAAGAAGACTGAAGTATAACAAAACGGACTTTGGGAAACTTAGAATTTTTTTTCAAAAAGTGAGTTGGAAAAAATCATACAATAGACACAAGTGGAAAAGAATTAGATGATTATGAAGGAAATATATAATGAAAAAGTGGATAAATATGTACCAAGACAAACACTGGAAAAGATGTATATTAAGTGCTGGTTTAACAGAAGGTGCAGTGAGGAGAAGAGACAAAGCTTGGAAAAGATGGCAAAAAATAAAAATAAATAAAAAATAATAATAAAAAATAAAAAAATAAAAAAACCTGGAAAGTGGCAAATATAAATCAATCTAAGAAATGAGTATGTAAAGGTATGCAGGAAAGAAAAAAGAAAATATGAAAAATATATAATACAAAAATGTAAGGACCAACCAAAATTATTCTACAGATATGTGAACCGTAAACTAAAAAACAAACAAGGAAATATAGAGTACTGAAAAGATACAGAAATGGCTTCAGTCATGAACAACACTTCAAGTCTGTGTTCACTAGAGAAAATATACAGCACTGGGATGTAAGGAGTAAAGTGAGATTCTCCCATGAGAGAAATAATTGTAACAAGGAAAGAAATAATGGACCAAATAATGAACCTTGATGTCAGGAAATTGCACAGCCCAGATGGAATTGCAAACTGGATACTAAAGGTATGTAAAGATGAACTAATAGTCAAAGTATATAAGGTAATAAGCTGCTCACTCAATGAAGGAAAAATACTGGAAAACTGGAAAAATGCCAATATCATACCAATATATATAGGGAAAAACAAGGAAGACCCAACAAATTACAGACTGGTCTCCCTTACAATTACAGTAGCCAAAATTTGTGAAAAATTTATTAAAAATAGATGGACAAAAAATCTGGAGAACAATACACTAAATCCAAGACAATTAGGATTTAGACAGAGAAGGTCATGTGCCACAAATATGATCTGTTTCTATTCAAGACTAACAGATATAATAAAAGAAAGGGATGGATGGGCTGATTGTGCTTTCCTAAATTTACAAAAAGCTTTTGATAAAGTACAATACAAAAAATTATTAAGAAAACTGGAAACCATAGGAGGGATACAAGGAAAACTTTTGAAATGGATGGAGGATTTCTTGCATGGAATAAAAATGATAGTGCTCATAGATAAGAGTTCTACTTGGGAATATGTGATTAGTGGTGTTCCACAGGGATTAGTATTGGCTCCAATAATGTTTGCTATTTATGTAAATGACATGGATGAAAGGTGTTGAATGTTACATGAACATCTTTGCAGATGATGCAAAACTGCTGAGGAAATAGGTACTGAAACGGACTGTGAGTCACTACAGATGTGAACAGGGTTTGGGAATGGAGTCAGAAGTGGGTAGTGGATTTCAACATTAAAGAATAAAGCATAATGGAATTTGATATATATATATATATATATATATATATATATATATATATATATATATATATATATATATATATATATATATATATATATATATATATATATATATATCAGGGCAACACAAAATTGGTACAGAGTAAAGAAAGTGAGTTCTGAAAAAGACCTGGGAGTAATTATCACAAAAGACATAACTTCTGATAAACAGATAAATAAAATTGTCCGAGAAACCTACAACTTGCTAAGATCAATAAAGATGGCCTTTACTTACTTGGACGAAGAAATGGTGAAGAAAATACTAGTTACACTGATAAGACCAAGACTGGAGTATGTAGTGACACTATGGACACCCAGTACTAAAAAGAATACAAAGAAAATTGAAAGACCCCAAAGAGCAATTACAAAGATGGCCCCAACACTTTCAAAACTGTCATATGAGGAGAGATTGTCAAAGCTGAAATTACCAACTCTGGAACAAAGAAGAGAAAGAGGTGACCTATTGACCATCTATAGAATCATGAGAGGCATGGAAGTCCTTGATAGAGAAGACTTACTAAATTGGGATAAAAGAAACACAAGGGGACCTGAAAAGAAACTAAGAATGGACAGTTATAGAAGGGACCTGAAAAAGAACAGCTTTCCACACAGAATGGTGGATGTCTGGAACAAATTGGACGAAACAGTGTGTGCAAACACCTTACATGAATTTAAGAGCAAACTAGATACTGTGAGATACAAAGACAGGACACCACGAGTCTAGCTCCCCTTCCCATAAGATACAACTAGGTAAATACACTTAAGATGAAACTCTTTCCTTTCTACCCCTCATTCACATTAATATTCCTGACCTGACATTCAATCACTATTTGTGGGCAACCAAAGACCTAGGAACCCCTCCTCGTGCACTGTCATTCTATCTTGTAGGTGAGTTCCAATGTCAACACCATGGTCTGTCTGGGCACAAACCATTCCCACATCTCTGTCTAAGCCTTACATATTGGCACTGGTCTGCAATAGAATTTGCTGCCAGTCCTCATGAGGTTAGGCAATGTGGGTTTGGAGACTCATCTGGGATGTTGGCCAGGAATTTGTCTAGCATTGCCTTGAAACCTCTGTGCTGACTCCCTTATCTCTCTTGGGAGACAGCTAAAAATACAGGTGAAGCTTTCCATCTGGATCATCTTCAGTTACAGATCCTACCAAATCTGGGATGGTGTTTCCCTTTGATACCACCTTCTTTTAGTGATGGGTTTTGTGCTGTGCCCTGCAGGACTTTTCAGACATAAATCACTACAGTGAATAGAGCTTGAGTATTTTCAGCCTCTCCCAGTAATTCAGGGAGTCCCTGACTAACCTACTCATGAATACCCTTTGGACCTGTTTGAATTCTTGTATCTCCTTGACTTTGTGTAGAGACCATAGCTGGCATACATAGTGCTCGAGCTTCCTGGTCTTAAAGGTCTGGAGGATCCATCCACTCATTTTATGAGCAACACTAGTGATGTGTTATGTGTGCATTAAGGCCACAGTCATCACTCATCCACACCCCCAGGTCTCTCAGCCTTTCCTTTGTTTTTATTTCCTCTGCACCTGCTGTGTATTTGTGCTCTTTTAGATTTTCGTTTGGCCCATATCTTATCAGTTGAAATTTCATGTTGCTGAAGACCAAGTTGTTTACACTTGACCACTTGTATGCCTCTAGATCTTTCTGTAATCTTTTGAAATCTTCTCAGGTTATGATTTCTCAAGAAATCCTGGTATCATCCATGAACAAGGACACTGGATGACCTAACCCCCTGGCCTATGTCACTTATGACCAGGAAGATCAATGGACCAAGCACTGAGTTCTGTGGCACTCCACTAATTAACATTGAACTTTTTGACTGGACTCCATCCACTACTACTTTCTGCATTCTATTACTTAGGAATTCATGGAGCCAGAGTCCCAGTTTTCCAGTGATGCCCATATTATTCACTTTGTGTAGCAGCACCCTGAAGTCCACCTCAAATGCTTTGGTGCAGACTAGATAGGCCACATCAACTTTTATTCCTCTATCCCAATTAACTACCAGACTGGATATACAAGATGACTGGTTTTACTTCCAAAGGTAACATGCAATACAACAATGAAAAAGAGCATCTGTGTCCAGCAAGCCTTATCTAATTATCGTATACCAAGCTATTGAAACCCAACTAAATCATATATACTTTCCTTTCCATCAACCTCATGAACTGTACTTCTCACTCCCCATTTCCTCCATGGTTAAGTCCCAAAATTATATTCAACTTACCGTATCTCACTTTCAGGCCCACTGTCCTGGTATATCTAATCTTGTGTCAAAAGCTTCTATCCAGAAATAAGAATGTCACCACTTCAACTCACAACCTAAGTTTGATCACCAGCATGATTTCTACTAAATGTAGGACACTAATGGTAAAACTTTGAAGCTTTCTTGTCTGACTTAATTATCTTAAGACTTTGAAAAGGCCTTTGCTGCTTTGTAAAACATTTAAAGATTCTGCTAGAAGCTAGTACATCATTTCCTCCTTAAACCACATGTTTATTGCAACTATTCCTTATATTTGCTGTCTTATACAATACTGGTGTTATGTTCTTCTCTTTATCCATTCTGAAATTGCTGCTGCAGACTGCCAATGCTGTTCTTCCATAATTATCAGCTCAAGTCCCAAGATGTCTGGCCTGACTTACTCTTCTATGGTATTCATTTATGACCTGCATTTCCTCCATATTTTCATATAGAAAGCTGACAACCAAAATTTGCTATCCTCCACCTACTACTACACAGAGGGTCTTAGGCTTTGCCAGCCACTTTGGGGCTGTATCTAGTCAAACTTGAGTTAACAATTATTACTATTAGATTCACACCTATTGGTTACTAGAACATGAAAATAAATGAGGAAAAAAACAACAACAACATAAACTTACCTAAATCTTCCACTAGTTTTAGCATAACTCCTCCAATGTGAAGGTCACTCTTCACACGCAAAATGCGCTCTACTTGCAGATCAGTGACATAGACGTGCAAGTCCCACGAGCCATCACCGATCAAATAGCCATCAGCCATCATCTTGATTGACTAATGTTTTACTATCACTTGTTCTCTAAGTTAGTGTGGTATCACCTTTACACTTCTACTAAGTAATAACAAACAATAAATACTTTGGGTCAAGCAAATATTATAGATGCATGTGCTACAAATCTTATTCATGCATTTGAACATGTCCTCCAACACAATATCCATATTGTACCCAAAATTTCTCTATCATTTTCAACTTTGTCTTTCACTTTTTTACAAAAGGACAACTCACAACAAATAACAGCTCTCCTCCCTTTCCTCCTACCAGCCAGTTTATACTGAAACCTACATCAGTGCAACAGAAAACAGTCCAACATTTCCCTGAGATCTTTGATGTTTACCTAAACATAAGTGGTGTGGGAATGAGAAGTTACCTTCTTGTGGTATCACTCACTTCCAGTAGATTAATTGCTCAAGCTTTAATTCCCACCCATATGTCTGTTGTACCTCCCTTTAAATGCAGAAATCATAAGTACTATTACTAGTATATGGTCTGGAAGAGCATTTCATGGATCAATGGTGTGAATAGCAAACCAGTTCCCCTTCAAGAATTTAATTTTCTTTCATGCTCTGAAGAGATGATTCATTCTCATAAAATTAAATTTCATACAAAATCAATGCTCACAAAAAGTAATAGCCTGTGGTTACATTAAAATACAAAATATTTGATACAAAGAGTGAAAGGAATGGAGTTACCTGAAGGGCAAAAGAGGGCAAGAAAGTAATACATGTCAAATCTCCAAAACAACTTGCCTGAATATGCTATTTAATTAATATGTGATTGTAGCAACCTATTGTACACTAACTCCATGCTTTATATGTGGGGAAATGAAAAAATTACCTATCTTTGAGAGGGTCTGAGGACCATTGTTGACTGTGGCAGAGCTGTAGGATTCCAGTCAGTGGAACTTAAGGCAACAATTTTTATTATTCATAAAATATCCTTAATTTCTCTACTTCAGATTATATGTTTTTCAGCTGTCACAATGACTAAGAACATCATTGAGAAATAAATAACCAATTACATCACAAAACAGTACTGTTGGCAGATTGAATTACGTGTTTGACAATACCCAGCTCTACTAGTTCTTTCATGATCTGCATGCTGATGAGATGCAAGATCAAATCCTAAGCATACTCTAAAATAGCGGGGGGGGGGGGGGTTTGTATACTATTAACAAAAAGAAACCATGATTATAGCCTTCCTTTCCCTACACTGTTTTCTAGGTTTATGGGTTATTCAGGATAGTTACTCAATTACATCTGCTTCGGGTTGCCACTTTGGGCAATAATTTAAGAAGTGTTTTAAGTATTAATGTGAATCCTAAGGCTAAGGGAATGCCATATGGGCCTAGTAGATCTATCCTAAATGGCAGTTGAGTGAAGGATCTGCTTTCCCACCTACGATTAAGTGTAAAACCCTTCCATGTTTGGTTACAGTAAGAGCTGCCACCCCACAATTTAAGGAAAATGTCAACAACTAAAAATATAATTAAATTTAATAAATACACAATAAAAACTACCTATAAAAATTGAATGCATATCGTATACGAGACTGATGTGAAGTAAAAATTAATTAATCCCACTTTTTTTATTCTTGATGGAGGGGAGAAAGTATGAATACACTGCACTTTAATATTAAAAATTAAATAACGGAAATAACAACTATCGTGTGGTATTCAAATACTTCGAGCATTAGAGGCACCATGACATCTTCAGCACTCATACCGTACGTGCCCTCTCCTCGACACCACATCACCTCATCACACGTCTGAGTCATGTCTTAAGAAAGAAGCTTCAACACATAGCTGTACGAATTTATCTCGATATAATGTTTTCAACCAGTATTAAATACAAGACAAATATGTACAATCTTTACGCTATACCATACTGATAAACATCACTTTTTTCATCTTGAATCTTCCAAGATCCTCTTGCCTATTCGTGTGTTACATCTTTAGTACATGTTTGAGCTTAAATAAGCGCACAAGTTCTTCACTGTTTTCTTCATGTCCATATTCCTAAGTCTTTAAGCCATCAGTTCGGTATAAATAAACCATAAACTACGTCAAATACACAAACGATTAACACTATCTCTTGCCCTACACTTCTCCAGTACACTTCTCACTGTAATGTAAACTGATGTTGCGGGGGGGGCGGATGAGGGATCCTTCCAACACCAAAGTGAGCTGAAACTATCGTACAACGTACGGGAATTAAAGAAACTAGCAGCATTGACAATCTGATTATTATTTAGTTCTTATTCCATCCACTTGTAGAATCATTCATAATATTTTCTAAAGCTTAGAGGGTAATATAAACTAAATCAGTACCTAAAGAGAACAATAACGCGCAAGACGTAGAATCACGGATAGTTTTGATCTACCAAACGTAGCTCTACATTCTAGCAAAAAAAATATATATATATATATATATATACTACATGATAAGTGTTTAATTAACTGGCGACTCTTGAATAGCACAAAATTAATTAATGACGTCCCTATACCTGGCACCTGCTGCGTGATGTTGGACTGAAATAATAAAATAAAAACGTAAAAAAAAATCCAGCAGTCATAGAGCCCAATGCAATAGCTGGCCGCATATGCATATTTACGTTGGTAATCCGAAACTTCATGATATTTCTCAACTCGTTCACTACCTAAGATTTGTCATCCACGTAAACACACACGCACGTGGATAGTGTCATAACGACTTGTCCTATGATAAACAGATTAACAAAATTGTCGGGGAGACTTACCACTTGCTAAGATCAATAAAAGTGGCATTTGCATACTTGGACAAAGACATGATAAAAATAAAATATTGGATACATTGATAAGGCCTAGACTAGAGTATGCGGCGACATTGTGGTCCCCCAGTACTAAAAAGATTATAAAGAAAATAGAAATAATTCAGAGAGCAGCAAACAAAAATGGCACCTGCACTGCAAACCTATCATATGAGGAGAGATTGGCTAAACTGGAGTTACCGACGCTGGAGCAAAGAAGAGAGAGAGAGGTGACCTACTGACCATCTACAGAATCACAAAAGGCACAGAGGTACTTGATAGAGATGACTTACTAAACTGGGATAAGAGAAACACAAGAGGACATGGAAAAAAAAAACATAGCTATAGAAGAGAACTGAAGAAAAACAGTTTTCCACATAGAGTATTGGACACTTGGAACAAACTGGATAATGAAATAGTATGCGCAAAAACTATTCATGAGTTAAAAGCAAACTAGACTCTGCGAGATACAAAGGCGGGTGACCACGAGGATAGCTCACCTTCCCGCAAAATACAACTAGGTAAATACAACTAGGTAAATATCCTCTCAAGCACAAGGTCCCAAATATCGATGAAGCAAAGTCTCCCTTCTGAGGGAACTATCGCTAGAAGAGGACCCAATGTTCATTGCCCTGGCTAACGATGTGAAAGACTTTGAGATAGAAATAACCAACTACACCCCATTTAGAGCTGATAGAGAAGGAAGAAGCCATGGTGGTGCAATGGTCTATCTCAGAAACGATCTAACCGCACACTCTAAGACACTATTATCCTACTCAAACGGGGTGATTGAACTCTTAGTCCTATATATAACTAAAATAAAATTAATCATAGTAAAATGTTACCGCCCACCCCAGTGTAGCCTAGAAAGCTTCTCAAATGCTATGACCAGACTGAATGAAGTACTGGAGACCACCTCACTCACCATGACAGATATTATAATGTGTGGTGACTTCAACTTCCCTTTTATATGTTGGCCTGATGGCAGGTCCTGTGGGGGCATCTAGAAGACCAAGCCCAAGCCAAACTGCTTCTAGAGACTGCCGATAAATTGTTCCTAAACCAACATATAATGGAGCCGACTAGAGCTGAGCAACATTCTTGACCTCTTCTTCACCAATAATGATGAGTCGGTCAGCAATTACAGGATGGAGAAAACAGTCTTCTCCGACCACAATATAATTCTTGTTAACACAACATATAAGAAAAGTAGGACACCGCGGGAATGCCGGACTCCACCAGACACGACCCCCTTCGCCAGCTTCAATTTTTTCAGTGAAAATGTAGGCTGGGAACAAATACAACGAGAGCTTTGGGAGATTGACTGGAATCTGGTACTGCAGGAACCAGATTCCAATTCCAATCTCAACACACTGTTGAGGATCTTGCTGGAGATGTGTACTGCCTATGTGCCACGGAAAATAAGAGAAAGGATCACAGGCACTCCATCCCACGCAATAGAAAAATCCTCATGCGGCGTGCCAACCTTAATGAAAAACTCAGTAAAAGTAGCAATGAGGCCCAAAGGCTCTCAATCTTCTAAAAAATAGAGGAAATAGAACAGAAAATCAAACACTCGTACGAAGAGCAGAGAAGAATCGAGGAAAACCACAATCCGAAATTCTTTCTACAGCTACTGTAAAAAATTCCTGAAAACCAAGTCACAGATTGGGCCCCTAGTAACTGAATAAGGAACCATAACAGAAGACCCACAAGAAACCTGCCAGATGCTGGCACACCAGTACAACAGTGTGTTCAGCAGACCAAAGAAACAGACAGAAATCCTAGATCCCACAACCTTTTTCAATCAAGTGACAACGAACAAAAACCAACTTACCGACCTTCAAGTGACAGTAGAGGACATCAAAAAGGCAATAAAGGAGCTAAAGATTAACTCAGCCGCTGGACCAGATGGCATTCCGGCGATCCTACTCCTAAAATGTAGCGAGGTCTTGGCGATCCCAATCCATATGTTGTGGCTATCCTCCCTAGATAAAGGTATGATCCCGGTGCTACTAAAGCAAGTCATAATAAGCCCAATATATAAAGGAGGTGACCGGACCTTGCCAAAGAATTATCGACCTGTTGCCCTCACGTCCCACATCGTCAAGGTAATCGAGAAATGCGTAAGGGACAAACTGTTCACCCACCTTGAAGAGAATAACATCATAAAAGAGAATCAGCATGGTTTCAGAAAAGGTCGGTCCTGCCTCTCAAACCTACTGGCACACTACGACTGGCTACTACGGAACCTGTCAGAAGGGAAGAATGTTGACGTAGTATTTCTAGACTTCACAAAAGCCTTCGACAAGGTGGACCACGGTGTCCTCCTCCACAAGGCAAGGGACCTAGGAATCTCAGGAAAGCTAGGAGTATGGCTTCACAACTTCCTGACAGATCGTACCCAAACAGTCGCGGTCGACGGCGTGAAGTCCAATAAAACCAAGGTAATAAGCGGAGTACCACAAGGCTCTGTCCTCGGCCCCCTCCTATTCCTAATTCATATGAATGACATAAATAGGAGAGTTGACTCAACCCTCCTGTCTTTTGCCGATGATACCCACATCAGCAGTGCAGTGCTGGAAAGTGAAAATGTGCATCATCTACAAAACGATCTTAACACAGTTTATGCTTGGGCCAATGACAGCAACATGCACTTCAATGAAGAGAAGTTCGAGGTCTTGAGATATGGCACAAACCAAGGCATTAAAGACAATACTGAACTGCACACGGAAAGAGGTATGAAAATCACACCCAAAACCCATGTAAAATGCCTGGGCATTCATTTAGGTGATGATGCCACTTTCCAGCACCACATCACGCAGTCCGTGAAAAGACAAGAGGGATGGCCAGCTGGGTACTAAGGACTTTCTCCTCAAGAGAGGTACAAGTAATGCTTACCCTTTGGAAGGCACTTATTCAACCGATCCTGGACTACCGCAGCCAACTCTGGTCACCACACAAACGAGGAGACATCCAGAAGCTTGAAGGAATTACACCAGGCACATCAGAGGGATGAAAGATCTCAACTATTGGGATCGCATGGAAGCACTGGGCCTCTACTCTCAACAAAGGAGGAGAGAAAGATACAGGGCCGTCTATATATGGAAAATCCTAGAGGTCCTTGTTCCTGACCCCACGCCTTCAACAATCAAGCACTGCCACAGTGTAAGGCACGGGCGAAAGTGTGAGAGACAAACTCTCCCACCAAGAGCTCCAGAGAGGTTCAAGATCTTACTGGCTGGATGCCAGTAAGGTCTTGAGAGAGAGAGAACCAAATGCTCGGTGGACAGCTTCAAGCATGCACTGGATAGGTTTCTACGGAAGGTGCCAGACGAGCCCCTATTGCCAGGCTACACCGCCATCAGTAGGTTGTCATCAAATACAATAACAGACCAACTGGCCCTCGTGAGAAGGGACAGCAGGACTGGCAGCAGCGGTAGATCACTATGGCTATGAGGACTGTCCTCGGAACTTAACCATGTAAATCAAGTAAGTAAACGCTGAGAGCGCGGCGCGAAAAGCTTTCATCGATACAAGCCGTTATGCCGCCCTTAGATTTACTACTGGGTCAATAACTCCAGTTTTTAATTGTTCCATGACAATGTTGGAATAATGCCGTAGTAACTCAGATTAGTTCTTTGGTGATGCATTTGCCTTAAGGCAAGTCTATACTCATGGGATAGGAATGGATGGTTCGTCAATGGAACTTTCACCCAATATTGAGTGTTTTTATATAGTTTGGGGATTCCTACAATTTATGCAGTCACCACTGAATCACATATAATGCGTGGTTCAATTAGTAATGATGGTTCAGTCACCTGCGGCGTCAACAGAGTGACCGAGCATGATGCAGGAGTCTCATCGGTGTGATCAAGTATGATACCATAGGCATCGATCAAATGTCCCCACTGGGGACTGCGTAAAATCCATGACCACGTTGTTCACGGTTGTTCCATACAGGAAACATCCGATGAAAACTGCTCCTATTAATAGTTGAATATTATCCACTACATTACAGTGTCTATCCTTATCTGCCAGTCGAATGGCCAAATGCATTCAACCTCCGGCCCGCGAAGGCCTAGTGTCGGGCCCGCCACTCTGCTAGACATTATTATTACAATCCGGCCCGCGGAACTCCCAGCAAAAGGAGATAAAAAAAATCCAATAAACATTATGTTTTCAAATAAATAAATTTAATGATTGAATTACTTTATATTTCGTTAGTAATAGTAGTAGTAGTAGTAGTTGTAGTAGTAATAGTAGTAGTAGTAGTAGTAATAGTAGTAGTAAAACGAAAATAAAACTTATGAAAACAATAATATGGAGTAGTAGTAGATCAGATTAACGAAGTACTAGAAAAGCCAAACTTTACACTAAATTCTGCTTAACTTTTAATGGGGAGTTTCAAAATTGGAAACACAAATTTATTTGAATATGGAATGTTAGACTTTGAATGTTTAATTAAATACAGTCAACGAAATAACTTTATAAGCATGACTGTCTTGTCTGACATACCAAACTGGCTTCACTGGAAGAGATAGGTTCGAGAATAAAGAAATACTCGGCAGTTATTGGAAATATTGGATTTATAAAATCAACTTTCAACATTATCGTTCTTCAGAATATTCTGTCGTCACCAATCATCAAATTTCATTCTTCAAATCGAGTTCAAAGTCAACTGTCATATTCATCACTCGTCAACCGTGTATTATCGAATTCAAGCTTCAAATCCAGTTCAAGTCGTCATTTGTCAACTTCTCAAATTTTCACAAACCTTCTGTGTGATATATTGGACGGTGTCTTCAATCTATTGTTCAGGTCGGACAATTATGTAATTGAAAAACTGCCAAACAACATCTGCTAGGAGATACTGTTTTGGCAACTGCCCCACACTGCACGGTCTATGATCCTGCCACTGCCAGAGAAGCCAGACGCCAGCGGTCAGTGTCCGTTAAACTTTCAAGTTAATACAAGGTACGTAAGCTTTTTGGTCAGTACAGATCAACTGCAGTTATTTCTTATAAAAATAAATCACAACTACTGAAATTATGTAGCTACTAATTAATTATATTTAAATTAGATGACGTACATTTACAATCAATGCACCATTATTTCGCTTATTCATTGTTGATATACCTCATTTTCTCCATTTGCACCTCATCATGTCTGCAACCCAGCGTGTTAAAAAGAGGAAAGTGGACCTCGAGCATCGGACCTTCAACCCTGAGTGAGAGAAGTACCTCTTCATCGAGTGCTTTGGACATGCCCAGTGCCTCATATGCTTGAAGATTGTGGCTGTCCTATAAGAGTACAATGTGCATCGCCACTGGGAGACAGACCACCGATCGTCAAACTTTGCGTCGATGTCTGCCGCCGAGAGGAAGGACGCCATCGTTAGACTATCAGGGAACCTGCAGAAACAAACTTCACTCTTCCGCAAGCAGAATGCTGAGGCCGAAAAGGTGATGTGCGCCAGTTATGAAGTCTCCCGCATCCTTGCTCGCCGAATGAAGCCATTCGCGGATGGGGATTTCATCAAGGAATGGCTCCTCGCTCTAGTGGACTCCGTCTGTCCAGAGCAGTGTTCTGCCTTTGAGAGCGTGAGCCTTTCGTCCCGCACCGTTCGCCGTCGCATCGAGGATATATCGGACAACGTGCACGACTCACTCAAAACACGCAGCTCGAACTTCGTCGCCTTTTCCCTTGCTCTGGATGAGAGTACCGACACAAAGGGCACGGCCCAGCTGGCCGTTTTCATCCGCGGCATCACCGCTGACCTCCAGGTGTGTGAGGAATTCCTCCAGCTTGTCTCGCTGCGCGGCACCACCACTGGGCAAGACATCTGCGATGCCGTGCGTCAGTGTGTTGATCAGCACTCCTGGACCTCTCCCGTCTTGTGTACGTGACGACCGATGGTGGCCCAGCGATGGTTGGGGAGAAGAAGGGCGCCGCTTTACTGCTAGTGCGCCACTGTGAAGCCGCCGGATACACTCAGCCTATTAATATGATGCACTGCATCATCCATTAAGAGTCCCTGTGCGCCAAGTCTGCCAACCTCGTTGATATCATATCTGTCGTGGTGAAGGTCGTCAACTCCATCCTCTCCCGCAGCCTTAACCAATCAATCCGAGTTGAGAACGTATCCCCCTTTTTCCCATAGGTTCAATAGTTCGATATATGCGAATTCGTTATATGCGGGGGGTCCGCAGAACGGAACCCCCGCATATAACGAGAACTACCTGTATTTTTGCTACTGTGCTTGTAAGGGATACCGGTCTGAAGTTTGTAAGGTCTTCTTTGTTTCCTCCTTTATGTATTGGTATGATGTTTACATTTTTCCAATCTTACAGTACCTTTTCCTTCTTTGTATAATTTGTCTATTAGTTCATCTATACACTCTTTCAATATCAAATTTGCAATTCTATCAGGTCCATGTGATGCCCTAACATTTTTATCTGGTCTCATTTCTTTTTGTGTTACTTTTATTTCTTTCATTTTGGGGGATCTTTTTCGTTGTTCCTCTTCCCAAATTTGTGAGCTCTCAATTGTAAAAACAGACCTGAAATGTTTGATCATAACTTCAGCCATTTCTATGTCGTCTATATATTATTTATCTCCTTCACACATTTTCACTAATTCATGTTTGTCTTTTATCATTTACATATCTGTAAGAGTTTAGGTTGATCCTTGCATTTGTCTATAATATCTTTTTCATAGTTTCTTTTTTTCTTTCCTGCATATACTCACATATTCATTCCCAAGTTTTATATATGTTTGCCATTTGGATTTTTTTTTTTTTTCCATCTTTTCCAGGCTTTGTCTCTTTTATCTTTAGCCTCACTGAACCTTTTGTTATACCAATACTTTATATGAATCTCTTTTTGCATCTTCTTTGGTACATATTTATCAATTCGTTCCATATACTTTTCTTTCAATATGTTCCATTTCTCTTCTATCTTTGGAAAATTTGTCCCAGCATTTTGATTTTTTTTCTAAGTTTTACGAATTCCATTTTGTTGTACATTAACCTTCCTTCTCTATGTTTTTCATTTCTTCTCACATTGTTTTGTTCTTTTAGTTCAAACTCTATTAGTATGTGGTCACTTCCCAATTGGTGTGTTATACTCCATTTTGTTCACAATATCAGGTTCAGAAGTGAATATTAAGTCTAGTTTCAACAGTTCTTCATTGTTTCAATATCTAGTATTTTCCTTAACCCATTGTGTTCAGGTATATTTGATAGTCAAACCTAGTAGCGTGTTGTTCCAAAGTTCTTCTCCCCCTTTTACTGTCATTTCTTCCCAGATTATTTCCTTTGTGTTAAAGTCACCCATAATTACCATGTTACCA
The DNA here is from genome assembly GCF_046742065.1 of Oratosquilla oratoria. Taxonomy (NCBI): domain Eukaryota; kingdom Metazoa; phylum Arthropoda; class Malacostraca; order Stomatopoda; family Squillidae; genus Oratosquilla; species Oratosquilla oratoria. Next base: position 14,294,463 of record NC_134819.1, read on the forward strand.
CCCTCTTTCAGTAACTCAAGTAGTGTTTCTTTGTTCTTTGTGTTTTCCAGTAATTTGGAATGATCACTATCAGATCAGGCCTGTGTTTTTGGGGGCACATATACAAATTTTCTACTTTTCATATCATTATTTACAACTTTAATTACAATTAATTCCACATTATATTTGTCTTCATTTGTCTTTGTCACATTTAAACCCCTTTTTGGTCAATATCAAGACAGATATGTGAGAAAGCTTTAGGAAATGTTAAGGATTTTTTTTTTTTTTTGGGGGGGTCTTTATGGATTTGGAAAAGGTTTGTGAAATGGTAGGCAGAAGGAACTTTGGGAGGTTTTGTAGGTATAGGGGATTGGGGGAAAGCTGTTAAGGGCAGTCAAGAGTTTTTACAAGAGTAGTTGAGCCTGTGTTAGAAATAGAAATAGAGAGAGTGGTTTGAGATAAAGGTGCGTCTGCATCACAGATGTGTCATGTTGCCATGGTTGTTCAGTGTATACATGGATGTGATGTGGGAGATAAATGCAAGAATAAGGGGCAGGGGACTGGAGCTAAAGAAAATGGAGAAAAATGGGAGGCAAGCCAGTTGTTGTTTCCTGATGACACTGTGCTTGTGGCAAGGTCAGAGGAGAGATTAAGGGAGTTAGTGACGGAGTTTGGGATGGTATGCGATAGGAGAAAGTTGAAGGTAAATGTGAGTAAATGGTGATGAGATGTGCAAGGGGAGAGGATGGCAGCAAAATGGAAGTTCTAAAAGAGAGAGGCTGGAAGAAGTGGGCAGTTTTAGGTACTTGAGGTCGCATGTGGCAGGAAAAGGAGTGGTGGAGGTAAATTGTAGATTGAGAAGCGAGTAAATGCTTTGGGGGATTAGAAATTGTAATGAAAAATTGGCATTTGGGAATGGAAGCAAAGAGGAGAGTGTATGAAGAGGTGGTTGAGCTGACAGCACCGTATGGAGAAGAGACATAGAATTTAAGAGAGGCAGAGAAGTTTAAATGTGTTTGAGATGAAATGTCTGAAAAGTATGGTAGGGGTTACAAGGTTGGATAGTGACAAACGAGGTGAGGAGAGTGAGGTTGGAAAAGGAGATGACAGATCAGGCTGATGGAAGTCTATTGGAATGATTTGGACATATAGAAAGAATGAATGAAGAAATATTTGGAAAAAAGGTGTGGAGGGCAGAGGTGGATGGGGTGAATTGAGGGTATGACCAAGAATGAGATAGATGGGGTAAAAGGGATTTTGAGGAAGAGGGGAATATCTGTTAAGGAGGGAAGGGAGAAGGCAGGAGATAGGGGCAAGTGGAGAATGGCTGTGTATAGATGATGCTGTGATGCACAGATGGGAGGGGGCAGGGAATAGGGCAGAGTGGTTATGTGTGAATGATATTTTGATGCAGCCCAAAGGAACTTCTCCCTGTCTTCTCTTTTTCTGGATGAGGGGACAAAAAAGTAGATTTGCTAATTAAATGAAGTGGCCTTACTGTGAATATACTGTGTCTAGCTGCATTGCTTCTGACCAATGGCAGTGGGCAGGATACAGGGATGACCTGTCATCCACAAGGAGCTAAAATGAGAGGGAGGAAAGGGTGATGGATGGGAGTGGAATGGGTGGGAGAATATGTGTTTTGACTTGGCTACCTCCTTTCTTAGTAGGAAAGAGCCTTTGATATATTGATAAATTCCCTTAAGTGTAAAACTGTCTTGCATATATTAATCAATAGTGTTCTATCCCATTCTTCTCCTAAGTCCTTCTGCTTGACTTTAGCCACATTGAAGTATTTCATGCAGAGTACATTAACAGTTTCATCCATCACAGAGCCAAAGTAGGACCCACAATCATTGTATGAGGACAGGTAATTACAGAAAACAACCACCATGCCATTCTTTACTTTACAAACAGAATTTTGCTATATTTTCTATGCACCTTCCCATCCTCACCCACGAACCATAAATTCATGCCACACCAAATAATGAAATAGTACCAACACAGGACAATACTACCAATGGAATTAACCTGTCCTATGTGCAATCATCACACCTAAGACACAGAACCTCACCCAATGCTGCCTTTTCTAGTATCCTGACCACAGTATTTGTTTCTTGAGTGACTTCTGTACCAATATGGTGGCTGTTGCCAGTTCCCCCGTAGCTGTAGGAATCCTGCAGAAAACCCCTGGGGCAACAGTTTGATATGAGTGAACCTCCCCTCCCCCCCACCAGTCTGAAGACTGTATGCATCAAATTCCTCTTCCTCCCCATTCTTGATCTTTCACACTGTATGGGGTTTTGAATGTATAAATTTAATAGTCAATATTCTTGGATGAAGGGTCATCCCTATCTCTGTCCACTGCCTGAATCAGAAGCAATAGAGCAAGACATTACATCCAAAGCAAGGCCACTTCACTTACAGAGTGACTCTCCCTCCTCATCTCCTCATGTGGAAAATATAGAAGATGGGGAGCAATCCTTCAGGCCGTGTCAAAATATCATACACAATCTTTCTCCACTCACCCCTATCCCCTGCCTTCTCCCTTCCTTGCTCAACAGACATTTCCCTTTTGCTCAATGCCCCTTTTACCCCATCCATCCATCTCATCCTTGGTTGTCCTTTCAAGTTTATTCCCTCCACTTCTGCTTTCCAAACTTTATTTTTTGCTAATCTTTCTTCACTCAGTCTTTGTGCTCAAACCATCCCATACCTGCCAGCTCCCTTTCCATCCCCACTCTCATTTACAGTTTACAATATTGTAACCAGCATTCCTTCTTGCTGAAACAACATTCAATATCTGTGAATAAAGTATAGAAAGAGAAGGTTAATAAAAAGGTGATCTGGAACTTTATGTCTTTATGAACCTCTAATGGGAGCTATGCCACAATGGGGGATAGCAATGAACAAAATTCACTTAATGTGTAGGCCAGAATTGATATCTGAACTGCTTGATGACTCTACAGCTGTATTTTCTCCCACACAAGCAGACTTGTGAGTTTCATCATCCAATCCTTCAACAAATTTCTTCATTCCCAAGCTGCTGTGCAGCTTTCTGTAACGTCGCTGTTCCTGTTGATTAATAAATATCTATAAGTTAAGAGCACATAATAAAAACATACATTTTCATGTTACAAATTTCCCTAAGAAGAGGGTCACCAAACCAGCAATTACCAACAGGTCTATTCATTCTTAAAACCCAAAGAAACAGGGATGGAATTAGTTTGTTCCCCCCATTTAACCCTATTCAACACATCCTCCTCTTCCCCAATGCTCCTTCACCCCATCTGAGATCTCATTCTCAGTCTTCCCCTCAAGTTCACTCCATGCACCTGCCTTCTACATGCTTTTTTACTAGTCTATCTTTACCCATTCTTTCCACATGCCCAAACCATCCTAGTACTTTTTTATCAACTCCATCTATCAGCTTCCTTTCTATCCCCCTTCCTTTTGCCCATATTTACTTTCAACATTCTTCTCTGGCATACTCTCCCAAACTTTGCCACTGGGTGCCTTAGACCCTCCTATGACTCAGCCATGAATGCAATGATATCCACAAACAAAAACTGACTCACCTCCTACTTCCCTCCACTCTCATATTTCCATATCTCCAGTCTACCCCTTACTCTCACATTTATTTCCCATACAACCCCATCCACAAACATGACATTACACTTTCATCTCAAATCACTCACTTGCTCAATACACATATCCAACATGCTCCAAACCCATCACCTTGAGCCAACAAAGGGCTTCATTCAATGCAACTCATGCAAAAAATGGGCCCACATCACTTGCACAAATGATGGCTGAGGAAATATTATCAAAAGCGGTCAAACTGGCTAATAGCAAGAAATTCAAAATATAAGAATACAAAAGGAAATGAATGATGAGGAAAAAGAGAAAGACAAAGCACTCAGAATTGAAGCAAGTGATAGAAATGAAAAGAGAACAGAGACAGAACAAAAATGAGTTTCTTTGGAGAGTGCTGGATTTGAGACTGAAAAAATTGTATATATATATATAAAAAAAGGAAACAAACCAAAAAAGAAAATATGAAAATAAAAGTGGCATACACAAACATCGATGGTATGATCTCTGGAATAAACGAACTAAATGACTATCTAGAAACAGAAAAACCTGACATCATGGGGATAGTAGAGACAAAACTGAAAGGACCGCTATTAACAAGAATAGTGGGGTCCTGGAGCCGCAGCGTCTACATCGTGGGACCACCCCCCAACCCCAAGAGTATGGGGTAGGGCTGGGCAGGATCCGAGTTCTTAAGTATTCGCGGATCCGAGTACTTGGCCAGGCGGATCCGCGGGATTCGGATCCGGATCCGAGTACTTCCTTCAGCACGGAGAACTGGCAGCGCGAGTCCACGGATTCGTTTGGGAGCGGGATCCGACTGACATCCTCTGTCGGATCCCAGTCGCGCGGTATTCGCCTGGCATTGGTAATCGCCACAGCTACATCTACTCGAGTCCACACCAACTAGGCGAATCCCACTCAAGAGGAACACCAAGGAATCTCTATCTGACTGCTGAATTATCTCTGACTGCTGAAGTATTTTGTCCACTATAATACGTCAGTTATGCACACAGATTTATATTTGTTACATATTTACTGCTGTACAAAAAAGTTTGCATTAGTTATATTACGGTTCAGTGGAGTGCGCGGCACTATTTATACCCTCTGCTGTGACGTCACAGCGCATCAGCCAATCAGTCTCCGAAGAATTTGAGATGCCGATGGCAATACTGAAATTGTATGCCATGCATCGCTAGCCGAAAATAATAGTTTATTTCTATTGTAATTTCATTTGCAACATATGACTTTGTAACTAATTAATGATAATATCAAGTATGGTATAAATGTAATGCTTCGTATAGATAGTGGTCATAACGAATTTTGGCTCCACAGGGAAAATAGATCTTTGAGTAATCGTTTGTACTCGTCTCAGCGGATCCGAGTACCAACATCTGGTACTCGGGTCCCTCCTGCCTTGTCGGATCCGGTGGATTCGGGTCCAGTACTCGGATCCCGCCCAGCCCTAGTATGGGGGCCAAACGGCGGCAACCAGCCCTGGCCACCGGCTCTACGCAGGAGGCACTGATCCCCAACAGGAGCTACGACTACCTTGGGGAGTACCACAATCCCTTTTCTCAATGTGCAATGTTACGTTTTTTCTGCACCGAGGGGTGATTTTCCAGCGATCACCCCTCTTCTTCTACTTTTAGCCGGAGATGTAGAGAGCAATCCTGGGCCCACCACAAAATACACATGCCCAACATGCTCTAAACCCATTACCTCGAGCAGACAAAGGGCTCAGTTCAGTGCAATGTGCAAAAACTGGGCCCACCTCACTTGTACAACATTTGCTGACACAAACCAATTCACAAACACTTGGACATGTTCTACCTGCCAGTAACCCCACTCCCACCTCCCCAACCACAGCCAGCACCCTTACCCACTCCCAATTTCCCTTTGCCCTTATCCCCAATTAGTACTCCCCTTCCTTTGTCCCCAATCTCTCCTTTCCCCCCCTCTAACCCAGATCCTATACCTTCCCCATTAACACCCCAACCTCAACCCCAAACAGCAACATACAACACATACAGAACACACAACATCAACATATTACAACACAACATTGATGGTATTAACACGAAAAAACATGAACTCGAACACTTTCTTAAACAACACAACATACACATTGCAATTATACAAGAAACAAAACTAAGACACTCACACAAAACACCATCATTTCATAATTACACCACCAACAGACAAGGCCGGACCGACGGCAATGGTGGTGGACTCATCACTCTGATCCACCACTCCATCTGTTTTGTGGACACAAGTGCCACAAAAAAAATTCTCCTCCCTACCACAGATAACACTACAGAAATCCAATCCATTCAAATCCGCACAGGCAACAAATCAACACTGATAATAGTTAACATGCACATTCCCCCCCAATCATCCCCCACAGTTCCAAACACCTTCAGGCCTCAATTTAGCCAACTAGCCTCAATCCCCAACCTGATCATGGGTGGTGACTTCAACACCAAGTCGTCTGCCTGGTATGTCGACAACTCTGACACAGATAGAGGGCTTGATATACAGACTCAGTTTGACTCATTGACTATCATGAACAACACACATAATCATACACATATCCCACACCAAGCCCTATGCACTCCCTCCTCTCCTGATATCACCTTTTGCTCCCCCTGCCTAACCCCAACAACATCATGGAGAGTGGTAGGAACCCTTGGTTCTGACCACCTTCCAATCATCATCACCACCAAAACAAGATGCACACCAGTTGGCCACAGACACACATACACCAATTACAAGAGAGCTAACTGGGAAGCTTTTACTGAAGAGACAGAACAACATTTTGAAACACTTAACAGTACACCAATCACAAACATAAACAATGCTGTGCTTACTTTTAATACAATCATACAAAATAGAGACAAGAGATACATCCCTAGAGGGAACAGAAAATCACACAACCCCAACTTCACACCAGAAATCCAAGGCCTCATCAGACAATGAGACACACTTAAACACAATACCCCCACACCTATCCCTCAAAATATAGCAGACCAAATACAAACACTGTGATTGCCAATAAAATACACGAACAAAAAACACAAAATTGGCAAAACTTTATCAATACACTAGATCACAACACAAACACCAGCAAATTGTACAAAACACTCAACAGCATTACACTATCCAACAGTAACACCAACATGCTCTCATGCAGCAATAATAACAACAACGGACAATCTACCCTCAAACAGACAACAAGCAAACACTCTCATAAATCATTTTGCACAGACAAGCCATCTCACTTCTCACCCTAACGACCTACACACTATTCGACGTAAGAAAGACTTTCCCACAGACCCTTCATAGACAGTCAGACAAAACACATAATACATAATCTCAAGCACTCATCCACCTAAAACACATTGGACAACAAGGTATACACGCACTCACAAACATTACAAACTACAGCTATTCACACAACACTATACCCGACATCTGGAAGCATGGTAAAATAATCACCATTCAAAAACCGAACAAAGACCCAACAATCCCAACATCGCACCGCTCAATCACACTTCTCTGCACCCCCTCTAAAGTCATTGAACACCTAATACTTCAACTTGTCACACCACATACCCCCCTTGCTGACTCGCAACACAGTTTTAGGCCACTACACTCCACACTCTTCTGATAAACCTCACACAAAGAATTTTAGATGGCATCAATTCAGATAGGCCCCACCACAGAACACTTCCCATAACATTAGACGTTAGTAAAGCTTTTGATGCTAACCCACGTCACAATCTAACGATCAAAATACACAAGACATGCACAACAACACCAAAAGATGGCTGGCCAATTATCTGGCAGGTAGGAATGCTTTTGTGTCATATAATTGCCAATCATCGCACATCAAGAACATTAAGAATGGAGTACCACAGGGCTCTGTTCTTTCCACCATACTCTTTAATCTATACATGCATAATATACGCACACCAGACACCTCAGAAATACAAATCTCTTCCTACGCAGACGACATAACAATCACATGCACACATCGTAACACAGACAAAGCTGCAGAAATAATCTAGCCATACCTTGATACACTCAACACATGGTTCATCACAAACAGACTCAAAATAGCTCCAACCAAATCTACAGCAACACTTCTCACCAACTGGACAAAAGAACACAAATACATACCTCATCTCTACATCAACAACACTCTAATACCACACACAAACACATCAAAAATTCTTGGTGTAACATACAATACATCCATGTCTTTCAAACAACACATCACAAACATAAAAAACAAATGCACACCTAGACTTAACGCACTTAAGTCAATCACTGGAACAACATTTGGACAAAACAAAGAAACTAACACAACAATATACAAACAATGCATACGCTCAGTGATGAATTATGCGAGTCCTGCATGGGCTCCTAATCTCAGTGAGACACATAACACCCTTCAAATCATACAAAACAATGCATAAAAACAATTACAGGCTGCACAAATACAACACCTACAGACCATTTACATGAGAGGCACACAAACACTTGCCGCAGCCACCACAAATACATCACACTTGCTACACTACATAGCAGAACACCCACACACACCAAGAAACATTCAAACACCCAAAGACCTGTATCACACACAGATACTCTCTTCTCTTCCTCCACAACCACCATATACCAGCCTCTGGAAACATATTCATAATCATATCACTCACCACTCCATTAACCCCTTCCATACGGTGCCGCACACGTAGGCGTCATGGGGAGCGAGTGTATTCGCGAGGCTGCCATATCGGCGTCTTGATTATATTTATTGTAGTCGCCCCTCCATAATGACATTCTTTCTAATTCTTTTGTAATCGCATTTTCTATGGTTATCAAAATTCATGGGTGAAGAGAGAACGATCGATATAAGCGGTGACTATATTTTATGATGCGAGTATTATTACGACACGTCGTACGGCTGGCATTGGCTGCTGCCACCGAGATCTAAGTCCATGACGCCTACGTGTGCGGCACCGTATGGAAGGGGTTAACACACTGAAAGACAACACACTGCTGCATGCCAGACCCCCTGATATCCACCCTTCTGAATCCTCTCTCCCACGAAAGGACAGAGTCCACTTGGCCAGACTGCGGTGCGGCCACCACCCAGCACTTCTAAGCTACCAGAAGAGGCTGGATGACCGCATTGTGAACAGCTGCCCAGGATGTAACACTTCACCCCATACCATACAACACATAATGGAAGACTGCATTATACACAATCATGCACGCAAACAACACAACATACACTCTATAAAGGATTTGTGGGAAAACCCAGTTTCGGCTGTGGCATTCCTTGGGGAGATGGGACTGCTTGGACAGACAGTCTAGGGAACGACAACAACAACAAGCATAGTGGGACATTGTTTATATAACCACTGGGCAAAAAACAGAGGTGTCATGATATTGACCAAAAAAGGTTTGAATGTGACAAAGATAATCGAAGGTCAGGGAAATACAGAAGTAATTATGATTAAAATTGCCAACAAAAAGATGAAAAGCAGAAAATTTGTAGTAGTGTATGTACATACATATACCAAAGGCTTTTTCCCCCTACACAGGGGGTAACCAAAAAGAAAAAGGCATAGAAACCACTCCTACCCATTCCATTTCCTATATATTTCACTTCCCTCCACATTCCTCCCTCTCTCTTATCTTGGCACCTCTTGGATGACAGGTCATCCCTGCATCCTGTCCACTGCCCTGGGTCAGAAGCAGTGTTGCAAGACACAACACATCCACAGCAAGGTCTCTTCATAAATTCAGCAACCCCCCCTCTCCGTCCCCCCATGCTGAAAAGGAGAAGACGGGGAGAAATCCCTTTGGGCTGTGTCAATTTTTTTTTTTCCTCATACACACTTCCTCACCCCCCATCCACCACCCACTCCCCTTCATGCATCACAGCATCATCTATACACAACCCCTCTCCATTCACCCCTATCTTCTGTCCTCTCCCATCCTTCCTCCACAGACATTCCTCTCTTTTGTAATGCTCCTTTCACCCCATCCATCCATCTCATCCTAGGACGTCCCCTCATATTCACTCCTTCCACCTCTGCCTTCCACACTTCTTTTACTAATCTTTCTTCACTTATTCTTTCCATGTGTCTGAACCATCCTACTCTTTCATCAACCCTATCTCCCAGTTCCCTTTCCACCCCTGTTCTCCTTCTCACCTCCTCATTTCTCACTCTATCCAGCCTAGTCACACCTATCATACTTCTCAGACATTTCATCTCAAACACATTCAAACTCCTTCTCTCTTCTCTCATGTTCCATATTTCTGCCCAATACAATGCTGTAGGCACAATCACTCCTTCATATAACCTCCTCTTAGCATCCATTCCCAAATGTCTATTTCTCATTACACTTTTCAATCCAAGACATTTACTCGCTTCTCTCAATCTACATTCTACCTCCACTCTTCCCTTTCCTGCCACATTAGCACCCAGGTACCTTAAACTATCCACTTCCCCTAGTCTCTCACCCTTAATACTCTCTTCCAGTCTGCTGCCACTTTCTCCCCTTGTACATCTCATCACCTTACTTTTACCCACATTTATCTTCAACTTTCTTCTTTCACACACCTTCTCAAACTCTGTCACTAACTTCCTCAATCCCTCCTCTGATCCTGCTACAAGCACAGTGTCGTCAGCAAACGACAGCTGGCTCCTACTCTTACCCCATTTCATGTCAGTTCTCCTCTTTGCTTCCTTTATCTTATGCTTAACTTCCCTTCTCTTTACTTTGTACCTCTCATACGATTCCCTCGTCCTAATTTGTAGCCAATCCATGAATGCCTGTTTCTTCTCTTCTACACATTTCTTTGCTTTCTCATCCTACCACTCACTACACTTCCTTCTGTAAGGACAGGAATTTTGAAGGGATATTATTTTTGGAATTTCGTTTTATTTATCTATTTATTTATTTGAGTGTTGATTTGAGAGACTGGGTATTATGGACGTCGTGACGGTTTTACTCAACCAAGAAGCAAAGTAGAAAATAGAGCTTTAATAGACCATGAATTTATTCTATTCTATGTCTGCCTATCAAGATGTGTTGGCAAGGAGCCTTACTATAATCATTGAAGAGGAACATACAATAGGAGATAGCTACAGATATATTTCAGCTGATTTTGGTTCAACTGAGTTTCGTCGCGACATTAGAATGTTCTCGAACATAGCGGGCGCACCGTAGCTCCGCCCACCCGTGACGTCACTAAACGTTCGGACAGAGGCGTAAGCTAAGGCCATTAATTTTAAGAGTAATAGGAAAAATTCCCAACTTTCAGTTCAGGATTCCACTAGAGAAATAGTTTAGGGAGAGATTGTAGCAGCTAGGGGCTCTGTTGAGAAGCGAAATGAAGTTTTACGAAATAATACAACAGGGAGGTTAGTAGTTTACCCATAGATACGAACACATAGCCGTCTCGTTCTTTTTGTGCGCAGCTAAAATTTTAATCTGATGCCAAAAATGATTCCGATAACAGGTATGAACACGTTCTGTAAGATTAATGAAAACAAATGTCAATATGTGAGTTAAATGATATAGTGCAGATATAGTAGGTAGATAGTTATTATTATTAAGTTTTGAATCTGATGCCAAAAATGATTCCGATAACAGATATGGAAAAAGGGGTTTAAGGGAGTGTACTTCACAAACACTTTGCGTATATACATTAGCTATGAGAGTGTAATCCTTAGAGTACAATTCTGTCTGTGATCGTTCTCTAATAAGAATACGGGGTTGAAGGTAGACACAGTGCTTGAAGGTAGACACAATATTATAAGTAGACTTATACAGTGACCGGAAGGTTGGAGCGTAAATAACTACGTTTTTCCACGTGCCTGTGACCTTACTTATGATGCCCATAAGAAAGAAAAAAACTGTGTTATTAAATGTCTCGCATACCCATATATTTTTCATATTGTAAGGATCAATAGATTAGTTGGAGAAAACCACAATATACTTTTGTATTTCCTTACTATATTTTTGCTTCAGTGTAATAATTAACACATAGCAGACCTTCGCTTATTTTCTTTTACTACCCCCACTTGGGCATAGGCCTTTTCGCTACCCAGAACCAACCCCGAACGACCTGAGGAAAGGGGACGGAGTCAGACGTGAATAACAAGGAGCAGTTTCCATTTATGGTCAGATATATCCATATAGACGATTGGGTGGTGGCAGCGTATACCTTGATTTTTTTTATTTCCCAAATCGTTCTAATGTGGGTATCTCTGATAACTCCCATTGGAGGTGCTCTTGGTTAAACAATAAATCAATCTACGGCACCACACTTCTATTTCCTCCCACCCTCCCTGGTCCACACACCATCTTGACACACCTTATGACTCCCTCCTTGAACCATCCCCATTCCTCCTCCAGTCCTAATTCTACTCTATCCTTTACTCCCACTCCTCTTTCAGCTTCTTAAACTCATTCTCCTTTTTTCCCCATTTAAGCAGTTCACTCTAAGTACCTCCCTACCTTCTGCCCTTTTCCTCTTTCTCCACCTATTCTCCACTCTCAATTTGCCTTCCACCAGAAAATTATGTGATATTCCCCCACTCTCCCCTTAGCACATGTACATCCTTAACTCTTCCTATCATACTCCTGGTCACCACTATATAGTCCATTAATGCTCTATCTGCCACCCTTCCATCCACCACCCTCTCCCATGTGTACTTATGCTTGACTTTCTTCTTAAACACTGTATTTGTTATCATCAACTCTCTTTCAAGACACATCTCCACCATCATTTCTCCACTACAATTTTTACCTGGAACTCCATACTTCCCAATCACTCCGTCTATTGGTTCATTTCCTACCCTAGCATTTAGGTCTCCCAATACAACTACATTGACATTTCTCCCTAATCCCTCTATGCACTCATTTATATCTACCCAAAAAGCCTCCCTTTCCTCTACGCTCTTCTCACTACCAGGTCCATACGCACTTACAAAAACCCACATCTCCCTTCCCAGCTTCACCTTCATCCACATCAACCTTGATGAAACCTCCTTCCACTCCACTACCCGCTTACTTACCTCTTCACTTACTAGTATAGCCACCCCTTCTCTCCCTCGTCCCCTCTTCACTCCTGAGTACCTCCCAGCTACACTCCCAAACTCACAGTTGCCCTTTCCTTTCATTTTAGTTTCACTCAAAGCCAGCACATCCATCTTTCTTCTCATAAACATACTGCCTATCTCTTCCCTTTTACTCTCATCTGTACCACATCCACGCACATTAAAAGACCCAAACCTTAGGGTACTGGTTGGAAAACTCCCAGACCCTCTTATGCCTTTTTTTTTTTTTTTTTTTTTTTTTTTTTTTTTTTTTTTTTTTTTTTTTTTTTTTTTTTTTTTTTTTTTTTTTTTTAGGAATGTCCCCTTTTGGGGCTACAGGTAGTAGGACTCCTAATCCCATCCCCCGTCCCGTTTTTTTGTCGCCTTTTACGACTCAAGTGGAAAGACTTGGTGGTAGCATTCTCTTCCCCCACCACAGGATTGAAAAAAAAAAAAAAAAAAAAAAATCAGAGAAATGGTACAGGACAGTAACAAGGGGTCGGGGGACAGCATAACAGAGGGATAGTTGTAGTATAAAAGGGTCATCATTTCTCTATGAACAGAGTTTTCCTCTATCATAGACAAAATGATGTGTGGCTCTGGTCTGTAGGGGCGCCCCATATAGACCCTAATCAACTGCATGCTACTTTGCCACAATAACATGCAGCCAATACCCCATGCGTGGCCAGATAGTGAACATTCCAAATTATTGGAAGAAACAATAAAGTGCTAAACGAATTACTGAAAGAGGGAAACATAGTAATCATGGGCGATTTTAATGCAAAAGACATAATTTGCGAAGAAATGAGTCAAGGGGGGAGATGAACTCTGGAGCAACATGCTACTAGATATGACCATCAAATACACTAACACAATGGGTTAAGGAAAATACTAGATATAGAATCAATGAGGAACCATAGAAACTAGACCTAGTATTAACCTCTGAACCAGATATTGTGAACAGAATGGAGTATAAAACACCAATTGGAAAAAGCGACCATATGCTAATAGAGTTTGAATTAAGAGAACAGAACAACATAAGATAGAAATGACAAACAGAGAAGGAAGATTTATGTACAACAAAACGAACTTTGTAGAACTAAGGAAATTTTTCCAAAATGCAAATTGGGATAGGTTCTCTAAAGAGGAAACAAATATGGATGACAAATTGAACATATTTAAAGATAATTATAAAGAGGGAGTTAACAAATATGTACCAAAAAAGAAACAAAAAGAAATTTACATAAAATGTTGGTTTAACAAAAGAGGTAGTGAGGCTAAAGCCAGGAGAGATAAAGCATGGAAAAAAGACAGGAAAACATCCAAATGGCAAACATACAGTATACAAAACTTAGAAATGAATATGCAAACATACACAGGAAAGAAGAAAGAGAATATGAAAGGGATATCATTGTCAAATGTAAGGATCAACCAAAACTCTTTTACAGATATGTAAATGACAAACTAAAGGATAAGCATAATATAGTAAAATTGTGTGAAGGAGATAAAGAGTACATAGACGACACAGAGATGGCAGAAGTTATGATCAGACACTTCAGGTCTGTTTTTGCAATTGAGAGCTCGCAACCCCGGGAGGACGAACACTAGAAAGTTCACCCATGATGAAGGAAATAAAAATAACAGAGGGAAATAAGAGACCAAATAAAAAGCCTAGATGTCAGACAGTTGCACAGATGAGATGAAATTGCAAATTGGATATTGAAAGATTGTATAGACGAACTGACAGATAAACTACACAAGATAATTGATTTCTCTTTAAAAGAGGGAAAGGTACTGCAAGATTGGAAAGATGCAAACATAGTACCAATATACAAAGGAGGAAACAGGGAAGATCCTACAAACTTTAGACCGGTGTCCCTCACAAGCACAGTAGCAAAAATATGTGAAAAGATTATAAGGAACAGATGGACCAAACACTTGGAAGAAAAGAAAATAATAAACCCCAAAAAAATTCGGTTTTAGAAGTGGAAGATTGTGCACCACAAATCAAATCTGCTTTTACTCAAGACTAATTGAGATAATACAAGAAAGAGATGGATGGGCAGACTGCGTCTTCCTGGACCTGCAGAAAGCTTCTGACAAGGTACCTCACAAAAAATCAATAAGTAAAATTGAAAAAATAGGAGGAATTCAAGGTAAACTATTGGAATGGGTGAAGGACTTCTTAACTGGGAGAAAAATGAGAGTGGTACTTAGAGACAAAAGTTCAAAATGGGAAGATGTAAAAAGTGGCATTCCACAAGGCTGTTTTGGCACCTTTAATGTTTGGCATATACATAAATGATATAGACAAGGGAGTAAATTGTTACATAAATTTTTTTGCCGACAATGCCAAATTACTCAAGAGAGTGAAAACGGAAGAAGATTGCAGATTACAAAGGATTACAAAGGCGGAGCATGCCAACAGGAGACCTTTTTCTCCATATCTAGGTTGGATGCGGAAAAAAAAAATCATAATAATAATAATAAATAAAAACTATAATAATATAAATATCAAATAAAATACATAAATAAATGCATAGGTATAGTTAAATAATAAACAAACAGGTAAATAGTAAATAATAGATATATAACTAATAATAAATGAGAATCAGACAGACAGATGATACATACATACATACATATACCAAGGCTTTTTCCCCCTTACAAGGGGGGTAGCCAAAAAGAAAAAGGCATAAAATCATTCCCACCCATTCCATCCCTGAATACACTCCACACCCCTCCACCCTCCCTCTTATCTTAGCACCTCCTGAATGACGGGTCATCCCTGCACCTTGTCCACTGCCCTGGGTCAGAAGCAGTGTCGCAAGACACAGCACATCCACAACAAGGCCGCTTCATTAAATCGGCGACCCCCCCTCTCCGTCCCCCCATTGAATAAAATGAGAGGACAGGGAGAAATCCCTTCGGGCTGCGTCAAATTTTGCTCACACATACTACCTCACCCCCCATCCACCCACCCATTCCACCTCATGCAATCACATCATCATCCATATACAACCATTCTCCATTCACCCCTGTCTCCTGTCCTCTCCCGTCCTTCCTCAACAGACATTCCCCTCTTCCCTAAAGCCCCCTTCACCCCATCCATCCATCTCATCCTAGGACATCCCCTCATGTTCACTCCCTCCACATCTGCCCTCCACACCTCTTTTACTAGTCTTTCTTCACTCATTCTTTCTATGTGTCCAAACCATCCTAATATTCTTTCATCAACCCTATCTCCCAGCTCCTTTTCCACCCCTGTTCTCCTCCTCACCTCCTCATTTCTCACTCTATCTAGCCTAGTAACCCCCATCATACTTCTCAGACACCTCATCTCAAACACATTCAAACTCCTTCTCTCTTCTTCTCTTATGTTCCATGTTTCTGCTCCATACAGTGCTGTTGGCACAATCACTCCTTCATACATTCTCCTCTTAGCATCCATTCCCAAATGTCTATTCCTCATTACACTCTTTAATCCACCAAGGCATTTACTTGCTTCTCTCAATCTACATTCTACCTCCACCTTCACTCCACCTTTCCCTGCCACATTTGCACCCAAGTATCTAAATCTATCCACTTCCTCCAGTCGCTCTCCCTTAATGCTCACTTCCAGTCTACTGCCACTTTCACCCCTTGTACATCTCATCACCTTACTTTTACCCACATTTATCTTTAGCTTTCTTCTATCACATACTCTCCCAAACTCTGCCACCAACTTCCTCAATCCCTCCTCCAATCCTGCCACAAGCGCAGTGTCGTCCACAAACAATAGCTGGCTCACCTCCCACTTTTCTCCATTTTCTTTAACCATCTCCAATCCCTTGCCCACTACCCTTGCATTTACCTCTTGCACCACCCCATCCATGTATAAGTTGAACAGCCAGGGCGACATAACGCATCCTTGACGAAGTCCCACCTTTACTTCGAACCACTCACTCTCTCCATTTCCAATCCTGACACAAGCTCTACTATTCTCATAAAAACTCTTGACAGCTGCCAGAAGCTTTCCTCCTATCCCGTATATCTGCATAACCTCCCACAGTGCCTTCCTGTCTACCCTATCATAATCCTTTTCCAGATCCATAAAAGCCCAAAAAACATCCTTCCCCTTTCCTATAGCTTTCTCACATATCTGTCTTACCACAAAGATCTGATCTACACAACCTCTACCCATCCTAAAACCACACTGTTCCTCACCAATTACTCTTTCTGTTCCTCTTCTAATCCTCTCAATCAAGATCCTCTCATAAGCCTTCCCAACTACACTCAACAAGCTAATCCCTCTGAAAATACTACATTCACACTTGTCCCCTTTTCCCTTGTAAAGAGGAACTATACAGGCACTCCTCCAGTCCTCCGGCACTCTACCCTCTCTCCAACAAACATTAAATAACCTCACCAACCAGTCCACCATCACTTTACCTCCCTTTTTCAGACATTCCGCATGGCATCCATCCAGACCAGGTGCCTTATCTGCTTTCATCATCTTAAAAACTGCCTTCACCTCATCCTTCCTTATTTCTCCTCCATTCTCCTCATTCATCACTCTCATTTTCTTCGCACTTCCCACTGCAGCAATCTTTCCTTCCCTATCCTCCTTCACATTTAGCAACTCCCTAAAATATTCTGCCCATCTTCCCCTTACTGCCTTCTCTTCCATTATCATCTCTCCATCTGCACCTTTTACCTTTTCTTCTCTACTTGATTCGCCTCCTCTTCCTCTCTTAATTTCTTTCCAAAACATCTTTTTATTACTTTCAAAATTTTCTGTCAAACTCAATCATTACAGCATCTTGCTTAGGTGTTTATCTAAATGATTCTTAAAGCTTCAAACAGAACTACATTGCACTGCCTCTGCAGGAAGTTTATTCCATTCATGAACAACACGGTTGGTGAAGTTGTTTCTACCCTTTTCCAAATTAAATCTATTTCCTGATAGTTTGAGACCATTGTTTCTTGTAAATTCCCTTTAAAATTTTAAAGACCTGGATCAAGTCACCTCTGAGTCTACGCTTTTTTAGGGAAAACAGATTCATATGTTTTAGTCGATTTTCATATGATATATTTTTTATATTTGGAATCAGTTTTGTGGCTCACTGTTGTACTTTTTCCAGTCTGTCAATGTCTTTAACCCCTTCCATACGGTGCCGCATACGTAGGCGTCATGAGGAGCAAGTGGATACGCGAGGCTGCCATATCGGTGTCTTGATTATATTTATTGTAGTCGCCCCTGTGTTTTTACATTCTCCCAAATGCGCCCTGAATCCCATTCTCTGTGGTTTTCAAAATTCGCGGGTGAAAGAGAGAACGATCGATATAAGCGGCGACTATATTTTATGATGCGAATATTATTTCGTTACGTCATACGGCTGGCATTGGCTGCTGCCCGCGAGATTTAAGTCCCGTACTGAAGTGGTTAATGAGATTCAGTGACCATACAGAAACAGCGTATTCCAAATGTGGACAAACTAACGATTTATATCGCTTGTTAATGAGCAATGTACTTTTGAAATCAAAAGATTGTGCAATCAGTACTAGAATATTATTTGCTAGAGAAGAGGCTGAAATACACTGCTTGGATGATTTGAGATCGTTACTGATAATTATGCCAAGATCTTTTTCACTATTCACTTTTGTTAATGAATTTCCAAATAACTTATAATTGTACTTACTGTTACTTTTACCTATGTGCATCACCTTGCATTTACTTGTGTTAAATTTCATCAGCCACTTTTCAGACCATTGCTGTAATTTATCTAAATGTTCTCGAATATCTAATTGGTTTAAGTGATCATTTGCCATTCCGCATGGGTCCACCACCCTCTCCCATGTGTACTTATGCTTGACTTTCTTTTAAACACTGTATTTGTGGGATGAGGAAGCAAAGAAGGGTGTAGAAGAGAAGAAGCAGGCATTCATAGATTGGCTACAAATTAGGATGAGGGAATCGTATGAGAGGTACAAAGTAAAGAGAAAGGAAGTTAAGCATAAGATAAAGGAAGCAAAGAGGAGAGCAGATGTGAAATGGGGTAAGAGTATGACAGAAAATTTTGAAAGTAATAAAAAGATGTTTTGGAAGGAAGTTAAAAGAGGAAGAGGAGGCGAATCAAGTAGAGAAGAAAAGGTAAAAGGTGCAGATGGAGAGATGATAATGGAAGAGAAGGCAGTGAGAGGAAGGTGGGCAGAGTATTTTAGGGAGTTGCTAAATGTGAAGGAGGATAGGGAGGGAAAGGTAGTTGCAGTGGGAAGCGCTAAGAAAATGAGAGTGATGAGTGAGGAAAATGGAGGAGAAATAGGGAAAGATGAAGTGAAAGCAGCTGTTAAGATGATGAAAGCAGGTAAGGCACCTGGGTTGGATGGATGCCATGCAGAATGTCTGAAGAAAGGAGGTACAGTTATGGTGGACTGGTTGGTGAGGTTATTTAATGTTTGCTGGAGAGAGGGTAGAGTGCCGGAGGACTGGAGGAGTGCCTGTATAGTTCCGCTTTACAAGGGAAAGGGGGACAAGTGTGAGTGTAGTAGTTTCAGAGGGATCAGCTTGTTGAGTGTAGTTGGGAAGGCTTATGGGAGGGTCTTGATTGAGAGGATTAGGAGAGGAACAGAGGGAGTAATTGGTGAGGAACAGTGTGGTTTTAGGACAGGTAGGGGATGTGTAGATCAGATTTTTGTGGTAAGACAGATATGTGAGAAAGCTATAGGAAAAGGTAAGGATGTTTTTTGGGCTTTTATGGATCTGGAAAAAGCTTACGACAGGGTAGACAGGAAGGCACTGTGGGAGGTACTGCAGATATATGGGATAGGAGGAAAGCTGTTAAGAGCAGTCAAGAGTTTTTATGAGAGTAGTAGAGCTTGCATTAGGATTAGAAATGGAAAGAGTGAATGGTTTGAGGTAAAGGTGGGACTTTGTCAGGGGTGTGTTATGTCGCCCTGGCTGTTCAATCTTTACATGGATGGGGTGGTGCAAGAGGTGAATGCAAGGGTAGTAGGTCAGGGGTTGGAGATGGTTAAAAAAAAATGGAGAAGAGTGGGAGGTGAGCCAGCTGTTGTTTTCTGACTACACTCCGCTTGTAGCAGGATCAGAGGAGGGATTGAGGAAGTTAGTGACAGAGTTTGAGAAGGTGTGTGAAAGAAAGCTGAAGATAAATGTGGGCAAAAGTAAGGTGATGAGATGAGAGGGTAGGATGCCAAAGGACTGTAGGAGTGCATGTATAGGGGACAAGTGTGAGTGTAGTAGTTTCAGAAGGATTAGCTTGTTAAGTGTAGTTGGGAAGGCTTATGGGAGGGTCTTGATTGAGAGGATTAGGAGAGGAACAGAGGGAGTAATTGGTGAGGAACAGAGGGAGTAATTGGTGAGGAACAGTGTGGGTCTAGGACAGGTAGAGGTTGTGTAGATCAGATTTTTGTGGTAAGACAAATATGTGAGAAAGCTATAGGAAAAGGTAAGGATGTTTTTTGGGCTTTTATGGATTTGGAAATGGCTTATGATAGGGTAGACAGGAGTTTTTACGAGAGTAGTAGAGCATGTGTCAGGATTAGAAATGGAGAGAGTGAGTGGTTTGAGGTAAATGTGGGACTTTGTCAGGGATGTGCTATGTCCCCCTGGCTGTTCAATTTGTACATGGATGGGGTAGTGCGAGAGATAAATGCAAGGGTGGTGGGTCAGGAATTGGAGATGGTTAAAGAAAATGGAGAAAAGTGGGAGATAACCCAGCTGTTGTTTGCAGATGACACTACGCTTGTAGCAGGATTTGAGGAGGAACTGAGGAAGTTAGTGACAGAGTTTGAGAAGGTGTGCAAAAGAAGGAAGTTGAAGATAAATGTGGGTAAAAGTAAGGTGATGAGATGTACAAGGGAAGAGAGTGGCAGCAGACTGGAAGTGAGTATTAACCACTTCACTACGGGACTTAAATCTCGCGGGCAGCAGCCAATGCCAGCCGTACGACGTGTCGTAATAATACTCGCATCATAAAATATAGTCACGGCTTATATCGATCGTTCTCTCTTTCACCCGTGAATTTTGAAAACCACAGAGAATGGGATTAAGAGCAGATTAGGGAGAATGTAAAAACACAGGGGCGACTACAATAAATATAATCAAGACGCCAATATGGCAGCATCGCGAATCCACTTGCTCCTCATGACGCCTACGTGTGCGGCACCGTATGGAAGGGGTTAAGGGAGACTGGAAGAAGTGGACAGCTTTAGATACTTGAGTGCGTATGTGGCAGGAAAAGGAGTGGAGGTAGAATGTAGATTGAGAGAAGCGAGTAAATGCCTTGGTGGACTAAAAAGTGTAATGAGAAATAGACATTTGGGAATGGTTGCTAAGAGGAGATTGTATGAAAGAGTGATTGTGCCAACTGTACTGTATGGGACAGAAACATGGAACATAAGAGATGTTTGAGATGAGGTGTCTGAGAAGTATGATAGGTATTACTAGGCTGGATAGAGTGGGAAATGAGGAGGTGAGGAGGAGAACGGGGGGGGGGAAGGGAGTTGAGAGATAGGGTGGATGAAAGAATACTGGGATGGTTTGGACACATGGAAAGAATGAGTGATGAAAGACTAGTAAAAGAGGTATGGAAGGCAGATGTGGAGGGGGTGAATATGAGGGGTTGACCTAGGATGAGATGGATGGATGGGGTAAAAGGGGCTTTGGGGAAGAGGGGAATGTCTGTTGAGAAAGGACGGGAGAGGACAGAAGACAGGGCTGAATGGAGAATGGTTGTATATGGATGATATTGTGATCCATGAGGTGGAACAGGTGGGGGATGGGGGGTGAGGGATTGTGTGAGAAAAATTTGACGCAGCCCGAAGGGATTTTTCCCCATCTTCTTTTGTGCATGAGGGGATGGAGGGGGGGTCGCCGATTTAATGAAGCAGCCTTGCTGTGGATGTACTGTGTCTTGCAACACTGCTTCTGACCCAGGGCAGTGGATAAGATGCAGGGATGACCCATCATCCAGGAGGTGCCAAGATAAGAGATAGGGAAGAGGGTGGAGGGGAGTGGAGTGTGATAGGGATTGAATGGGTGGGAGTGATTATTATACCTTTGTTTTATGACTACCTCCCTTATAAGGGTGAAAAATGGCTTTGGCATATGTATGTGTGTGTGTGGTATTAAAGTGTTGTTGATATAGAGATGAGGTATGCATTTGTGTTCTTTTGTCCAGTTGTTGTTGTTCCCTTGACTGTCGGTCCGAGCGGTCCCGTCTCCCCAAGGAGTGCCATGGCCAAAACGGATGTTTTCACACAAATTCTTTATGGAGTGTATGTTGTGTTGTTTGCATGTATGATTGTGTATAATGCAGTCTTCCATAACATGTTGAATAGAATGGGGTGAAGTGTTACATCCTGGGCATTTGTCCACAATGCGGTCATCCAGTCTCTTCTGGTAGCTTTGAAGGGCTGGGTGGTGGCCACATCACAGTCTGGCCAGGTGGACTCAGTCATTTTGTGAGAGAGAGTATTGAGAGGGATGGATATCAGGGGGTCTGGCATGTAGCAATGTGTTGTTTTTTAGTGTGTTAATGGAGCAGTGAGTGATGCGATTATGAATATGTTTCTGGAGGCTGGTATTTGGTGGTTTTGGAAGATGAGAAGAGAGAATTTTTGTTTTTGTTTTTTATATTTCCTGGTGTATGTGGGTGTTCTGCTATGTAGTGTAGTGGGTGTGGGGTGTTTAAGGAGGCTGCAGCAAGTGTCTGTGTGCCTCTCATGTCAAAGTGATCTTTGACTTTGAAGGTTTTTGTTTCATGATATAGATGGTCTGTAGGTGTTGTATATGTGCAGCCTGTAAGTTAGAAGTGTTGGTGAGAAGTGTTGCTGTAGATTTGGCTGGGGCTATTTTGAGTCTGTAATGAACCATGTGATGAGTGCATCAAGGTATGGCTGTATTATTTATATGGCTTTGTGTTACAATGTGTACATGTGATTGTTATGTCGTCTGTGTAGGAAAAGATTTGTATGAAACAAAAGTCCTCAAAGTCAAAGATCACATTGATATGAGAGGCACACAAACACCTGCTGCAGCCTCCACAAACACAGCACACCTGCAACACTACATAGCAGAACACCCATACACACCAAGAAACATAAAAAAACACCCAAATATCTATATCACACACAAATACTTTCTTCTCTTCCCCCAAAACCACCAAATACCAGCCCCCAGATACATATTCATCATCACATCACTCACTGCTCCATTGACACACGAAAAGACAACACATTGCTACATGCCAGACCCCCTGATATATCCCTCTGAATCCTCTCTTCCATGAAAGGACTGAGTCCACCTGGCCAGACTGCAATGTGGCCACCACCCAGCCCTTATAAGCTACCAGAAGAGACTGGATGACCGCATTGTGGACAAATGCCCAGGATGTAACACTTCACCCCATTCTATTCAACACATCATGGAAGACTGCATTATACACAATCATGCATGCAAACAACACAACATACACTCGACAAAGGATTTGTGTGAAAACCCCATTTTGGCTGTGGCATTCCTTGAGGAGACGGGACTGCTCGGACAGTCTAGGGAACAACAACAACTTTCTGGCTTCTCTCTTCCATCATCAACAGAAATTCCCCTCTTTCCCAATACCCCTTCTTACCCTATCCATCTTATCCTTGGTTGACCCTCATGTTCACTCCTTCCACCTCAGCCTTCCACACCTCTTTTACTAGTCTTTCATCACTCATTCTTTCCAGTCCAAACCATCCCAATACTCTTTCATCAACCCTATCTCCCAACTCCCTTTCTAACCCCACTCTCCTCCTCACTTCCTCATTTCTCACTCTATCCAGCCAACTAACCCCTATCATACTTCTCAGGCACCTCATCTCAAACACATTCAAACTCCTTTTTTCCTCTTTTCTGTTCCATGTTGCCCCATACCTGTCAGCAAAATCACTCCTTCATTTAATCTCCTCTTTACATCCATTCCCAAATGTCAATTTCTCATTACACTTTTTAAACCATACATCGCCGGGCGAATGATGTATATACTCCCCCTATTTTTTTTTTTTTTTTTTTGCTTAAATCAACTCAAAATTATGTAAAACCAACAAATCTTGCTTATTTTGATTCACCTAAGCCTAGAAGTAGAGAAACTGGGTCGATTTTGTCATGACATGCGTGTGAAAGTTTGGTAGAACATCCGTAGACTTTCTGTCCTGAGGCAGGTTGAACGAGGTCATATTTTTTGGGGGAAGCTTCATAAGAATTTCAGAGAGTGAAGGAATTTGACATTTTTGATAATTCAAGTCAATGTACAGTTGCCCATAATAGTCTGACACTTACAGAAAACATGTTTAAAAATAGTTTTAGTAGATTTTTTTTGGGCATATATTTATCACCTTGTTATGTGGTAAATTGATTTTTCAGTATTTTTTTTTTTTTTTTTTTATAATTTCATGGAGGATAGGTGATTGTGATGTTTCTTATTATTTTGGTAAATGTTTTAGCAAGCACCCATCACACCATTATTGCCCGGCCACATTTTGTATTACGCATTAATTACAAAAATTAGCAGTGCAAAATTGCCAATTCTATATGTCTGAATATGTACTTAATAGCACCTGTCTAACTGTCGAAGTACAACTTCACCTCCTCATTCTTAATTTTGTACACCAAAATTGCCTAAATTATGTCCTAAAGGCAGATTTTATACACCAAGTTACCAGAAAAATTGCTGCCAGTGTTGCCAGTTTTAACAATAAATAAAAAAAATTTGGGTGTTTTTTATAGTGAATGAATAGGGCTACTTGGTCATTACCAAAGATTTGACCCTAAACGTGATGTCTATTTTTGGCAAATTTTTTAATTTGCAGCATATGATGTATGATACTGATGCTGTATGGGTTCTCAAGGCATTTACTTGCTTCTCTCAATCTACATTTTACCTCCACCTCCATTTTCCCTTTCCTGCCATATTCACACCAAAGTATCTAAAGCTGTCCACTTCCTCCAGTCTCTCTCCCTTAATACTCACTTCCAATTTGCTGCCACATTCTTCACTTGTACATCTCATCACCCTACTTTTACCCACATTCATCTTCAACTTCCTACTTTTGCACACCTTCCCAAACTCCGTTACTAACTTCCTTAATTCCTCCTCTGATCCTACCAAAAGCGCAGTGTCATCAGCAAACAACTGGTTTATCTCCTACTTTTCTCCATTTTCTTTAACCATCTCCAATCCCCAGATATACATACATACTGTATTTTTCGGACCATAAGGCGAGGGCAAAATTCTTAAAATAGGCCAAAATCAGGTGGTGCACCTTATGTGTGGCTTCAGTGCAAAAAAATGCCTCAGACAGTGATGTACTATTTTGACACATTTCGTAGCTAGCCTGCTGACGGCGACAGTGCATAGGCCTAGAAAAAGTTACAACCAAGTTATAACCAAGATGCATGTATCTTGACAAGAAAATTACGAAAACTTCGACAGTTTTCAAGTCCATGCCACTGCATTCATTCACGCTATCATGGCTACATGATATGGTCCACAACACAGACAGCCATTTTGCATTCTAGTCTTGCTCCACTCCGACTATAGTCATTAGGGTATTTTTTTAGTTTCGACCATGGGCGTAATATAGCAATAGAAAATTAATCATTAATTTTGTAAATTAAAATGTATCAACGTAATATGCAATTTTGTGGGCGGAAATGAAAATAAAAAAATATCTTGCTACAAGCAAATATGCTAATGAACGAAGTCGGTAGCATAGGATCAGGAAGCCATCTTGTCGTCTGTCAATTGACGGCCTCGGTACTTCCGACAGTACCTCGCCAGGTACATTTCCTTGAAGGAATGTTATGGAGCAGAGATACATGCATTCCTTCAAGCTGCAAGAACTTTGTATACCCCGCAAGCTGAGTGGTTGAAAAGCCCGCCAACGTCTCTCACGATGACGACAACGAGGACGAGCCGGATGACATTTAATTTGCTGGTAATGATTTATTAAACACAGGTTAGGTTAGACGAATTTATCATCTTTTCATTTCTTCGACGTTGGCATCTATCATAACAAAAATGGCGTACCATTCGTCCGACACGACTTCGTTACTTATGAAATCTGTTTTAGTATCTTTTTTGTTTTTTTATTTCCTCTCACAAAATTGCATATTATGTTGATACATTATAATTTACAAAATTAAAAATTAATTTTCTATTGCTATATTGCGCCCATGGTCGAAACAAAAAATTTACCGTCATTTGTAATAAATCTTGTGTTTTTAAGTGAATAGAGAATTCCGGGAACAAAACTGCTAATGTTGGTTTTATTCCCCACAATTCCTGAAACGTGTTTATGTTGTTTTTTAGGGGTATTGGCAGGGCAGACCGTCCATGGAGGTGGTCTGATTTCACTGCCCAAAATAAAAAAATATATCGCTTATTTTTGTAATTTTGCTAAATCCCAACCGATGTTTCTAATTCGACAATGAAAATGTTCAGTTCTGAATGCACTTACATATGCATGATTATCCAATGATGAGACCAGGTGTGCCTTACGTAAGGATGGGGAATAGCAAATTACGGGTGCGCCTTATGGTCCGAAAAATACGGTAAATTATTAGTAAATAGTAAATAAATATGTTAATAAATAAAACTATATGTAGAGAGTGATGGGAAAGGGGAAAAGAACTGGAAAAAATACCTCTATTGAAACTGAAGGCTTGATCCTCTTTAAAGCAGTCGAAAAATGTTTTTTAGACACAAGATGAAAATGAGATTGAAGTTTCTCTGCCTCTTGTGAACTTGTATTCTGTAGATCATTAGCTGTGATTACCTCTCTGATTGCTTCTTTGCTAGCTAAATAAACTAATTGATCACAATCAGCACCAGAGAAATTATCACACATTCTTGCTATTTCTGGCAATTTTACATCACTGGAGAGCTTGGGGCACGTTCCATTCTGTTAAAAAGATTTGAAAAAGTAAATATTGACAAATAAAAGATTTCTTCAAATATACTTGTATAAGTATTTTCAGTTAAGATTTAATCCTCCACTAATAATCATATCAATATCAATATACATACACACATATATTTATATATATATATATATATATATATATATATATATATATATATACATACATATATATATATATATATACATATTTATTCACACACACATATACAGATATGTGAATGGTAAACTAAAAAACATACATACATATACCAAGGCTTTTTCCCCCTTCCAAGGGAGGTAGCCAAAAAGGGAAAGGCATAAAAACACTCGCACCCATTTCATCCCTAAATACACTCCACAACCCTCCCACCCTTCCTCTCATCTGAGCATCTCAAAAACAAACAAGAAATAGAAAAGCTCCGCCAGGGAAGTTATGAATATACAGAAGAACAAGGAATGGGAGAAATTATAAACAATAATTTCAAATCAGTATTCACAATTGAGAAATCACCTAACTGTGAACAAATAGAGAGAAATCGTCCCCAATGAAAGAAATAACTGTAACACAGAAGGAAATCAGTGACCAAATAAAAAACCTTGATGTCAGAAAATCGCATGGTCCGGATGGAATTGCAAATTGGATACTGAAAGAATGCATACAGGAGTTAACGGATAAAATATACAATATAATCAAATGCTTGCTAAAAGAAGGAAAGGTACCACAAGAATGGAAAAATGCAAATATTTTACCAATATATAACAGAGGAAACAAGGAAAATCCAACCAACTACAGACCGTTCTCCCTAACAAACACATTAGCTAAAATATGTGAAAAGGTGATCAAAAGTAGATGGGTTAAACATCTGGAAGAAAAAACTATACTGAATCCAAATAAATTTGGATTTAGACAAGGAAGATCGTGTACAACAAATCTGATCTGCTTCTATTCAATACTAATAGAAATAATACATGAGAGGGATGGATGGACAGACTGTGCCTACCTAGACCTACAAAAAGCATTTGATAAGGTACCACACAAGAAACTAATAAGAAAAATAGAATCAATAGGTGGCATTGGAGGTAAATTATTGGAATGGATGGAAGACTTCCTGACTGGGAGAAAAATGAAGGTAGTAATTAGAGACAAATACTCGAAATGGAAAGAAATGATAAGTGGTGTCCTGCAAGGGTTAGTGCTGGCTCCAATCATGTTTGCCATATATATAAATGACATGGATGAAGGAATGGAGTGTTGTATGAATTTCTTCGCAGATGACACAAAAATACTAAAGAAAGTAAGTACAGAGGAGGATTGTGAATTATCACAATCAGACCTGGACAAAATCTGGAAATGGACTCAAAACTGGGATGTGAACTTCAATATCAAGAAATGTAGTATAATGGAGTTTGGAAAAAGTAAAAACAGAATATCAAGAAATTATAAAATTAGTGAAGAAGAAATAAAAAAAGTGAACTTGAAAAGAGACCATGGAGTAATAATCAGCAAAGACATGACACCGGACAAACATATCAACAAAATAGTCAGAGAAACCTTCAACCTATTAAGGTCAATGAAAGTGGCATTTGACTATTTGGATGAAGAAATGAAAAAAAAAAATATTAGTCACATTAATAAGACCAAAACTGGAATACGCAGTGACATTATGGACACCCAGTACTAAAAAGAATATAAAGAAATTAGAAAGAATACAGAGAGCAATGACAAAGTTGGCACCAGCTCTTTCCAAATTAACATACGAACAAAGATTATCCAAATTGGAACTACCAACACTGGAGCAGAGAAGAGAAAGAGGTGATCTACTGACTATAGAATCATAAAAGGAATGGAAATCCTTGATAGGAAGGATTTACTAAAAAGTGACAATGGAAAACAAGAGGACATGAAAAGAAACTAAAAAAGGATAACTATGGAAGAAACCTGATAAAAATAGCTTCCCACACAGAGAACTGGATAATTGGAATAATCTAGATAAAGAAACAGTGTGTGGAAACACAATTCAAGATTTTAAGAAAAAACTTGATGCTGAAATATACAAAGACAGGTCAGAACGAACATAGCTCCCTTCCCGTATAAAACAACTAGGTACATACACACACAGTGATAGATATCTGGAACAAACTGAATGAAGAAACAGCGAGTGTAAAAACTATACAAGAATTTAAGATCAAACTGGATGTACGCAGCTTCTATAGATTTTCTGGTCTTTGACCAGAAAATCTATAGAAGCTGCGTACATCACCACTCGTCCGTTTATCAACAATAAGGCTGGGAGCTTCACCTGGGCCAAATCTTCAGCGAATATAGCGCTTCGTAATTGTCTGTCTCAGTGGGCCAATCAGAACATAGCGCTATACGCTCGCACACCCCCTTGAGCCATATGGCGTGTTTATAAACTCTGTATGTATTTAGTATGCTCATTCCTTTGAGAAAGTCGTTAGACGAAACGCCAGGAATAAAAGCTTCACCTCCAGTCCATGTTTCCTTTACCATGTCTATACAACTTGTTCACATGGATTTTCAAAGGTAAAGGTTATTAATAGTCATACCTGTATAAAATAGATTACACATATACTCAATGCTAACCTTAGTTCTAGCACTTAATACTGCTATTCTTGCATCATAGTCAGGTAAACCAACATAAAGCAGTGTGTCAAATCGTCCTGGCCTTGTGATAGCTGGGTCAAGTATATCTGGACGATTAGTGGCACCGATGACATAAACATCCTTGCGGTCCTGGAAGCCATTCATTTCTGTCAACAGGGTGTTGACAATGGTTGTCTTACTACCACTCTGCAAAAGCAACCAGTGAATAACAGCTGCACAGAAGAATACACAAGATTAAGAAATTATATATCATATGGTTATATGAGGGGAACTGAAAATATACATTTGGCATTTAGACAGGACTGTGATGAAAAGTATAGGATAAAAGAATTAGCATTTATGATGTACAACCATTATCTAAATATACTGAACATGGCTTGTATCCATAGTGCGGAGCATTGTTAGTCTCCTTAAGAAGACCTATTGTCCACCCTGACATAGCAGGAACTCTTATGTGAGCTGTACTCAGACTATACACCCTTCATAGACAGTCAGACAAAACACATAATACATAATCTCAAGCACTCATCTGTCTGTGGCCCTGGTAACATAAGTAACATCCACCTAAAACACATTGGACCACAAGGTATACACGCACTCACAAACATTGCAAACTACAGCTATTCACACAACACTATACCCGACATCTGGAAGCATGGTAAAATAATCACCATTCAAAAACCGAACAAAGACCCAACAATACCAACATCGCACCACCCAATCACACTTCTCTGCACCCCCTCTAAAGTCATTGAACGCCCAATACTTACACTTGTCACACCACATATTCCCCTTGCTGACTCACAACACGGTTTTAGGCCACTACACTCCACAAACACTCTCCTGATAAACCTCACACAAAGAATTTTAGATGGCATCAATTCAGATAGGCCGCACCACAGAACACTTCTTATAACATTAGACATTAGTAAAGCTTTTGATGCTATCCCCCGCCACAACCTAACAAATAAAATATATAACACAGACATGCACAATAACACCATAAGTTGGTTGGCCAATTATCTGGCAGGTAGGAATGCTTAAGTGTCATATAATTGCCAATCATCGCACATCAGAAACATTAAGAATGGAGTACCATAGGGCTCTGTTCTATCCCCCACACTCTTTAATCTATACATGCATGACTTACCCACACCAGACACCTCAGAAATACAAATCTCTTCCTACGCAGACGACATAACAATCACATGCACACATCGTAACACAGACAAAGCTGCAGAAATAATCCAGCCATACCTTGATACACTCAACACATGGTTCATCACAGACTCAAAATAGCTCAAACCAAATCTACAGCAACACTTCTCACCAACTGGACAAAAGAACACAAATACATACCTCATCTCTACATCAACAACACTCTAATACCACACACAAACACACCAAACATTCTTGGTGTAACATACAATACATCCATGTCTTTCAAACAACACATCACAAACATAAAAAACAAATGCACACCTAGACTTAACGCACTTAAGTCAATCGCTGGAACAACATTTGGACAAAACAAAGAAACTAATACAACAAAATAACAAACAATGCATACGCTCAGTGATGAATTATGCGAGTCCTGCATGGGCTCCTAATCTCAGTGAGACACACCACAACACCCTTCAAATCATACAAAACAAAACCCTAAAAAGAATTACAGGCTGCACAAATACAACACCTACAGACCATTTACATCATGAAACAAAAGTCCTCAAAGTCGAGGACCACCTCGACATGAGAGGCACACAAACACTTGCTGCAGCTACCACAAACACATCACACCTGCTACACTACATAGCAGAACACCCACACACACCAAGAAACATTAAAACAACACCCAAAGACCTGTATCACACACAGATACTCTCTTCTCTTCCTCCACAACCACCAAATACCAGCCTCCAGAAACATATTCATAATCATATCACTCACCGCTCCATTAACACACTGAGAGAAAACACACTGCTGCATGCCAGATCCCTGATATCCACCCTTCTGAATCCTCTCTCCCACAAAAGGACAGAGTCCACCTTGCCAGACTGCAGTGTGGCCACCACCCAGCACTTCTAAGCTACCAGAAGAGGCTGGATGACCGCATTGTGAACAGCTGCCCAGGATGTAACACTTCACCCCATACCATACAACACATAATGGAAGACTGCATTATACACAATCATGCACGCAAACAACACAACATACACTCTATAAAGGATTTGTGGGAAAACCCAGTTTTGGCTGTGGCATTCCTTGGGGAGACAGGACTGCTCAGACAGACAGTCTAGGGAATGACAACAACAACAACAAAAACAACCTTCTAAAGGGGGTGTGACTCACTCCTTTGGATGAATCCATTGAGAACAGTGGAAACCCCACTCCCTTCTAATCAGCTGTTACCCACAAACTAAGAATTAGAAGGGAGAAAACTCATATTTTTCAATCCCACCATACATGACACTTTCACTCCTTCCCGGTTGTTATTGTTGTTGTTCCCTATACTGTCTGACCGAGCAGTCCTGTCTCCCCAAGGAATGCCACGGCCGAAACGGGGTTTTCCCACAAATCCTTTCTGGAGTGTATGTTGTGTTGTTTGCGTTTGTGATTGTGTATGATGCAGTCTTCCATTATGTGTTGAATAGTATGGGGTGAAGTGTTTCATCCTGGGCATTTGTCCACAATGCAGTCATCCAGTCTCTTCTGGTAGCTTAGAAGGGCTGGGTGGTGGCCGCATCGCAGTCTGGCCAGATGGACTCTGTCCTTTTGTGGGATGGATATCAGGGGGTCTGGGATACAGCAATGTGTGTTGTCTTTTAGTGTGTTAATGGATTAGCAAGTGATGTGATTATGAACGTGTTTCTGGAGGCTAGTATTTGGTGGTTTTGTAAGAAGAGAAGAGAGTATTTGTGTGCAATATAGATATTTGGGTGTTTTATTATATTTCTTGGTGTGTGTGGGTGTTCTGCTATGTAGTGTAGTGGGTGTGCTGTGTTTGTGGAGGCTTCAGCAAGTGTTTGAGTGCCTCTCATGTGAAGGTGATCTTTGACTTTGAGGAGTTTTGTTTCATAGTGGATGTCTGTGGGCGTTGCATATGTGCAGCCTGTAATTGTTTTTAATGCTTTCTTTTGTATGGTCTGAAGGGTGTTGAGGTGTGTCTCAGGGCTGTGGAGTCGGAACACAAAACCTCCGACTCCTTTATTTTTGGCACCACCGACTCCTCTTCATGTAATTAACTGATTATAGCCTACATATTCTATAAAGCCTATACAACACACATACGCTCCAATCTTGGGTAGGCTTATATCATTATAACTGGTTTATATCTAAGAATAAATATATATGTTATAGTGTGGCTTTCCTATGTTTGACATCTTCATTAATACTTTATAAGTAGAGACAAAATTTTTGAAAGGATATTGAAAAAAATTCAGTAAAAAAAAGATTCTATAATGTAAGACATTTGGCATAATATATACCTTTGCAAATAAGTGATATGTTCCTTTTAAAAAACAAAAACACTGTACTTTATAACAAAGGTTGAAATATAACCTTTGTAAAGGATATACAAACCTAATAATAAAAATATATATATAATGGAAGATTTTTTTTTACATATATAGTTTTGCAAATACAAAATAAAAAAAATGAAAATACTTTATAAAAGAAGTTTAGGCAAATTTCTTGAAAGGAAACAGTAAATATAGAGAAAATAAACCTTATTGATACCGGTACGGTACAAGGTTGAGTGTTACAGCTGAACATGTATGATACTGAAAGGTATATGTATCATACATACTTTTTTTTTTTTTTTTTTTTTTTTTTAAATCCTTCATGCCTATACTTTTTCTTTTAGGAATGTCCCCTGTGGGGCTACAAGGAGAAAGATGCCTAGTCCCAATCCCCGTCCCTTTCTTCTCGCCTCTTACGATCCAAGTGGAAATACTTGGTGGCAGTATTCTTTTTTCCCCACCACAGAAAATGAGAGAGATGGTACAGGACAGCAAACAAGGGGTTGGGGGACAGCATAACAGAGGGACAGTCATAGTATAAAAGTGTCATAATTTCTCTATGAACAGAGTTTTCCTCTATCATAGACAAAATGAAGTGTGGCTCTGGTCCATAGGGGTGCCCCATATAGACCCTAAAGTATCAACTGCATGCTACTTTGCCACAATAACAAGCAGCCAATACCCCAGAGGGAGGGTGGAGGGGATGTGGAGTGTATTTAGGGATGGAATGGGTGGGAATGATTTTACGCCTTTTCCTTTTTGGCTACCTCCCTTGTAAGGGGGAAAAAGCCTTGGTATATGTATGTATTATCCTTCATATGTTTTCATACCTTATTTTGTCTTAATGTACTGAAATTACTGACACAAGTACCTCTTGGTTTAACTACATACTGGTACTGCTATGCGATTATTGCGATGGACATTACTCTGGTTCTGGAACTGATCTTATTGATACCAGTACAAAACAAGATACAGCTGAACATGTTTGAAATGTGAAACTTTTTTTCAATTTTAAATATCCTTATTTCAATAATTCATTGTTAAAAATTATAGAGGTGAAAAAGAAGGGGGAAGGAAAGAAGAGATAGTATTATTACATTAGTCTGCAGTTGAAATCATAATTATCCTACTGTTTGGCAACACAGCAGTGGGAGAAACCACCAAACTGATGGAGTGATGGAAACGATGCATATGGAACTTGACAGAAATATTACAGCTCCCATGACTTGTGTGTCAACAGGTGTAAAATTGAGGTGTTTAATTTATTCAAGTAATACTTTGTTTATCGGTCTATGTGTAAATTTGAAAGCCAGTGTTGCACAAGGACGTTTTGGGGGTTTATTGGAATGGCCAAAGATAAGACGATGAGATTTATTACATTTTACAAAATTATGTTTTTTTATATAATCTACTTATAAGGAGTGTGCACTGCATAACTCTACAGACTAAACGAAGGCCTTATAAAGTGTAAATTTAACTGGAGTCAGAGTCGGTATAGTTTTACCGACTCCAACTCCAGTGACACCGTAATTGCTTCCGACTCCGACTCCACAGCCCTGGTGTGTCTCACTGAGATTAGGTGCCCATGCTGGACTCACATAATTCATCAATGAGCATATGCATTGTTTGTATATTGCAGTATTAGTTTGTTTTGTCCAAATGGTGTTCCAGTGATTGATTTACGTGCATTGAGTCTAGGTGTGTATTTATCTTTTATGTTTGTGATGTGTTTGAAATGACATGGATGTATTGCATGTTACACCAAGAATTTTCAGTGTGTGTATTTACCTAGTTGTATTTTGCGGGAAGGGGAGCTATGCTTGTGGTGTCCCGCCATTGTATCTCGCAGTGTCTAGTTTGCTTTTAAACTCATGAATGGTTCCAGTTTTCTTAATTTTTTATGTGGTACTTTGTTGAAGGCTTTTCATAAGTCTAGGAAAGCAAAATCAGCCCATCCGTCCCTTTCCTGTATTGTATCTATTAGACTTGAGTAGAAACTAATAAATTTTGTGGCAAATGATCTTCCTTGTCTAAATCCAAATCATCTCGGGTTAGTATATTTTCTTGCCGATGTTCTATCCATCTATTCTTAATCAATTTCTATTCACTAAATTTTGGTTACAGTGCTAATAAGGGAAATTGGTTTGTAATTTGTTGTGTCTGTTTTTTCTTCTGACAGGTGATCCTTTAGTTAATTTAATCTTAAGATCAATCAGTATATGTAGGTATAAGCCACTTTAAATTTTTCCTTCTCCATCTCATTTTCTGTTCCTTTCGTTTCCCTTACCTGAATATACCATTTTCTGAGCCTCATGTTTAACACTCTTCAATAGAACTTCTTTTTTATCTCTGTTCTTTCACATTTTTTTATTTAGCTTCACTTCTTAAGTGTCTTCTCTCTCCTACAACATTCATTTCTCTTTTTATCCATATATTTTTGCTGACTTTCCTGATTTTGCTAATGTGTCTTCTGCTATTATTTGCGACCTTAATTTTATCTTTAGAGGTTGATTTCTTTAGTGTATTGTCCCATTCTCTACACTTCATCTATTTCTTTTTCTATTTCTTGATTTCTATCTTGTACCTTTTTTGGATTGTTCTTGCTATTTCTTTCTCTTATTTTTCTCTCAAGTAGTCCATATACAATACACTTTTTTTATTGACTGTATCTCTAACACAATTTGCTTTTTCATTACTTGAATAACTGTCTTGCATTCTCCTGCATTTGTTGTTGTACTATTTCTTTAAAAGCTATCTTGTTAGTTTCTTGGTTTTCTTTTCCTTCTTTTTTAATCTTTAGCAAATTCTCTTCTCCTAAATTATTTTCAATTTTTTTTTCAGACATTGCCTGTATTTTGTCATTTACCTTTTTTAAAGTCGCACTATTTGTGGTATCTTTGTTTTTCATCCTTTCATTTTCACACTTCACCTCAATTAGTTATTTTTTTAATTCACTTACCTCATTATTTATTTCAGCATTTTTTATTTAAATCACACACCTCTTTGTTTATTTCGAGGTATTCTTTTCTTAGATTCATAATCTCTTTCTTCAGATCCATGATTTCTTTATCCCATGAACTCTTTTTCTATGTCTATGATTCGACTCAACTTTTTTCTCTCGTACTTACTAAATCCAGAAAAAGGTTCATCATTTATTTTTGGAACCACCTTGGAGTTAAAAGGCCTTCATTTACATTAAGCTTCTCTATTTATGCATACAGGGACAAGTAAAGACAGCTGCCATGTAAATGAAGTGGTGGGGGTCCTCTGTAGATATGCATTACTTCTGACCTGGGTTGGACAGGGGCTAAAGATGATATTTCATACAGAAGGAGCTGTGATGAGAGCAATACAAATAGGGAACAGTTGGGAGTGGGATGGGTGGTGGGATGCATGTCTTGACTTGCTACCTCCCATTTAACAAGAAAATCTTTGGTACACAGAACAGATAGAATTATATAGTACTGCATACATTTGTAAATGTCAAACCTTGAACCCACCTCTGCTCCTTTAGTTCTGACTGGACACAAAGAATCAAATTCATCAAAGAAAATGACACATGGAGCAACACTGGCTGCTTTGTGGAAAACTTCACGCACTGCTCTTTCACTTTCACCCTGGTACTGAAAAAAAAAAAAAATAAAAAAAATAATAAATAAATAATAATAATAAATAAATATATACATATGCATGTGTGTACTTATCTAATTATAATATACAGGAAAGGAGCAATGCTTGTGGGGTCCTAACTCATACTCTCCAATTATCATA
This sequence comes from Oratosquilla oratoria, assembly GCF_046742065.1. NCBI lineage: Eukaryota > Metazoa > Arthropoda > Malacostraca > Stomatopoda > Squillidae > Oratosquilla > Oratosquilla oratoria. Next base: position 14,331,017 of record NC_134819.1, read on the forward strand.
CTTAACTTCAAATTTATTTAAGATTCCAACTTCAACTATATCTCCTTATTCTCTAGTTATCATAAAGGATTACAAAGGATTACAAAAGCGGAGCATGCCAACAGGAGACCTTTTGGTCTATATTTAGGTCAGGTGCGTGAAAAAATAATGATAAATGAATAAGTAAAAACTATAATAATGTAAAAAAATAAATAAAATACACAAATAAATGCATATAGTTCATTAAGAAACAGGTAAGTAGTAAATAACAATAAATTGACATGTAACTAATAATAAATCAAGCAAATAATAATAAATGAATAATAACAACAAATAAACAAAAAATATAAAATAAATTAGTCATTACAGCATCTTCATTAGGTGTTTATCTAAAAGAACCTTAAAGCTTCAGACTGAACTACATTGTACTGCCCCTGCAGGAAGTTTATTCCATTCATTAACTACACGGTTGGCAAAGTTGTTTCTACCCACTTCCAAATTAAATCTATTTCCTGACAATTTGAAACCATTGTTTCTTGTCGCATTCTCATTCAGGTTGAAAATTTTGTCACTTTTGATGTTGTCAATTCCTTTTAAAATCTTAAAGACCTGTATCAAGTCACCTCTGAGTCTATGCTTTTTTAAGGAAAACAGATTCATATGTTTTAGTCGATTTTTGTATGATTTATTTTTTATATTTGGAATCAGTTTTGTGGCTCGCCGTTGTACTTTTTCCAATCTGTTAATGTCTTTAATGAGATTCGGTGACCATATGGAAACAGCATATTCCAAATACGGATGAACTAACGATTTATATAGCCTGTTAATGAGTGATGGACTTTTGAAGTAAATAGATCGCTCAATCAGTCCTAGAATATTATTTGCTTTCTCAGAGGCTGAAATACACTGCTTGGATGATTTAAGATCGTTACTGATAATTACGCCAAGATCCTTTTTAGTATCCACTTTTGTTAATGAATTTCCAAATAACATGTAATAGTACTTATTGTTATTTTTACCTATGTGCATTACCTAACACTGGCTATAACAGTCTTAGTTGCTTCCTTCACACAATCCAGCATGTAATTCATGATGCTATATTCAAACAAAGACTGATGAAGGACATTACTAAGTTCCAAATGTGGATAAACTAACGATTTATATAGCCTGTTAATGAGTGATGGACTTTTGAAGTAAAAAGATCGCTCAATCAGTCCTAGGATCTTATTTGCTTTCTCAGAGGCTGAAATACACTGCTTGGATGATTTAAGATCGTTACTGATAATTACGCCGAGATCCTTTTCACTATCCACTTTTGTTAATAAATTTCCAAATAACATGTAATAGTACTTACTGTTATTTTTACCTAAGTGCATTACCTAACACTGGCTATAACAGTCTTAGTTGCTTCCTTCACACAATCCAGCTTGTAATTCATGATGCTATATTCAAACAAAGACTGATGAAGGACGTAATTACTAAATTCCAAATGTGGACAAACTAATGATTTATATAGCTTGTTAGTGAGTGATGGACTTTTGAAGTCAAAAGATCATGCAATCAGTCCTAGGATCTTATTTGCTTTCTCAGAGGCTGAAATACACTGTTTAGATGATTTGAGATCATTACTGATAATTATGCCGAGATAATTTCACTATCCACTTTTGTTAACAAATTTCCAAATAATTTGTTATTGTACTTACCGTTATTTTTACCTATGTGCATTACCTTGCATTTACTTGTGTTAAATTTCATTAGCCACTTTTCAGTCCCATTGCTGTAATTTACCTAAATCTTCTTGAATATCTAACTGGTTTAAGTGATCATTTGCCATTCCGCACAGTTTTGTATCATCAGTAAATTTGGAAACAATAGATTTTAGTCCATGGTCTATATCATTTATGTATACTATGAATAGAGGTGGTCCAAGTACGGAACCTTGAGGAGCTCCACTTGTAACATTTTTCCATCCAGAAGATTTTCCATTTAAAACAACTCTCTGTTTTCGATCATTCAACCAATAACTAGTCCTACTTAATAGGCTACCACTTATTCTGTGTGAAGCTAATTTAGCAAGTAGTCTTTTGTGGGGGATGGTATCAAAAGCTTTTGTAAAGTCTAAATATATTAAATCTATATTGTTTCTTTTGTTATAATTCGAGTAAGTTAGTCATGCAAGAATATTTCCGTATGAAACCATACTGGCTATCATTTATCAAACAGTTACTTTCTAAATGATGTTCGATAGCATCACTGATGATAGTTTCCATAATTTTTCTTATGATTGAAGTCAAACTTATAAGCCTGTGCTTATTTGGGTTCTTTTTGTCACCTTTTCTGAATATGGGAGTAACGTCAGCTAGCTTCCATTCTCTTGGGACATCTCCTGATATGACGGATTTCTTGAAAATAATTTCTAATGGAACAACAATCTCATTTTTCATTTCCTTTAAGATTCTTGGATGCCAACCATCAGGCCCTGGTGTTTTATTAACCCCTTCCATACGGTGCCGCACACGTAGGCGTCATGGACTTAGATCTCAGTGGCAGCAGCCAATGCCAGCCGTACGACGTGTCGTAATAATACTCGCATCATAAAATATAGTCACCGCTTATATCGATCGTTCTCTCTTTCACCCGCGAATTTTGAATACCACAGAGAATGGGATTCAGGGCACATTTGAGAGAATGTAAAAACACAGGGGCGACTACAATAAATATAATCAAGACGCCGATATGGCAGCCTCGCGAATACACTCGCTCCCCATGACGCCTACGTGTGCGGCACCGTATGGAAGGGGTTAACTTAATGTCTCTATACACATTTTAATTTTTTTTTTTATTATATTTACTGTAGTAAGTTTACCCTAGACTTTTCACAGGTTTCAGTTTAGAGTTCACTTTGAGGTGTTTTGTTTACAAATACTGAGCTAAAATAATTATTTAGAATCTCACACATTCCTTCATTTGAATATTCAAGTTGACCATCAGCAGATAATAGTGGACCAATGTGATTCCTAACAACCTTTTTATCTCTAATGTAACTATAGAATTCTTTGGGATTCTCTTTGGATTTATCAGCAATATTCATTTCATATTGTCGTTTATGTTTTCTATTGTCTTTTTTAAATCTTTCTGTATTAATACATAACTTTGATAGTCATTAGATGCACCCAAGCACTTGTATTTCTTATAAGCCTGTCTCTTTTTAGCAATACTTTTTTCAATTTCTTTGTCAAGCCATTTTGGGCAAGCCTGATTTGGGGGACATCTGTCCATAACCTCTTCACTCCGGGGCACATCGCACGTCTGGCAGCATTAGCTGCCCGACGTGCAATGTTGCATCATAATAATCGCATTATAACAAATAAAGTCAGTGCTCAATCGTTCATTCTCTTTCACCCATGAATTTTGATAACCATAGAAAATATGCTGAAGCCAGTTTAGAGAGAATGGAAGTTACGTAGGTACGACTACAATAAATATAATCAAGACGCCGACGTCGGCATCATCGCTTACCCACTTGCTCCTCATGCCGCCTACGTAGGAGTCACCGTATGGAAGTGGTTAAGGGATGTAAGTATGAATCATCTTAATAACCATATTTTGAAATATTTCCCACATCTGATCTACAGGTCTTTTGCTTAATATTGCCTCCCAATCTATAAGCTGAAGCTCCTTACATAGTCCTATGAACTGAGCTTTACTGCAATCGGGTATTTTAGAAACACAAGTATCTATTCTAAAAACTTTTAGTAGTTTGAATCTAAGTTGTGATCGCTATTTGCAACAGTTTCACCAAATTCTACATCAGTTATCATGCTTTTGTGGTTAGTGATCAATAGATTAATTTTCCATGTCTTGTATTTACCTAGTTGTATCTTGCGGAAGAAGAGCTATGCTCATAGGGACCCGCAGTTGTATCTTTCTGCATCCAGCTTTCTTAAAGACGTGTATAGTTTTAGCACTCACTGTTTTCTCTTTCAATTTACTCCATGTATCTATCACTCTATGTGGAAAGCTATTCTTTTTCAGATCTCTTCTGTAACTGTCCTTCTTAAATTTCTTCTTGTGTCCCCTTGTATTTCTTCTGTCCCATTTAAATAGATCATCCCTGTCAAGGATTTCCATCCCTTTCATAATTCTATATATGGATATCAAATCTCCTCTTTCTCTTCTTTGCTCCAGAGTTAATAAGTTTAGTTTATCCAATCTTTGTTCATATGTCAACTTGCTGAGTGTTGGTGCCACCTTTGTTAGTGCTCTTTGAATTCTTTCTAGTTTTTTTTTTTTTTTTTTTTTTTTTGTACTGGGTGTCCATAGTGATGCTGCAAACTCTAATTTTGGTCTTATTAGTGTAACTAGGATTTTCTTCACCATTTCCTCGTTCATGTAGTCAAAGGCCACTTTCACTGATCTCATTAAGTTGTAGGTTTCTCCAACTATTTTGTTTACATGTTTGTCTGGGGTTCTGCCATTTGAAATGATCACTCCTAGGTCTTTCTGAATTTACTTTTGTAACTTCTTTTGTTCCAGTTTTGTATTTACCGGATATTCTATTTTTGCTTTTTCCAAATTCTATTATACTGTACTACATTTTTTAACCACTTCACTACGGGCCAAAATATCGTGGGCAGCATTAGCTGCCACACGTACGATGTTTCGATATAATACTCACATCATAAAAAATAGTCACCGCTTATATCGATCATTCTCTCTTTCACCCATGAATTTTGATAACCATAGAAAATGTGATGAAGACAGTTTAGAGAGTATGTCATTATGCAGGGGCAACTACAATGAATATAATCAAGACGCTGATATAGCAGCCTCGTATATCCACTTGCTCCTCATGCCGCCTACGTAGGCGGCACCGTATGGAAGGGGTATATGTTGAAATTCACTTCGTTCTTTTTACTCCAATTCCAGACTTTGTCCAGATCTTCCTGAAAAGATTTACAGTCTTCTTCCTTACTCATTCTCTTCAATAGTTTTGCATCATCTGGAAAGAAGTTTATGTAGCATTTGATTCCTTCATCCATGTCGTTTATATAAATAGCAAATATTATCGGAGCCAATACAGAGTCTTGGGATACTCCACTTATCATGTGTACCCATTTTGAGTTCTTTTCTTTTTTACATGCTGAACTAAGTAATTGTCACCAAGAAAATCAATCAAGCAACTACCTATATGGCCATGTTGTGGGGTCATCCAATCAATGTCAGTAAAATTTAAATCACCCATTATCAATAAGTCTCAGTTGCAGAAACTAGATAGTTCTTGAAACAACAGTTTGTCATCTGCTAATGATAATGTCTCTGGCCTATATATTACACCTACATTCATTTTTTGTCCATTTGTTTGGGTTAATTCTATCATATGCATCCTGTTTCACTTTCTCTAAAATACTTGTACAACCATGGACATTGTTTTTAACATAAAACAGAACACCCCCACCTTTCTTGTGGTTTCTATCCTGATGAAAGTGTTTAAATCCTGCAATATTAAATTCAGCTTCACACCATGTCTTGGTTATTCCTATCATATTTATGTATGATTCCAATTTCAACTATATCTCCTTATTCTCCAGTTATCATACATACATATACCAAAGGCTTTTTTCCCCCTTACACGGAAGGTAGCCAGTATGAAAAAGGCATAGAAACCACTCCCACCCATTCCATCCCCTACATCCTCCACTACCCTCCCTCACATCATGGCACCTCCTGGATGATGGGTCATCCCTGCATCCTTTCCACTGCCCTGGGTCAGAAGCAGTGTCGCGAGACACAGCACATTCACAGCAAGGCTACTTCATTAATTCACCGACCTCCCCCTCTCCATCCCCTCATGCAGAAAAGGAGAAGATGGGGAGAAATCCCTTCGGGCTGCATCAATTTATTTCTCATACATACTCCCTCACCCCCCATTTCCCACCCCCTTATGCATCACAGCATCGTCCATACACAACCCTTCTCCATTCACCTTTATCTTCTGTCCTCTCCCATCCTTCCTCAACAGACATTCCTCTCTTTTGTAATGCCCCTTTTACCCCATCCATCTCATCCTAGGAAGCACCCTCTTATTCACTCCTTCCACCTCCACCTTCCACACCTCTTTTACTAATCCTTCTTCACTCATTCTTTCCATGTGTCCAAACCATCCTAATACTCTTTCATCTACCCTATCTCCCAACTCCCTTTCCACCCCTGTTCTCCTCCTCACCTCCTCATTTCTCACTCAATCTAGCCTAGTAACCCCTATCATCCTTCTCAGACACCTCATCTTTAACACATTCAAACTCCTTCTCTCTTCCTCTCTTATGTTCCATGTTTCTGCCCCATACAGTGCTGTTGGCACAATCACTCCTTCATATTATCTCCTCTTAGCATCCATTCTCATATGTATATTTCTCATTACACTTTTTAATCCACCAAGACATTTACTCGCTTCTCTTAACCTCTTCCATATGGTGCCGCCTACGTAGGCGGCATGAGGAGCAAGTGGATATGCGAGGCTGCCATATTGGTGTCTTGATTATATTTATTGTAGTTGTCCCTGCGTAACTGACCACCACCCCATCCATGTATAGATTGAACAGCTAGGGCGACATAACACATCCCTGATGAAGTCCTATTCACTGTCTCCATTTCTAATCCTAACACAAGCTCTACTACTCACGTAAAAACTCATAACTGCTCTTAACAGCTTTCCTCCTATTCCATATATCTGTAATACCTCCCACAGTGCCTTTCTGTCTACCCTGCCATAAGCCTTTTCCAAATCCATAAAAGCCCAAAAAACATTCTTACCTTTTCCTATGGCTTTCTCACATATCTGCTTTACCACAACAATCTGATTTACATAACCCCTACATGTCCTAAAACCACACTGTTTCTCACCGATTACTCCCTCTGTTCCTCTCCTAATCCTCTCAATCAAGACCTTCCCATAAGCCTTCCCAACTACACTTAACAAGCTGATCCCTCTGAAACTACTACACTCACACGTCTCCCCTTTTCCCTTGTAAAGTGGAACTATACAGGCACTCCTCTAGTCCTCCGGCACTCTACCCTCTCTTAAACAAACATTAAAAAACCTCACCAGCCAGTCCACCATAACTGTACCTCCTTTTTTCAGTCATTCTGCATGGCATCCATCCAACCCAGGTGTCTTACCTGCTCTCATCTTAACAGCTGCTTTCACTTGATCTTCCCCTATTTCTCCTCCATTTTCCTCACTCATCACTCTCATTTTCTTAGTGCTTCCCACTGCAACTACCTTTCCCTCCCTATCCTCCTTCACATTTAGCAACTCACTAAAATACTCTGCCCACCTTCCTCTCACTCCCTTCTCTTCCATTATCACCTCTTCATCTGCACCTTTTATCCTTTTTCTACTTGATCTGCCTCCTCTTCCTCTTTTAATTTCTTTCCAAAACATCTTTTTAATATTTTCAAAATTTTCTGTCATACTCTTACCCCATTTCACATCTGCTCTCATCTTTGCCTTCTTTATCTTATGCTTGATTTCCCTTCTTTTTACTTTGTACCTCTCATACGATTCCCTCGTCTTAATTTGTAGCTAATCTATGAAAGCCTGTTTCTTCTCTTTTACAACCTTCTTTGCTTCCTCATCCCACCACTCACTACCCTTCCTTCTATTTACCTCCCACAGTCCTTGTTCCACACACCATCTTTGCACACCTTATGACTCCCTCCTTGAACCATCCCCATTTCTCTCTCAGCTTCTTCTTATACTCCTTCTCCTTTTCTTTCTCATTTAAGCAGTTCACTCTAAGTACTTCCCTACCTTCTGCCCTTTTCCTCTTTCTCCACCTATTCTCCACTCAATTTACCTTCCACCAGAAAATGATCTGATATTCCCCCATTCTCTTCCCTTAGAACATGTACATCCTTAACTCTTCCTACCATACTCCTAGTCACCACTATACAGTATGCGCGGAAAGTAATGACGTTTTACGCTAAGCATCATTACTTTTCACGGAAAATCTTTGGCCCTCAAAAGTACCACCAAATGAAGTGCGGTATGAGCTGACGCTTTTCTATGCGGCAACTGGCAACACTGAACTAGTGTGTGGCAGTGGTTTGTTTACCTCAGTAACACATGGTTCGTTGTGACGAGTGTTTGTATTTTTTTGGTCTCCCGCTTATTTCCCTTTTTTGGGCTCATGTTACCACCCAATTGTGCCTCCTATATACCCCTTACCATACCCAAACAAACCCTGGATAAGGACAAACATGTTGAAAGTTGCATTATTCAAGGCGGACCATAAATTACCTGAAATATCGAGACTCACAGGTGTTAAGCTACGTACAGTGCAGTGGTTGGTCAAGTGGTACCGTGACTCTGGGGAGGCCTGTGTTCCTGCCCCTTTGCCGAAGCCTGGTAGACCTCGCAAGACTACATTTAGGACCAGAAAACTCATTGATAGGCAAGTAAGGAAGGATCCTCGCTTAACTGCAAGACTTCTGAAAGAGAAGAACTCGAATCTCCTTGGTGATGTCTCTATCAGGTCGATCCAGCAGCTACTACACGATGACCTGAATTATAAAAGTTACCGTACCCGCACTACTCCTTGGGTTACTCGTCGGCAAGTTGTTAAACGTCTAAAATTTGCCAAGAAATATTCAACATGGACAGATGAACAGTGGAAAACAGTCTTCTGGAGTGACAAGTCGACTTTCACAGTGACTGGCACCCCAGCAACCAAGGTCTACCGCAAGCCTGGAGATGACCCCTTGAAACCTCGCTTCACGAACAAGGTCGACAAGCACCCTGTCTCACTTATGGTTTGGGCAGGATTTATGTATTGTGGTGTTGGCAAGCTGGTTGTACTCCCTGCTAATGAAAAAGTAAATCAGTATAACTATCTGGAGTTATTGGCTGACTATCTTCCTGACTGCTTTGAGGAGACCAAGGCGGAGGTTTTTATGCAGAATGGAGCACCTGCTCACACGGCCAAACTTGTGACAGACTGGGTAAGAGACTGTGAACTGAGTTATATTAAAGACTGGCCAGGTAACAGTCCCGATATTAACCTGATGGAAAACCTTTGGGGTTTAATGAAGAGAAAATTACGTGACATGGACACCTCATCAGTGCCACGGTTGGAATCCGCTATTCGCCAGCTCTGGGCCTCCATTCCTGAAACCCTCCAGAACCTTGCACTATCAGTTCCAGGATGTCTTCAGAAGGTGATACAGAGGAAGGAATATTCATTTTAACCAATTTCTATATGTAAGTACCATAATTTGCATTATTTCATATTACAAAGGATTACAAAGGCAAAGCATGCCGACAGGAGACCTTTTGATCCATATCTAGGTCGGATGCAAAAAAAAAGAAAAAAAAATAAAAATAAAAAAAAAATAAAAAAAAAACAAATTAAAAAAAAAAAAAAAAAAAAAATCATATTAATAATAAATTAAAACTATATATTTTCACATGCAAACTAACCTTCACCTTCAGTTTACAGGTTTCATTAAGGGCGGCGTCATCACTTTCCGTGTATAATGTATAGTCCATTAACCACTTCAGTACGGGACTTAAATCTTGCGGGCAGCAGCCAATGCCAGCCGTATGACGTGTCGTAATAATATTCGCATCATAAAATATAGTCACCGCTTATATCGATCGTTCTCTCTTTCACCCGCGAATTTTGAAAACCACAGAGAATGGGATTCAGGGCGCATTTGGGAGAATGTAAAAACACAGGGGCGACTACAATAAATATAATCAAGACGCCGATATGGCAGCGTCGCGAATCCACTTGCTCCTCATGATGCCTACGTGTGCGGCACCGTATGGAAGGGGTTAACATTCTATCTGCCACCCTTCCTCCACCACCCTCTCCCATGTGTACTTATGCTTGACTTTCTTCCTAAACACTATATTTGCAACCATCAACTCTCTTTCAAGACACATCTCCACCATCAATTCTCCACTATGATTTCTACCTGGAACTCCATACTTCCCAATCACTCCATCTATTGGTTCATTTCCTACCCTAGCATTAAGGTCTCCGAATACAACTACATTGACATTTCTCCCTAATCCCTCTATGCACTCATTTATATTTACCCAAAAGGCCTCCCTTTCCTCTACGCTCTTCCCACTACCAGGCCCATACGCACTTACAAAAACCCACATCTCCCTTCCCAGCTTCACCTTCATCCACATCAACCTTGAAGAAACCTTCTTCCACTCCACTACACACTTACCTATCTCTTCACTTACTAGTATAACCACCCTTTCTCTCCCTCGTCCCCTCTTCACTCCTGAGAACCTCCCAACTGCACTCCCAAACTCACACTCGCCCCTCCTTTTCAATTTAGTTTCACTCAAAGGCTTGAATATGCAGTACAATTTTGGTCTCCATCCTACAGAATGGACATCAATTCACTAGAATCAGTACAGAGAAGAATGATCAAAATGATACATGGACTCAGAAATTTGCCTTACAAAGATAGGCTTAGGCACCTTAACTTACACTCTCTGGAAAAATGCAGAGAGCGAGGTTGATCTAATAGAGGTATTCAAGTGGATCAAATGCATTAACAAGGGTGATACAAACAAGGTCATCATATTAAAACAACAGGGCAAGACTTGCAGAAATGGTTTTAAACTGGACAAATTCAGATTTAAGAAGGAAATGGGCAAGAATTGGTTTAGGGTGATCGATGAATGGAATAGACTTAGTAACCATGTAGTAAGCGCTGAAACTATCAGTTGTTTTAAGAAAAGATTAGACAACTTTATGGATGGGGATGACAGGCAGTGATGGATACAGAGCTGCCTAGTGTAGGCCTTATGGTCTCTTGCAGTCTCCTTCATTCTTATGTTAACACATCCGTCTTTCTTCTCACAAACATACTGCGTATCTCTTCCCTTTTACTCTCATCTGTACTACATCCACGCACATTAAAAGACTCAAACCTTAGGGTACTGGTTGGAAAACTCCTACACCCTCTTATGCCTTTATTTATTCATTTTTTATTTTTTTAGGAATGTCCCCTGTGGGGCTACAGGTAGCAGGATTCCTAGTCCTAACCCCCGTCCCAGTTTGTCATCTTTTACGACTCAAGTGGGAAGACTTGGTGGCAGCATTCTATCCCCCACCACAGGGTAGGTGAAAAAAGGAAATGAATATTCAGAGAAATGATACAGGACTGTAACAAAGGGTTGGGGGGCAGCATAACAGAGGGACAGTCATAGTACAATAAAAGTGTCATAATTTCTCTATGAACAGAGTCTTCTATCAGACAAAATTATGTGTGGCTCTGGTCCATAGGGGCACCCCATGTAGACCCTAAAGTATCAACTGCATGCTACTTTGCCACAATATACAGTCAATACCCTATACTTTGACTTATATTTGTATATTGTTCAAACTTGAGCTACATCACCTTCTAACCTATTCCAAATATTTATACATTTGTATGGAAAAATTTATTTCTTCATATACCTTAGACATTTAGGATTTCTATTTTCTTTAATTATCTCATTCATACATTGGAAAGTCATCTTTAAATTCTGAAACAATTCATACATCTTTTGTAAAAGAATTGCTCCCAAGGAATGGTTCAAAGATGGTCTTTTTGAGCTACTGCCCTTTTCTAATATTTCCCCATTTTTATACTGAAATTAATTTACCATTTCTGGCTCAATGAAAATATAGTGTCTAGATCTTTTTTGGACAGCCAACTGTCCACATTTTTTGTTCTTCTCATGAACCCTAAATTGTCTGCAAACTTGTTAGCTTAACTTGTGCATTCCAACACATCATTTTGTCTGTGTTAGAAGAAATCTCTATTCACAGAAAAATTATGCTACTTTATTATACTGCGATTGTCCCTCCATTATGTTGTTTCTCCACTCTTAATGCTGTCCTGTACCACTTCTCTGAATATGTGTTTCCATTTTCACTGAACCCTGTGGTAGGAGAGAAAGAATACTGCCATTTGAGTTGCAAAAGGCAATGAAAATGGGATGGAGGATAGGACTAGGTATCTTACTCTCTGTAGCCCTTCATTTTGGGTCTTTTAATGTGTGTTGTTGTGGAACAGATGAGAGAAAAAGGAAGTGACTGGCAGTATGTTTGTGAGAAGATGAAAAATATCTGTATTATGCTGCAGAAATCATTGTTCACAAAGCTTATGTACACGGGTACATCAATGATGCGTCAACATGAAAACTTCTTCAGAGATATTCAGGTTAAAACTGATATCCCATAATTATGCCATCTATTTGTACATCTTGGCTGCTGTCAGAGATATGTAGAAAGTTGAGACTACTTTCAAAAGATGATGAAAAACTCTCAATATCACTGAATATCATGTTTCACTACCATACTGGAGTTGGTACACAGCTCATGAATTAATACCAAGAGATGGCACTGTATGCCGTGTTAGAATGCAAATTAGCAGATATTTGTTTTACACATGGTTCTTGAGGAAATAAATAATATCACAAAAGAGAAGATGCAAAGTTGTACCTGGGCTTGGTGGTTATCCTTTAACTCTTGTGAAAAGTCAAGGCATAAGAGGGTCTAGAACAAGGTCATGAACCAAAATCCTAGTAACTGGGTCATAAAATGTGTGCAGTTGTGGTACAAATGTTAGCAAAAGGGAAGAAATTGGTGGTATGTATATGAAAAGGCAGATGGATGTTTTGGTACTGAGTGAAACTAAGTACAGGAGAGTGAAGGAAAGGGAGTTGGGAGTGAAGAATGGGCAAGGTTTGGAAGGAGTGGTACTGTTGGCAGGTGTTGAAATAGGAAAAAGAATGATGGGATTTGAAGAATAAAAATGAGAGGGAGACTTTAAGAATTAATTTAATAGAATGACTTTAAGAATTAATTTAATAGAGTGTAAAGAGAATTTTGTGAGGAATGTAAATGTAGTGGTGCTGGGGGATCTCCATGCTAGAGTGGAAGATGAACTAATTGATGAAGTAATAGGGAGGTTTGGGTAATCAGGTAAAAACAAGTAGATGTTGCAGATATATTTAAAAAAGGAGGTGATGATAGAGAAGAGTGTTTAAGAAGAGAGATGTGCATCAGTGTATATGGAAAGGTTGGTGGGAAAGACCATGGCTGACAGGTTTTTATAGAACTGTACCCAAAAAGAGGATAAGTTTTGGACAATAATGTTTTCAGGAGAGATGTCAGATTGTCAGGTCATTTTATGGTGGATAGGAAACTGAGAGTGGAGGAAAAATGGAGGAAAAGTGCTGAGAGTAAACAAATCAAATGAAGAGAATAAAGGGAAAGAATACCAGAAGAAGCAGAAAGAAATGTAGAAGGTGGTAAGGGATAAAGAATAAACAGTAGAAAAATTATGATTCAAGGAGGAAGTAATTAAGTGCACCAAGATGGTATGAGAAATGAGGAGGATAGGAGGGAGCACAAGGAGAAGTAGCAAATGGTAACATGAAGAGGTGAAGGTAACTTATGAGAATTGGTTGCAAAATAGAACTTGTGAAGCATACGAGAGGTATGGGAAGAGAAGCATAATGTAATGTGTGGGAGGCAAAGAGGAGAGCAGATTTAAAGTGTGGGATGGGTTTGTCAATACTTGGAATTGGGGGAAAGCTGTTAAAGGCAGTCAAGAGTTTTTACAAGAGTAGTAGAGCCTGTGTTAAGATTGGAAATGGAGAGAGCAAGTGATTTCAGGTAAAGGTGGGGCTGCAACTAGGATGTGTCATGTCAACATGGCTGTTCAAAGGGGTGGTACAGGAGGTGAATGAGAGGGTGATGGGCAGGGGACTTTAGAGGGTTAAAGAAAATGGAGAAAAATAGGAGGTGAGCCAGTTGTTGTTTGCTGATGACACTGCTTGTGGCAGGGTCAGAGGGGGGGGTTACAGCAGTTAGTGATGGAGTTTGGGAAGGTCGATTGGAGAAAGTTGAAGGCAAATGTGGGTAAAAGTGAGATGATAACATGTACAAGGAAAGAGAAGGACACCAAGATGGAAATAAGTCTTAACCTCTTCACTCCGGGCCAAAATCTCGCGGGCAGCCTTATCTGCCAGACGTATGATGTGTCGTAATAATACTCACATCATAAAATATAGTCACCGCTTATATTGATCGTTCTCTCTTTCACCCGTGAATTTTGATAACCATAGAAAATGTGATGAAGACAGTTTAGAGAGTATGTCATTATGCAGGGGCAACTACAATAAATATAATCAAGATGCCGATATGGCAGCCTCGAATATCCACTTCCTCCTCATGCTGCCTACGTATGCGGCACCGTATGGAAGGGGTTAAAGGAGAGAGGCTTGAGGAAGTGGATAGCTTAAGGTATTTGGGGTTGCATATGGTAGGAAACAGAGTGGAGGTGGTGGTTAAACTGTAGACTGAGAGAAGTGAGTAAATGCCTTGGGGGACTAGAAAGTGGAGAAATAATTATTTGCAAATGGATGCAAAGGGGTGATTGTGGCAATGGCACTGTATGGGCCTGAGACTTGGAATGTAAGAAAGGCAGAGAGGAAAACTTTAAATGTGTTTGAGATGAAATATCTGAGAAGTATGGTAAGGATTACTAAACTGGATAGTGAGAAATGAAGAGAAGAGCTACGGTTGAAATGGAGATAACAGATAGGGTGAATGAAAGAATTTTGGGATGGCTTGGACACATGAAAAGAATGAGAAAAGAAAGATTAGTAAAAGAGGCATGCAAAGCAGAGGTGGATGGAGTGAACTTAAGGGGATGACTAAGGATAAAATGGATGGATGGAATGAAAGGGGTGTTGATCAAGAGAAGAAGACAGGAGACAGGGGCAAGTGGAGAATGGCTATGTATAGGTGATACTATGATGCAAGGAAGGGAGGGGGTGGGGTGTGTGGGGAGGTAGGGAATGATTATGTATGAAAGATATTTTGATGCAGTCCCAAGGGATTTCTCCCAGTCTTCTCTATTTTCAGCATGAGGGGACAGAGGGGGGGGGGGTGTGCCAATTAGATGACGTGGCCTTGTGGATGTACTCTGTCTTGCTACATTCCTTCTGATCCAGCACAGTGGGTGAAATACAGGGATGACCCTTCATCCATGAGGGTGGTGGATGGGAGTGGAATGGTGAAAGTTAAATGGATAAGGAAAAGGTCCTTAATATACAGATAATTACTGGTTTGACAGAATTTTTATAATAAAAATATATGGCAGGAAGTGAAGAGAGTGATGGGGTGAGTCTGGTAGAGAGGAAATGGTAAAAGGTGCACAGAGGCAGATGTTGCATGAAGAAAAGTCAGTAAAGGGAAGATGGGTGAAGTTCTTCTGGAGTTTGTTGAATGTGAGGTTTGGAAGGTTTTGATTGTGGCAGTGGAATATGCAAAGAAAATGAAGGTGATGGTGTTGATCCATAATCATTCACTTTCTAGTTGACTACTTTGGCTCAATATTTTACACACAATGTCAAAAGGCCCTTTCCCCCTTATAAGGGGGGTGGTCAGTCAAGGCATGCACCCATTCCTTAGCCATCCAACACCCACTTGTTGTCCCCCTCATCTTAGCTCATTGTGGATGAAGGGCCATCCCTGTTCCCTGCCCACTGTTTGGATCACAGGCACTGCAGTAAGACATAGCCCCACAGCAGGTCCCAATGACCAAAAGTAGTTTAACCCCACCACTTAATTACATGGCAACCCTCCCCTCTCAGCCATTCATGAATTTACAAAACAGACAAAAAGAAAACCCTTTGGGCCTCATCACTTTATCATCCATTCAGAAAGTCTCCACTCAGTCACTCGCACCTTTCTTTTGCCTCCTCCCTTCCCTACACTCAAAGTATCTTTCATCCCCCATCCATCCAAACTATTCTTCTTCATCCCCTAAAGTTCACTCCATTCACCTCTGCCTTCCACACTCTTTTTGCTAGCCTTTCTTCACTTGGCATTTCCATATGCTCAAGCTATCCCAGTATTCTTTGATCAACCCTACCTGCCAGCTCTCCACCCCAAATCTGCCTCAACTAATTTTTCACTCTATCCATCTGTACCCTTATAGGGTAAGTAGACAGCCAAGGCATGAACCTACTCCCTTCCACCACCCATTGTTTCCCTCTCACCTTAGTTCTTGAAAGGATGAAGGGCCTTTCTACCTCTCTTAAATTCCAAGTCTCTGCTCCATACAGTGTCTTGGGCACAATCACCCATCCATACAGCCTTTTCTTTGTATTAATCCCCAAATTACTATTTCTCATGAGACTTTTCATTCTGCCAAGACATTTACTTGTTTCCCCTACTCTATAATTGACCTCCACCTCCACACCTGAAATCCCTGCTACATGTGAACCTGAATACTTACAACTCCCCAATTTCTCTAACCATTCTCCCTCCCCAAGTACATCTCATCACTCATGGAGCAGACAAGAACTTAAGGCTGCATCATTTCTTCATCCATTTGCAATAATTCTCCATTCAATCCTGTCTTTTGCACTCTCTCTTCCTTATTAACAGACCTTCTATAACTGCAATAATAGACTTTTGATGTTAGATGATGACTCTAATTTCAGTAGCTTCACAATTCATTGATAGTCATTACTTTTTATACATCAATGTCAAAACATATCCATCAGAAATGACAAAAAGTAATGAAGCAAGTTGTAAATACTTTGTACTCCTGTAATCCTTTAAAAACAACACTAATGCATTCTATCAGTCATGGTGCTCTGAGAATTAAAGACAAAATTGAAATGAACATGTCCTACCATATTGAGAAGTTCAGGTCCCATCACAGGTAAGAGATTGATTCCAGCCTCATTAGCCACAGCCTTTGCCAGCAGAGTTTTGCCACAACCTGGAGGTCCCCACATTAGGATACCATTAGGTCTTCTTGCTCCATATTCTTCATGTAATTTGGCAAATCTTATTGGTTCCTGCACAAGCATAGAATGTTATTATATGTTAATACTGTTTGTACAGATATCCTTCCTGTAAAATAAACAAGTTTGTGTGAAGCAGGCGCATTGCTTCATCTGGATCATCTCCATTATATGGGGAAAGGGCCTACAATATGTAAGATATACAGACGCTCCTCTACTTACGTTCATTCGTTTTACGTTTTTTCGATTTTACGTTTGAACTGACGGTAAAAAAAAATTGTAAAAAATTTTTTTTTGAGTGAATTTTTTAGTTTACCGCGCTCTCCGTAGTTCAAACGATACTTGCGCACGACGCTGCATCCATTGTTTACATTGCGCAGACGACAAACTGAACATGCCTTGCCTCCTCCTCCACCATCTCAATTTATGTTGCTTGAATTTAATCTATTTGAAATTAATGTTATTATTTTACAATGTTATGTGTTTAATTAATGATTTAGGGGTGTTTTATAAGATACGGTAATAGAATTTACCGATGTATAGTACAGTAACAACTTACGTTCATTTTCAACTTACGTTCGGCCGTTCGGAACGTAAGTTGAGGAGCGTCTGTATTAATTTACCTATATGGTGGAATGATATTGGAGAGATGTTGGAAAAAAAATTATGAAAGAGAACTAATGATAGCAAACACACTGCTAAAGAAGATAAAGATATGTGTGCCAGCATGGTTGGTGGGAGGGTACTTAAAGACAGCTTTGATAGATTATGCAGTGATGCCCAAAGGGATGATTGGAAGAATTCTGAAAGTGAATGTGTTCAGAGGAGAGAGCAATAGAATATTTGATCAATATCTGAAGGGAAATTGAGAGTGGAGGTTAAGGGACTGTCAGGTTGCTTTATAAGGGAGCATGTCCTAAAACTTTTTAAATCTCTTTAATGAACTTAGGTATAATTACCATTTAAATTTGTCTATAATTCCCCAGGGTATTGTGTTCCCCACATGTATATATAAAGTGTAGTGAAGATATAGTGAAGCTGTAATTAATCATATGGAAATCCTTCCATATAAGCTTGGTATATAATGAAAGCTTAGATTCTGGGGAATATAAGTTATACTGTACATTTGACCAAACTCATACCTCTGATTTTTTGTGAATTTTCTTTTCTGAACATTTCAAAGGTGCTGCAAAATTCAGGTTTCATAGATAAATTTTTTTTTAATAAAATAAAATCTTTTATTTTTAGAATAGGAAATAAAGAGCACAATGTTATCTTTCAAATGAAACAAAAATGACAAAAATCCTTCAAGAACAACCGAAGATATTACAACAAAAAGAACAAAAACATTAAATGTACATGAGAAGGCATTTAAATTTTGCGCGACATTTTTAAAAGGCCCCAGCTCCATAGTCCCCGCTTTTGGTCACTTTACCACTTTTACTTTTCACTTTTTTCTCCCCCTCTTGTTTCTTGTCTCTTCTTTCGAGGGCAGACTTATGAATATGGGTGTAGGGTTCCCCAAGAAGAGGAACAACAAATGCTTCTTTATAGCCAAATACCTCTATAAACACAATTCCGTAGCAAAAAACGAAATAGCTATAGAAAAAATTGACGCTATTTCAATAAACAGAATGTTTACGCAATGGGGTTGCCAGAGGTTGCCAATATTTTATCTATTTTATTCTGTATAAAAAAAATAGAAACGAAATACAGCTCTATGACTTTGTAGGAGTGTTGCCAACATCATAGAGATTCTTTTTAAATGTTTTCCTAAAATTCGTTCATGTACCAGATTTTTTCGAATAATTGCCCTTAAATAGAAAAAGAAGAAAAGAAAAGGAGGCAAGTGGTGAAAACAAGCAAGATGAAAAGGGGGAAAGAGAAAGAATACCAGTCAAAACTGAAAGAGGCATGGAATATAGTGAAATATAAATGAGAAATGGAAGTGAAAGAAATACCAAGTTGTAGTTGTTGTCCCCTAAACTGTCTGGTCAAGGGGTCCTGCCTCCCTGAGGAATGCTTTGGCTGGAATGGGTTTTTCCCATAAATCACCTATAGAGTGTATACTGTGTTGGTGTGCATGATTGTGTACAATGCAGTCTTTCATAATGTGTTGTATAGTATGGGGTGAAATGTTAAATCCTGTACAGTTGTCTGCAATGCTGTCATCCAGCCTCTTCTGGTAGCTTAGAAGGGCTAGATGGTGGCCACATCACAGTCTGGCCAGGTGGACTCTGTCCTTTCGGGAGAGGATTCTGAGGGATTGATATTAGGGGGTCTGGCATGTAGCGATGTATTGTCTTTTAGTTTGTTGATGGAGCAGTAAGTGATATCATTATGGATATGCTTCTGGAGGCTGGTGTCTGGTGGTTGTTGTAAGAGGCTGGTAGATTCAGGTAGACAAGTAGGTAGATAGAGGGGTAGGTGGCGAGAAATTCATTTTACGACTTGGATGTTTTGAAACAATGGCCACTAAGGAGTTGCAGAGTTGCATGTTCTCGCTTACCATCCAATGTTTGTAAATACAAGCTAGGGATTTGATTGAGGTGCTGATGTAGCGAAATGTTAACGCTAAGCCACTTCGCTTCATGACAAGAGTGCTTGTGTAAGCAGTATTGCTTGATACAGTATAACAGCCTTTCTGATTGGAGAGAAGGGTGTAGGAGGAGAGAAATTACTGGTACACGGAGGTAAAGACACACCCTTAAAGGGTGGCACTTATTTGTAATGTTCAAAGTTACTGGATGAATTAAATAGTGACGTTGAAGCAGACTTGGCTTGGTGGGTGTAAGAGGATCCCAGGTGGGAATCCTCTGGTGTACCTAAGACCATACGTTGTACCAGAATTCATGAAGAAAATGAAGAAAAGTTTAAGTTCAATTTAATTCACCTTCGTTACTGAGTAATGGAACTTGACTAAAAGCATATGTTACGAAAGAGGCATGGGGCCTACTGATGAACAACCTACAATACTAAAATTATAAAAAGAAAGTGAAGAAAGTTATAAGTGAATGAAGAATCACTATATCACAGAAGGGAACTGAGTGTTGGTAGCAACAGAAATAACAGTGGTGGCACGAGGGATGAACCTCCTCCGAAGTGATTAAACAAGACGAGTTAAAAGTGAACAGGTACACCAATTGACTTTGAAAACAGTGCACGCAAACAAAACCACGCAGTGTACAACTACAACCAAGTGTATGTTAATTTCAAGGGCGAGGGACAAGGAGTATTCATACTACGAGTGGAACAAGGCAAACTTCAAGGCGATCAACTACAAAGCAGCAGTGAATAATAATTGATGAGGAATGACAAGGTTGACGTAAGGAAGACTACATGGAGGCAGTCAAGTCAAATCAACTTACTGAAGGTATGAATAACACTAATGACACAGTACTTAGGCATGAGGTTCATACCTCAAATATAAACATTCCCAAATTCACCGGTGATGAAAACACATTAGGAGTTAGTAAGTTTCTTAACATGATAGATACCTTAATTGAAAGCAAAAATATAACAGATGAAAAAAGAAAAATATAAATTTTATAAGAGAATGTAGATCCTGAGAAAGGTAGAGTTAAGTTTATCATCAATTTCCAGCAAATGGAAGATATCAACATATATGAAGAGTATAAAAAACTCTTCATTAAACATTTTATGTCAAAGTGTGATCAGGATCCTATCAGGTCTTTGGTTAGAATGATCAAAGAAGTTAGAACAAGTGAATCAGACACAAAATACTTAGCAAGATTAGATAGATGGTCAAAAGACATAAATTCTATCTTGAAAGATTCAGATTGGATAACAGATCTAGTGACAAAATGAAAGTTTCTCAGATAATAAAATTAATCACATTTGGCTTAACAAAAAACTGATGACTTAACGTCAGAAAAGCTGTATAAAGATCTCAAGTCAACTATGAATTTAGGGTAGATTATCTTCTTCAAGGGCACAGTGAGACCATAATCCTAAATCCCTATGTGATGACAGTGGGACAACAGAAACTAGGAACTCTAGAAGTGAGTATAAGAAAAGAGAATTTGGACATAGAGTTAGAAGCACATCAAAGGATACAAGAATTGTATGTTACAATTGTGACATTTGGGGGCATAAAGCACACGACTGTTATTATGGAACTATTTGTAGAAATTGTGAATATGAGGGTCATAATGAATATATTTGTGGAAACCCTACTTTCTGTATCATCTAAAGATAGGGCATAAAACACATGAATGTAGAAATTTTTGCATGCACCAGGAAACAAGAGAGAAAACCCCAGACACAGAATAAACCAATATTACAAAAATTCCCATATATATACAAATAGACAATATTGTGTTAAGGATAAGAGTGACAGAAGGATGAAAACTCCAACATCAAAGATAGTTATAAAATGACAATTACAATTGGAAGGACTTCTGTAGGACCTCTCATTGCTGGTAGAGTGTTCAATAAACCTATTCAAATATTTATTGATACAGGATCTGTAGTTAATGTTATAACTAGTAGAGTTTTAAACCAGTTGAAACCAGGAGTGAAAATCTTGGAACCAATCCATTACTCACTGCAAGGAGTAACTGGAAATCAGTTAAAAACATTAGGTAAGGTTGAACTAGAAGTCATCTTATATACAAATGAACATTTGCACATTCCAGTGATAGTTGTAGAAGAATTTGTTTTTCCAGGAGATTTATTGATAGGATTTGCAACTATGAGAAAAGAGAACATGGTCATATGTCCTGCTGATTTAGGGATCTTAGTGAAATCACAGGTAATCCCATTTTAAAATCAACCAGACTTAAGACCAGTGACAGGAATCAAAGAATCCCAAGAGACAGATAGGAAAGGTAACATTTTTATCTTAGATAACAAGGCCGAGCAGTCCAGACCAACAGAAAGTAAAGCCACATATAATGAACCCAACTCAGATGTTCAAGAAATGCCAGAAGTTACTAATTCATCAACTACAAATGAAGCCTTGCAAATTGTGGATGGTGGTGTGATAAAGTCGACATTATTACACTACAAAGCAATTAACAGGGTAGTGGTGCAGTTGATAGGAGTCACTGTAGACTCTGAAATTTTAAACATCCCAGAATAAATTAGATTAAAGGGTTTGAAATTGGACTCAGGGATTTATAAGTCAAATAAGAACATGGTAGAAATATCAATGATTAATACTTTGAATAAAGATATAGTCTTAAGGAAAGGTACACAAATAGGATGTTTTCAGGTGTGTACAAAACCCATTAAGATTTTAAATGAGAGTACTGAGGAGGTGGAATTACCAATTTCATCAATCTGTTCAGTTCAGGAAGAAACAGAGTTGAGAAAGAAATACAAGAATCAACTAGAACCTACTAGTTGCCCTGAGTTGGATGAAAGTATAGTTGCTTTGCTTTTGAAGCACAATAAAGCAATTTGTTTGCCGGAGGACGCCTTAGGCAAAACAATTGTTTTAAAACATCAGATTAAATTAAAATCAAGGACTCATCCTATCTATATTTCTGCCTACAGAGTTCCTCACTCTAAACTAGCAATTGTAGATAAACTGATTACTGAAATGCTATCGTAGGATATTATTGAACATAGTAAAAGTGAGTGGAAATTCCCTTTGATTCTAGTGCCAAAATCAGATAGTACCCAGTTATTGATTATAGGGAATTGAATAAGCACACCATACGTGACAGGTTACCATTACCAGTAATAGGGGACATTCTTAGAAGTTTGGGAACTGAGAATAGATATTTTAGCACTATAGATATCAAATCTACTTTTTGGCAAATAGAGTTGCATGAAGACTCACGAGAGTTCACAGCATTTTCTACTCCAACGGGACATTATGAGTTCAAACGAATGCCATTTGGGTTATGTAATAGTCCATTAACTTACATGAGATTAATGAATACAGTTCTAGATGGGTTGTTAGGAAACACTGCTAGTGTATTTCTAGATGATGATTTTTTAATAGTTTCCCAGACAGCAGCTGAGCACTTTAAGAAATTAGATTTGATATTCTCAAGACTAGTTGAAGCAGGATTGAAAGTGAAACTTGAAAAATGTAAGTTCTTGCAGGACAGTGTTATTTATTTGGGACATAAGATAGACAGGCATGGACTTAGTACAGTGAATTCAAAGGTTGAAGCAGTAAAGAATTTTCCAGTTCCAAATAATGTAGCAAAAGTTAGAAGTTTCTTGGGATTGACAGGATATTATAGAAATTTATTCAACGATATGCTGACATTGATAATCCATTAAGTTCTTTGTTGAGGAAGAATTCAAAGTTCATGTGGGGACCTGCACAACAGCAAGCTTTTGACAAGTTGAAAGATAAACTCACGAGTTCTCCAGTTTTAATATTTCCAGACTATGATAAAGAATTCATTCTTTGTACTGATGCATCTGACATAGGGTTAGGAGGTATACTTATGCAAGAGAGAAATGGAACTTTGAAACCAACAGCTTACACATCAAGACTTTCAAGACTTTGTAATAGTGCAGAGAGAAACTACTCTATAACAGAAAGAGAAACTTTAGCAGTGATATATTCATTAGAAAGTTTTAGAGATATGATACTGGGATATCCAATCAGAATGTGGACTGATCATACAGCTATTCAGAACTTGTTTGAGCATAATAATCTTGGGGGTAGACTAGCTAGATGGTTTGCAGTACTTCAGTGCTATGAAGTTAAATTTGAATATATTCTGGGTAGAAAGCATATTGCAGCAGATGCACTTTCTAGATACATTTGCCAATGAACGACAGGGTTGATTAATTTTGTTTGTAGTATAGATGAGTTAGTAGCCTTAGATGAGGAAATGCTAATAAGAGAACAGAGGGATGATAAGACATGTGACTCATTAGCCAAGTATTTGATGAACCCAAGAGGAAATTCTCCAAAACTACTATTGGACTTTTGTAGAGAAAAAACAGTTGTAAGTGGGAAAGATATTTCTAGAGGCCCAATAAATCAGTTGGTAATACCACTAACTCTTGTAAAAGAGATATTGAAGTTACTTCATGATAGTGATTGTAGTTCACATCCAGGGAGAGATAAAACTACTTTTGACCAGGTATGAAGATATATATGATCATATAGAAAATTGTTTGAAATGTGTTATGGTGAAAGGAAATATACCAAAACCTGCTTGTATGTTATCATATCCATTCCACAGAAACCTTGGGAAAGAGTACACATAGATACATTAGAGTTACCTATGTCTGAGAAGGGATATAAATATGTATTTGTTGCCAATGATTATTTTTCAAGATTTTGTATTTTACAACCCATTCCAAATACGAAAGCTGAAACTATTGCTTCAGTAATCTATGATCAGATAATCTGTAATTTCATTACACCTAATATCTTATTTTCAGATAATGGAACTGAATTTATTAACAAAATCTTGGAAAATTTATGTAGTTTATTCAAGGGGGCTGTCGCGATGAATTTCCGAGGAAAAAAAAAAAAAAAAAAAAAATAATAATAAAATCCTTGTCATCTAGTGGCCTTTGGCAAGCCAGTCCTGAAATATTTCAGCGGAATACCAAAAAATAAAGGAGTTACGGCTATTTTTCTGACCCCCCCCCATTTCCCAGTACACCTTCGCTGCACATATGTTCGACTAAGTTATTTCATCGCAATAAAAATGGCACAAATGCGATGTATTTTGTTATTCACTAATATAGACTAGCTGGAAACTTGTCCTACATGTGGGGATAGCACTTCACACTCCTGAGTAAACTGAGAGAATTATTGAGAGTAGGCGGAGAAAGCGAATTGTCGCTCCTTGGAGAACTTTTATTTACTTTTATTTGAAGCTATAATCATTTCTTGCGACACTGCTTCTGACCCAGGGCGGTGGGCAGGGTGCAGGGATGACCCGTCATCCAGGAGGTGCTCAGATGAGAGGGAGGGTGGGAGGGGTGTGGAGTGTATTTAGGGATGAAATGGGTGGGAGTGTTTTTATGCCTTTCCCTTTTTGGCTACCTCCCTTGGAAGGGGGAAAAAGCCTTGGTATATGTATGTATAATCATTTCAAGAATGCCTAAACATTCGAAGAAGAAACGTGTGTTTCATGAAAGAGCTAAGAAACTGAATCAAATTATTGAGAAAGAGTGTACTCATAGCAGTGCTGCTGCGTGCGCCTGGGCTTGGCTACGCTGACCACGCATTATCGCACTCCTCTACCCCTCCATATAATCTTTTCTCAAATGACGTCACCACAAAAATTGAGCATGCATGACGTACCATCACGTCCCTCTTCAAATGAAACGCTCCGAGTGCTTTTCGTCACAAGAGTGACTGTCATTGATCATAACTTTGGAAGGACACATAATCTTCCTTCTCACTTGGAGTCAATCCCATCATTACAAAAGCACTTGAGGAACAAGACAAAGACACAGAACGGAAAGGGACACCAAAGACCAGAAAAAGGAAGAGAAAACTATTGTTCAGCTTCGATTTCCAGCTGGGAGCTTTCTAGTAAGCGAACCTGGCAACAATGAGGGAGGTGGTGCCTCCTGAAACCCTTGCCTTCTGAGCTGCTAATACCTCGTAAAAGGGGGGACCAGGTACCAGCTACACTTTATAATAACATGTGAATGACATAGAATGCATGAAGATTGTTGCAGAGAAAAAAAATCTAAATGAAATATATAAAAAATGCAGGGAAATGTATTTTGAACTTCAAAGCTCAATATCTCAAAACTACCCTTTTCTCTACATTTTTTCTATCTCCTCCGTAACTACTTGGCCGATTTTAATGGGGTTTGGATCATTTGAAAGCTGAATAAATTCGCAAACTTTTTATCACGGGGATTTTAATTTTTTGTGACAGAAGTCAATATATTGTATATAAAAAAAAAATCTTTCTCCTAAACTAAGAGGAAATTCTAAAAAAACTGTACGATAATTTTTTTGGTATAGCTATAGAGCATAGTCAATGGATAAATGAGGAGATAGAAAGTTTGTAATTGGTCAAAAAACGGTTTTTTATTAATAACTTCATTGTTTTTCAATCAAATGATATGAAAATTGGTGGTGAACATCTCCGTATATATATATATAACATTAAAAATTCGCGAAATTCCGATCATAATTGACGAAGTTCGTTTTCGAGCGCGACGGCTCCCTCAAGATCAAGAAAGTAAATATTTTAGTGAATTATCCACAAAGTAATGGAGTTGTAGAGGTTAAATAAGAAAATATTTACATGTCTTAGAAGTATGATAAGTCCTCATAGTATAACTTGGGATACTTGGATTCCTTGTGTTAAATGTACTCTGAACAACCAAATTAACATAGCAACAGGTGAAACACCTCATTTTATTATTTTTGGGGAAGACACACTTCCATATAAAATCTTGATTGCAGAGCAGAAACCTGTGTATAATATAGATGATTATATCTCAAATAGGATAAATACTTTTCAAAATATTCGCCAAAGAGTTAGAGAACATTTGCAGTATTCACACGAGATGAAAAAGCAACAACACAAAATAGCACATAAACTAGAATTAAAAATAGGAAATTTAGTCATGGTTAAACTACATTCACCCTATAATAAACTTTCACCAAGGTACTCAGGTCCATATAGGGTAATTGATTCTGCAGGTGGAAATAAATACAAGATCTTACTGTTAGAAACTAGGGAAGAATTGATAGGCCATTTAGATTATATGAAGAAGGTTAAGTTACAATTCTAAGATGAAGATAACTGCTGTGATACCCTATGTATAAATTTTAATGAACCATTAAAACCAGAAGAGTATAGGGAATACTTTAATAATATCTTAATTGAATTGAATATTGATATTGATGTATTTTACAGATAAAATTATTTTGACCGAATGTATGTACTTTTGATGGGAGACCTAAACTACTGGAACTTGGTGTCAAGCAGAGATTCTACTTTGATCAAACATGAAGACCTTGGACCTGCTGTGGTCAGACTTGGAATTTTGCCAATACTTAAGGACAATTCACATAAGTACTGAACCCTTATTTTGTGAAGGGTTCAGTACCTAGATTAAAAAAAAAATAAGTGTGTTTTTAACAAAAATTGAAATTCAAGAAGAGACACTTTACAATACTCTTTATAACTTTAATTGTATATTGCTCAACATTTTGAAGAGGGTAGTAGAAATAATTGGTCAGGACAACCAAGGGTAGCTACCGAGCCCTGTAAAAAGAATATAAGATAATTAGAAAGAATACAAAGAGCAATGACAAAGTTGATCCCAACACTTTCAAACCTGACATATGAACAAAGACTGGCCGAAATGGAATTGCCAACCCTGGAACAAAGAAGAGAATGAGGGGACCTACTAACCATCTACAGAATTATGAAAGGAAAATAATGCCTTGATGGAGAGGAGTTATTAAAGTAGGATAAAGGAAAAACAAGAAGACATGCAATGAAACTCAAAAAGGATAACTACAGAAGAGACCTGAAAAAGAACAGCTTCCCACACAGAGTGGAACAAATTGGATGAAGAAATAGTGTGTGCAAACACAATACAAGAATTTATGAACAAACTTGATCTTGTGAGATACAAAAATGGGTCACCACGAGCATAGCTCCCCTTCCCATATAATACAACTAGGTAAATACAATCTCCTCATAGCATTCATTCCCAAATGTCAATTTCTCATTACACTTTTTAATCCACCAAGGCATTTACTCGCTTCTTTCAATCTACATTTTACCTCCACCTCCACTCCTTCCTTTCCTGTCATATTTGCACCCGAGTATCTAAAACTATCCATTTCCTCCAGTCACTCTCCCTTAATATTCACTTCCAGTCTGTTGCCACTTTCTTTCCTTGTACATCTCATCACCTTAATTTTACCCTCATTTATCTTCAGCTTCCTTTTTTTGCACACCTCAAATTTTGTCACTAACTTCCTCAATCCCTCCTCTCATCCAGCCACAAGCGCAGTGTCATCTGCAAACAACAGCTGGCTTATCTCCCACTTTTCTCCAGTTTCTTTAACCATTTCCAATCCCTGACCCACTATCCTTGCATTTACCTCTCGCACCACCCTATCCATGTATAAATTGAACAGCCAGGGTGACATAACACATCCCTGATGAAGTCCCACCTTTACCTCAAACCATTCACTCTCTCCATTTCTAATCCTAACACATGCTCTACTACTCTAATAAAAACTCTTAAGAACATAAGAATAAAGGAGACTGCAAGAGACCATGAGGCCTACATTAGGCAGCTCCATATCCATCACCACCTGTCATCCCCATCCATAAAGTTGTCTAATCGTTTCTTAAAACAATTGATAGTTTCAGTGCTCACTACATGGTTACTAAGTCTATTCCATTCATTGACCACCCTATTGGTAAACATATTCTTGCCTATTTCCTTCTTAAATCTAAATTTGTCCAGTTTAAATCCTTTACTGCGAGTCCTGCCCTGTTGTTTTAATATGATGACCTTGTTTGCATCATCCTGCACTCTGTGTCTTTCCAGAGAGTGTAAGTTAAGATACCTAAGCCTCTCTTCGTAAGGCAAATTTCCGAGTCCATGTATCATTTTGGTCATTCGTCTTTGTACTGATTCTAGTGAATCGATGTCCATTCTATAGGGCAGAGACCAAAACTGTACCGCATAGTCAAGGATGGGTCTAACTATCACTAAAGTTTGATAATTACCTCTGTACTTCTATTTGTTATCATCCTAGCAATGAAACCTAATGCTCTGTTAGCTTTATTCCAAGCGCTAATGCACTGTTTCTTGGTTTTAAGGTCCGGACTCACTAGAACTCCCAAGTTTTTCTCGCACTCAGTTTTCTTTAATAGTGCATTATCTAAGCTGTATCTATTTTTGGGGTTGTGTAGCCCTACATTTAACACACTACACTTGGGGATATTGATGTTCATTTGCCATTTCAGCTCCTAAAAGCTTTTCTCCCACAGTGTCTTCCTGTCTACCCTGTCACAAGCCTTTTCCAAATCCATAAAGGCCCCAAAAACATCTTTATATTTTCCTTTTGAATATTTGTCTCTGAGCACCACTCTCATTTTTCTTCCTTGTAGGAAGTCCTCCATCCAATTCAATAGTTTTCATTGTATGCCTCCTATTGTTTCCAGTTTATATAGTAATTTTCTGTGTGGTACCTTATCAAATGCCTTTGTAAGTCCAGGAATGCACAGTCTGCCCAGCCATCCCTTTCTTGCAATATATCTATCAGTCCTGAATAGAAACGAATTGAATTAGTGGTACATGATTCCTTGTCTGAATCCGAATTGCCTCAGGTTCAGTATATTATTCTCCTCCAGATATTTTGTCCATCTATCTTTGATGATTCTCTCACAAATTTTGATTATTGTACTCATAAGGGACACCGGTCTATAAGTTGTTGGGTCTTCCTTATTTCCCCCTTTATGTATCGGCACTATATTGGCATTTTTCCAGTCCTTTGGTAGTTTTCCTTCTTTGAGTGAGCATTCAATTATTTGTATATTTTTCCTGTTAGTTTGTCAATACATTCCTTCAGTATCCAGTTTGCAACTCCGTCTGATCCATGTGATTTGTTAACATCAAGTTTAGTATTTGATTCCTTATTTCATTCTGAGTAATGTTTAATTTCTTCAATGGAGGAAATCTTACTTTGATTCTTTGATCACAGCTTTGTAGATTTTTTTCCTCTTTGGTGAATAGAGATTTGAAAAGTTTGTTCATAATATCTTCTGTGTATTCTCTATTACCATGACATAATTTAAGTATTTCCAGTTTGCCATTTACATATCTATAAAATAATTTGGGTTGATCTTTACATTTATCTATCATGTCCTTTTCATAATTTCTCTTTTCTTCTCTACATATTTTTACATATTCATTTCTTAGTTTGGTGTATTTGCTGCTTGTTATTGTGGCAATGTAGGATGCAGTTGATACTTTAGGGTCTATATAGGGTGCCCCTATGGACCAGAGCCACACATAATTTTGTATATGATAGAGGAAAACTCTTCATAGAGAAATTATGACACTTTTATACTACGACTGTCCCTCCGTTATGCTGTCCCCCAACCCCTTGCTGCTGTCCTGTACCATTTCTTTGAGTATTCATTTTCTGCTGTGGGGGAATTCCCTGTGGTGGGGGAAAAGAATACTGCCACCAAGTATTTCCACTTGGATCGTAAGAGGCGAGAAGAAAGGGACGGGGAGTGGGACTAGGCATCCT
Source organism: Oratosquilla oratoria (assembly GCF_046742065.1). Lineage (NCBI taxonomy): Eukaryota > Metazoa > Arthropoda > Malacostraca > Stomatopoda > Squillidae > Oratosquilla > Oratosquilla oratoria. The sequence goes on from NC_134819.1 coordinate 14,361,052, forward strand.
TCTCCTTGTAGCCCCACAGGGGACATTCCTAAACGAAAAAGTAAAGGCATAAGAGGGTCTGGGAGTTTTTCAACCAGCACCCTAAGGTTTGGGTCTTTTAATGTGCATGGATGTGGTACATATGAGAGTAAAAGGGAAGAGATAGGTAGTATGTTTGTGAGAAGAAAGATGGATGTGTGGGCTTTGAGTGAAACTAAGTTGAAAGGGAAGGGTGAGTATAGGTTTGGGAGTATAAGTGGGAGGTTATCAGGAGTGAAAAGAGGGCAAGGGAGGGAAGGAGTGGCTATTCTAGTAAGTGAAGAGATAGGTAAACGTGTAGTGGAGTGGAAGGTTTCCTCAAGGATAATGTGGATGAAGGTGAAACTGGGAAAGGAGATGTGGGTCTTTGTAAGTGCATATGGGTCTGGCAGTGAGAAGAGTGTAGAAGAAAGGGAGGCTTTTTGGATAGATTTAAATGAGTGCATAGGATTTAGGGAGAAATGTCAATGTAATAGTACTGGGAGACCCTAATGCTAGGGTAGGAAATGGTGCAATTGATGGAGTGGTTGGGAAATGTGGAGTTCCAGGAAAGAATCGTAGTGGAGAGTTGATGGTGGAAATGTGTCTAGAAAGAGTTGATGATAGCAAATACAGTGTTTCGGAAGAAAGTCAAGCATAAGTACACATGGGAGAGGGTGGTGGAGGGAAGGGTGGTAGATAGAGCATTGATGGATTATGTAGTGGTAAATAGGACTATGATAGGAAGAGTTAAGGATGTACATGTGCTAAGGGGAGAGGGTGGGGGAATATCAGATCATTTTTTGGTGGAAGGTAAGTTGAGAGTGGAGGATAGATGGAGAAAGAGGAAAGGGACAAAAGGTAGGGAGGTGCTTAGAGTGAATTCTTTAAATGAAAAGGAGTACAAGAAGAAGCTGAAGGAGGAGTGGGAGGGAGTGAAGGATAGAATAGAGCTAGGTGTGGAGGAGGAGGAATGGGGATGGTTCAAGGAGGGAGTCACAAAGTGTGCAAGGATGGTGTGTGGAACAAGAAGAACAGAAGGAAATAGAAGGAAGGGTAGTGAATGGTGGGATGAGGAAACAAAGAAGGTTGTAGAAGAGAAGAAGCGAGTTTTCACAGATTGGTTACAAAAGAGGACGAGGGAGTCATATGAGAGGTACAAAGACAAGAAAAGAGAAGTAAAGTAAAAGGTAAAGGAGGCAAAGAGGAGAGCAGATGTAAAGTGGGGTAAGAGTATGACAGAAAATTTTGAAAGTAATAAAAAGATGTTTTGGAAAGAAATTAAGACAGGAAGAGGAGGTGAATCAAGTAGAGAAGAAAAGGTAAAGGTGCAGATGGAGAGATGATAATGGAAGAGAAGGCAGTAGGGGGAAGATGGGCAGAATATTTTAGGGAGTTGCTAAATGTGAAGGAGGATAGGGAGGGAAAGATAGCTGCAAGGGGAAATGCTAAGAAAATGATTGTGATGAGTGATGAAAATGGAGGAGAAATAAGGAAGGATGAAGTGAAGGCAGTTGTTATGATGATGAAAGGCACCTGGTCTGGATGGATGCCATACAGAATGTCTAAAAAAAGCAGGTACAGTGATGGTGGACTGGCTGGTGAGGTTATTTAATGTTTGCTGGAGAGAGGGTAGAGTGCCGGAGGACTGTAGGAGTGAATGTTTAGAACCACTTTACAAGGGAAAAGGGGACAAGTGTGAATGTAGTAGTTTCAGAGGGATTAGCTTGTTAAGTGTAGTTGGGAAGGCTTATGGGAGGATCTTGATTGAGAGGATTAGGAGAGGAACAGAGGGAGTAATTGGTGAGGAACAGTGTGGATTTAGGATGGGTAGAGGTTGTGTAGATCAGATCTTTGTGGTAAGACAGATATGTGAGAAAGCTATAGGAATGGGGAAGGATGTTTTTTGGGCTTTTATGGATCTGGAAAAGGCTTACGATAGGGTAGACAGAAAGGCATTGTGGGAGGTTATGCAGATATATGGGATAGGAGGAAAGCTTCTGGGAGCTGTCAAGAGTTTTTATGAGAGTAGTAGAGCTTGTGTTAGGATCAAAAATGGAGAGAGTGAGTGGTTTGAGGTAAAGGTGGGACTTCGTCAAGGATGCATTATGTCGCCCTGGCTGTTCAACTTATACATGGATGGGGTAGTGTGAGAGGTAAATGCAAGGGTAGTGGGTCAGGGATTGGAGATGGTTAAAGAAAATGGAGAAAAGTGGGAGGTGAGCCAGCTGTTGTTTGCGGATGACACTGTGCTTGTGGCAGGATTGGGGGAGGGATTGAGGAAGTTGGTGAAAGAGTTTGGGAGAGTATGTGATAGAAGAAAGCTAAAGATAAATGTGGGTAAAAGTAAGGTGATGGAAGTGAGCATTAAGTGAGAGCAACTGGAGGAAGTGGATAGTTTTAGATACTTGGGTGCAAATGTGGCAGGAAAAGGTGGAGTGAAAGTGGAGGTAGAATGTAGATAGAGAGAAGTGAGTAAATGCCTTGGTGGGTTGAAGAGTGTAATGAGGAATAGACATTTGGGAATGGATGCTAAGAGGAGACTGTATGAAGGAGTGATTGTGCCAACAGCACTGTATGGGGCAGAAACATGGAACATAAGAGAGGAAGAGAGGAGTTTGAATGTGTTTGAGATGAGGTGTCTGAGAAGTATGTTGGGGGTTACTAGGCTAGATAGAGTGAGAAATGAGGAGGTGAGGAGAAGAACAGGGGTGGAAAGGGAGTTGGGAGATAGGGTTGATGAAAGAATATTAGGATGGTTTGGACACATGGAAAGAATGAGTGAAGAAAGACTAGTAAATGAGGTATGGAAGGCAGATGTGGTGGGAGTGAACATGAGGGGACGTCCTAGGATGAGGTGGATGGATGGGGTGAAGGGGGCTTTGGGGAAGAGGGGAATGTCTGTTGAGGAAGGATGGGAGAGGACAGAAGACAGGAGTGAATGGAGAATGGTTGTATATGGATGATGTTGTGATGCATGAGGTGGAATGGGCGGGGGGATGGGGGGTGAGGTAGTATGTGTGAGCAAAATTTGACGCAGCTCGAAGGGATTTCTCCCCATCTTCTCCTTTTATGCATGGGGGGACGGAGAGGGGGGTCGCCGATTTAATGAAGCAGCCTTGTTGTGGATGTGCTGTGTCTTGCGACACTGCTTCTGACACAGGGCAGTGGACAAGGTGCAGGGATGACTCGTCATCCAGGAGATGCTAAGATAAGAGGGAGGGTGGAGGGGTGTGGAGTGTATTCAGGGATGGAATGGGTGGGAATGATTCTATGCCTTTTCCTTTTTGGCTACCTCCCTTGTAAGGGGGAAAAAGCCTTGGTATATGTATGTATATTTTCCATTTCTATTTTTTTTCTTTTCTTTTTCCACCTTTTCCAGGCTATCTCTTCTGTATTTTGCCTCACTGCACTTTGTATTATACCAGGATTTTATATATACCCTTTCCTGTTTTTGTCTAGGTACAGGTACTCCTCGTTTAACGACCTACTCGGTTAACGACAACTCGGAGTAACGACGGGCTTTATGACGTCGTTTAACGTAAATCTCCCGAAGTTATGACGTCGTGTACGATAATGAAGTTGGCTGAGGCAAATTTGTATGGTGTTATAAATGAACTTGTACGGTGGATATTACCTGTGAGGTAAAGTGTTCTTAAGCTTAGGTCTACATTACCATCCTGCAAGCTGCAAAAACTACCTGGGGTACAGTGTATACCGGTAGTGGTAAATTTTTAGTTTTGACCATGGGCGCAATATAACAATAGAATATTAATTATTAATTTTGTAAATTATAATGTATCAATGTAATATGAAATTTTGTGAGCGGAAATGAAAAAAAATAAAAAATGCTAAAACAGATTTCGTAAGTAATGAAGTCATGTCGGACGAATGGTACACCATGTTTGTTATGATAGATGCCGATGTCGAAGAAATGAAAGGATGATAAATCAATTCGTCTAACCTAAATTAAACTAACCTAACCTGTGTTTAATAAATCATTACCTGCAAATTAAATGTCATCCGACTCGTCCTCGTTGTTGTCGTCGTGAGAGACGTTGGCAGACGACAAGATGGCGTCCCGAGCCTATGCTACCGACTTCGTTCATTAGCATATTTTCTTGTAGCAAGGTATTTTTTACTTTCATTTCCGCCCACAAAATTGCATATTACGTTGATACATTTTAATTTACAAAATCAATAATTCATTTTCTATTGCTATATTGTCCCCATGGTCGAAACTAAAAAAATACCCCGGTATTCAATATGGAATGTCAGCATACACGGATTTGGTCATATACGGTAATTTTAGGAACCTAACCACTGTAAATAAACAGTAAATAAAGCTTTAATGTACTGCATAAAAAGAGGGAAAATACACAAAAATAAAGATACATGTATTGCTGGACATTGTACATACAGTACATGTACGTATATGTATACACTTTCGCTTAACGACCAATTCGGTTAACGACGGCGCGCTGGTCCCAATTGTCGTCGTTAAACGAGGAGTACCTGTACTTACTTATCCACAAGGTATGTTTATAAATTAGAGAATAGGAGACAGGACCCAACAAGCATTGCTTCTTTCTTATAGACTACAATTAGGTAAATGCATGCACAATATACCCACACCCAACACCTCAAATACAAATGTCTTCTTATTCACATGACATAACAATTACATGAATACACCATAACACAGACAAAGCCACAGAAGTACTTCAACCATACTTTGAGGCACGTAATACTTGGTTTACTACAAACAGACTTAAATACCAATTGGACATACCACTCCTCTTTATCAACAACATTCTTATACCACACACACATTCACCCAAGATTCCTAGCATGCTTTTACTCGAAATTAATAGAAATAATTCACAAGAGGGACAGATGGATAGATTATGCCTTCTTAAATTTACAAAAAGCATTTGACTAAGTACCACACAAACAGCTACTAGGAAAAATTTAAAAGATGGTGGAATACAAGGAACATTATTGGAATGGATGAAAGATTTCTTGAATGGGAGAAAAAGGAGAGTGGTACTCAGAGACAAAAGCTTAAATTGCAAAGAAATGAAAAGTGGAGTCCCACAAGGCTCTGTATTGGCTCTAATAATGTTTGCCATATATATAAATGACATGGATGAAGGTGTGGTATGTTATATGAACTTCTTTGCAGATGATGCAAAACTACTTAAGACAGTAAGTACAGAATGATTGCAAATCATTACAAGAAGACCTAGGCAAATTCTGGAAATGTAGGCAAGAAATGTAGTATAATGGAATTTAGAAAAAAGCAAAAACAGAATATCAGGGCAATACAAAATTGGTACCAAGGAAATTAAAAAAGTCAACTCAGAAAGGGACCTAAGAGTAACTATCACCATAACATGACTGATAAGACTGTTTAACTTGTGTCTAAGGAAAGGAATGTACAGGTAGTCATCGACTTACGACCTATGCGACTTACGACTGATCGACTTTGCGACCATAAGATAGTGCAATAATATCTAACATTTAACAGAGTAATAGAATTGCAATGTTATGCCTGGCAGTCCAGTACAATTATTCCGCATGCCGTGAGACGCGAGGACGATAGTTTTGGCAGGTTGCCGGCAGCGTCAGCATCCCAGCCAACTATTCTTTCATTTTGTTTGTTTGAAGTAAAATGTTTCCTAATTTTGCATTGCATTTTGTATTTTTATATGTTTTGCAATTAATAAAATGTAACAGTAAAACTTTTTTTATGCCTAGGCTAGCCTGTTGTCGATAACAATATGTTTGGTACAGTATGTATACGAAAAGAATGTTTTTTGAAATAATTTTTTTCCTAATTTTGCCTTGCATTTTGTATTTTTATAGTTTTGCAATTAATAAAATGTAACAGTAAATTTTTTTTATGCCTAGTCTGTTGTTGATAACATTATGTTCGGTACAGCATTTTCTATTTTTATGTTTTGCAATTAATAAAATGTAACAGTAAATTTTGTTTATGTCTAGTCTGTTGTCGATAACAATATCTTTGGTACAGTACATAAACGAAAAGAATGTGTTTTGAAATAAAAAAAATTCCTAATTTTGCCTTGCAATGATTTTAACCACTTCCATACGGTGACGACTACGTAGGCGGCATGAGGAACAAGTGGGTACTCGATGATGCCGACGTCGCCATCTTGATTAATTATATTTATTGCAGTCGTACCTACGTAATTTTGATTCTCTCTAAACTGGCTTCATCAATTTTCTATGGTTATCAAAATACATGGGTGAAAGAGAACGAACAATTGAGCACTGACTTTATCTTTTATAATGCGATTATTATGACGCAACATCCCACGTCGGGCAGCTAATGCTGCCAGACGTACGATGTGCCCCAGAGTGAAGAGGTTAATGTAACCAACAAAGAGGTATTTGTAGGGCAAAGATGACAGGAATTTATTCAGTATGCATAGGCCTATGCTATGTTTCCTAACGAAAATTATAAAAAAGTTAATGAATACAGACGCTCCTCAACTTACGTTTTAGTTACGTTCTGAACAGCTAAACGTAACGTGAAAATGAACTTAAGTTGTTACTGTACTATACATCCATAAATTCTATTACCGTATCTTATAAAACACCCCTAAATCATTAATTATAAACATAACATTGTAAAATAATAACATTAATTTCAAATAAATTAAATTCAAGCAACATAAATTGAGATGGTGGAGGAGAAGGAGGAGGCAAGGCACGTTCAGTCTGTCGTTTGTGGCATGTAAACAATGGACGCAGCGTCATGTGTTAGTATCATTTGAACTACAGAGAGCGCGCTAAACTAAAAAAATTCACTCAAAAAACAATTTTTTTTACATTTTTTTTTTACAGTCAGTTCAAACATAAAATCGAAAAAACGTAAAACAAATGAACGTAAGTAGAGGAGCGTCTGTATTAAACAACGTAGCTAAAAGATAAGATTTTATTTAGTAGTCATATGTTTCCTAAAGAAAGTCTGATTGTAAAATAATAAAAAGGTTAAAAAATACAGTATTAAATATCATAGGTCAAAGATGATAGGATTTTATTCAGTATGCTTAGGCCTAGGCTACGTTTCCCAAAGAAAATCAAATAAAATGATAAAAATGTTAAAAATACTATACAACATACAGTAGTTCAAAGATGCCAAGATTATTTCAGTATGCTAAATATAATATACAATATATATATATATATATATATATATATATATATATATATACAGTAACAAATATACTATTTAAAGGGTAATATATACTGTATATATATAGTCTGACTAGTGTCCAGATCGGCTTACGACCTGTCTGTCGGAACCGAACTCGGTCATAAGTCGACGACTACCTGTACTGGTGGATTTGGAAGACTAAGTATAGTTCCAATATACAAGGGAAAAGATGACAAGTATGAATTTTGGTGGGATAAGTCAATTAAGTGTATTTGGTAAGGAGTATAGGAAGATGTTAACCATGTCTTGCAACATTGTTTCTGACCTAGGCAATAGGGGTGGAGGGGATGGCTCTTCAATCACATGAAGCTAAGATAAAAGGAAAATAAATGGGTGGAGGATGGATGCATGTCTTGATTGGCTACCTTCCCTATATGGGGGAAGAACCCTTTTGCTATATAGATAGATGTATGTGTACCAATTTATGAAAATGGGTATCAAATCAATGAAGTATTCCATTTGGAAATAAACAAGTATCAACAAAAGAAAACTCATTGTTACTGACTAGAATCTTCTCACGCAATTCCTTCTTGATATCATCTAATCCTCCTATATCTTGCCAAGTTACATCTGGAACTGTTGGGAAGCCTTCACGCTTTAGTGCTGGAGTGACTTGCTGAAAATAAAAACATGGATTTCAATCCTTAAATAAAATAATAATTATAATAATAATAATACATCCCTATCTCATGGATTGAGAGAAGTGAGTAAATGCCTTGGTGGATTAAAAAGTGTAATGAGAAATATACATTTGGGAATGGATGCCAAGAGGAGATTGTATGAAGGAGTGATTGTGCTGGCAGCGCTGTATGGGGCAGAAACATGGAACACAAGAAAGGAAGAGAGAAGTTTGAATGTATTTGAGATGAGGTGTCTGAGAAGTATGATAGGGGTTACTAGACTGGATAGAATGTGAAATGAGGAGGTGAGGAGAACAGAGGTGGAAAGGGAGTTGGGAAATAGGGTTGATGAAAGAGTATTGGGATGGTTTGGGCACATGGAAAGAATGAGTGAAGAAAGACTAGTAAGAGATGTGGAAGGCAAAGGTGGAAGGAGTGAACATGAGGGGTTGACCTAGGATGAGATGAATGGATGGGGTAAAAGGGGCTTTTGGGAAGAGGGAAATGTCTGTTGAGGAAGGATGGGAGAGGACAGAAGACAGGGGTGAATGGAGAATGGTTGTATATGGAATGGATGATGCTGTGATGCATGAGGTGGTATTGGTGGGGGATGATGGGTGAGGGAATATGTATTTATCTAGTTGTATTTTACAGGTAGGGGAGCTATGCTCATGGTGACCTGTTTTTGTATCACGCAAGATCAAGTTTGTTCTTAAATTCTTGTATGGTGTTTGCACACTATTTCTTCATCCAATTTGTTCCATATATCTATCACTCTGTGTGGGAAGATGTTCTTTTTCAGGTCTCTTCTGTAGTTGTCCTTTTTGAGTTTCATTGCATGTCCTCTTGTTTTTTCTCTATCCCTCTTTATTAAGTCCTTTCTATCAAGGCATTATTTTCCTTTCATAATTCTGTAGATGGTTAGTAGGTCCCCTTGTTCTCTTATTTGTTACAGGGTTGACAATTCCAGTCCGGCCAGTCTTAGTTCATATGTCAGGTTTGAAAGTGTTGGGGCCATCTTTGTCATTGCTCTTTGTATTCTTTCTAATTTTCTCATATTCTTTTTTGTTCTGGGTGACCATATCAGCACTGCATATTCCAGTTTTGTCCTTATCAGTGCTTGTAATATTTTCTTAATCATTTCCTTATCCAGGTATTTAAAGGCCACCTTTATTGATCTCAACAAATTGTATGTTTCTCCAACTATTTTATTTATATGTCTATCTGGTGACATGTCTTTGGTGATGATTACTCCTAGGTCCCTTTCAGAATTTACTTTCTTTACTTCTTTTCCATCAATTTTATACATACAACCAAAGGCTCTTTTCCCCCTTACATGGGGGATAACAAAAAAGAAAAAGGCATAGAAATCACTCCTACCCATTCCATCCCCTCCATCCTTCTCCCTCCCCATCTTGGCATCTCCTGGATGACAGATCATCCCTGCATCCTGTCCATTGCCCTGGGTCAGAAGTAGTGTTGCAAGGCACAGCACATCCACAGCAAGGCTGCTTCATTAATTTGGCGACCCCCCCCTCTCTGTCCCCTCATGCAGAAAAGGAGAAGACGGGGAGAAATCCCCTCAGGCTGTGTCAAATTATTTCTCATAAATACTTCCTCACCCCCCATCCCCCACCCACTCCCCCTTATGTATCACAGCATCATCCATACACAACCATTCTCCATTCACCCCTATCTTCTGTCCTCTCCCATCCTTCCTCAACAGACATTCCTCTCTTTTGTAATGCCCCTTTCACCCCATCCATCCATCTCATCCTAGGACGCCCCCCTCATATTCACTCCTTCCACCTCTGCCTTCCATACCTCTTTCACTAATCTTTCTTCACTCATTCTTTCCATGTGTCCAAACCATCCTAATACTCTTTCATCAATCCTATCTCCCAACTCCCTTTCCACCCCTGTTCTCCTCCTCACCTCCTCATTTCTCACTCTATCTAGCCTAGTAACCCCTTTCATATTTCTCAGACATTTCATCTCAAACAGTAGAAAAAAATTCTGAAAAAGTTGTCAAAAATAGATGGGTTAAACATTTTTAAGAAAAATCTATACTGAATCCGAATCAATTTGGATTCAGACAAGGAAGATCATGTACAACAAACTTGATCAGCACTTACTCAAGATTAATAGACATAATACAAAAGAGAGATGGGTGGGCAGACTGTGCCTTTCTGGACCTACAAAAGGCAGTTGATAAGGTACCACACAAAAAATTAATAAGTAAGATAGAGTCAATAGGTGGCATCAGAGGAAAATTATTGGAATGGATGAAAGACTTCCTGATTGGGAGGAAAATGAAAGTAGTAATTAGAGACAAATTCTCAAACTGGGAAGAAGTGATAAGTGGTGCCCTGCAGGGATCAGTACTGGCCCTGATCATGTTTGCCATATGCATAAATGACATGGATGAAGGAGTAGAGTGTTACATGAATTTCTTTGTAGATGACACAAAAATACTAAAGAAAGTAAAAACAGAGGAAGACTGCAACTCATTACAACGAGACTTGGACAAGATCTGGAAATGGACTCAAAACTGGGAAGTAAAATTCAATATCAAGAAATGTGGTATAATGGAATTTGGAAAAAGTAAAAACAGAATATCGAAAGACTACAAAATTGGTGAAGAAGAGGTTAAAAAAGTAAACTCGGAAAAAGATCTTGGAGCGATAATCAGCAAGGACATGACACCAGATAAGCATATTAATAAAATAGTTGGAGAAACCTACAATTTACTGAGGTCAATAAAAGTGGCTTTTGCTTATTTGGACGAGGAAATGATAAAAAATTCTAACTACACTAATAAGACAAAACTTGAGTACACTATGGACACCCAGTACCAAAAATAATGTAAAAAAAAAAAAAAAATCAGAAAGAATACAAAGAACAACAACAAAACTAGCACCAACTCTTTCCGAAATGACATATGAGCAAAGACTGTCCAAATTAGAATTACCAACTCTGGAACAAAGAAGGGAGAGAGGAGACTTACTATCTATAGAATAATGAAAGGAATGGAAATCTTAGATAAGAAGGACTTATTGACGTGGGACAATGGAAAACCGAGAGGACACGAAAAGAAACTAAAAAAAGACAATTACAGAAAAAATCTGTAAAAAAAAAAAAAGCTTCCCACACAGAGTGATACATACTTGGAACAAATTAGACAAAGAAACAGTATGTGCAAACGCCATTGAAGATTTTATGAAAAAACTTGATGCTGAGAGATACAAAGACAGGTCACCACGAGCATAGCTCCCTTCCTGTATTATACAACTAGGTAAATACATTCAAACTCCTTCTCTCTTATGTTCCATGTTTCTGCCCCATACAGTGCTATTGGCACAATCACTCCTTCATACAATCTCCTCTTAGCATCCATTCCCAGATGTCTATTTCTCATGACACTTTTTAATCCACCAAGGCATTTACTTGCTTCTCTCAATCTACATTCTACTTCCACCCCCACTCCACCCTTTCCTGCCACATTCGCACCCAGTATCTAAAACTATTCATTTCCTCCAGTCTCTCCCTTAATGCTCACTTCCAGCCTACTGTCACTCTCTCCCCTTGTACATCTCATTACCTCACTTTTGCCCACATTTATCTTCAGCTTCCTTCTTTCACACACCTTCTCAAACTCTGTCACTAACTTCCTCAATCCCTCCTCTGATCCTGCTACAAGCGCAGTGTCGTCAGCAAACAACAACTGTCTTATTTCCCTCTTTTCTCCATTTTCTTTAACCATCTCCAACCCCTGACCCACTACCCTTGCATTCACCTCTCACACCACCCCATCCATGTATAGGTTGAACAGCCTGGGCGACATAACACATCCCTGACAAAGTCCCACCTTTACCTCAAACCATTCACTCTCTCCATTTCTAATCCTAATACAAGCTCTACTACTCTCATAAAAACTCTTGACTGCTCATGACAGCTTTCCTCCTATCCCAAATATTTGCAGTACCTCCTACAGTGCCTTTCTGTCTACCCTGTCGTAAGCCTTTTCCAAATCCATAAAAGCCCCCAAAAATCCTTACCTTTTCCTATAGCTTTCTCACATATCTGTTTTACCACAAAAATCTGGTCTACACAACCTTGACCTGTCCTAAACCCACACTGTTCCTCACAAATTATTCCCTCTGTTCCTCTCCTAATCCTCTCAATCAAGATCCTCCCATAAGCCTTCCCAACTACACTTAACAAACTAATCCCTCAGAAACTACTACATTCACACTTGTCCCCCTTTCCCTTGTAAAGTGGAACTATACAAGCACTCCTCCAGTCCTCCGGCACTCTATCTTCTCTCCAGCAAACATTAAATAACCTCACCAACCAGTCCACCATCACTATACCTCCTTTTTTAAGACATTCTGCATGGCATCCATCCAGACCAGGTGCCTTACCTGCTTTCATCATCTTAACTGCTGCCTTCACTTCATCCTTCCTTATTTCTCCTCCATTTTCCTCACTCATCACTCTCATAAAAGGAATGGAAATCCTTGACAGGAATGATTTACTAAAAAATGACAATGGAAAAACAAGAGGTCATGAAAAGAAACTCAATAAGGATAACTATAGAAGAGATCGGAAAAAGAATATTTCCCACACAGAGTGATATATGGAATAACTTAGATAAAGAAACAGTGTGTGCAAATACTATTCAAAATTTTAGTATCCAGTTTGCAACTCTGGTCCATGTGATTTGTTAATGTCAAGCTTTAATACTTAATTCCTTATTTCATTCTGAATAATATTTAATTCCTTCACTGGAGGAAATCTAACTTCATTTCTTTGATCAGTTTTTAGATTTTCTTTTTCTTTGGTGAATACAGATTTGAAATGTTTGTTCATAATATCTGCCATTTCTATATCTTCTGTGTGTTCTCTGTTACCTTGATGTAATTTAAGTATTTCCTGTTTATTTTCTAGTTTGCTGTTTACATATCTATGAAATAATTTGGGTTGATCTTTTCATTTGTCTATTATGTCCTTTTCATAATTTCTTTTTTCTTCCCTACATATTTTTACATATTCGTTTCTTAGTTTGGTGTATATTTTCCATTTCTCAGATTTTTCCCCCCCCCATCTTTTCCAGGCTTTATCTCTTGTCTTTTGCCTCACTGCACTTTTTATTGTACCAGTATTTTATGTATACCATTTCCTATTTTTGTCGAGGTACATACTTCTCCACTCCTTCATTATAGATTTCCTTCCAAACTGTTAATTTATCTTCCACCTTTGTTTCTTCATTATTATATTTTTCCCAGTTGGCTTCTTGAAAGAATTTTCTAAGTTTCCCAAAATCTGTTTTGTTATATACATTAGTCTTCCTTTTCTGTGTTTTTCATTTATTTCTATATTTGTTTCTTTATGGATCTGGAAAAGGCTTACGACAGGGTAGACAGAAAGGCACTGTGGGAGGTTATGCAGATATATGGGATAGGAGGAAAGCTTCTGGGAGCTGTCAAGAGTTTTTATGAGAGTAGTAGAGCTTGTGTCTGGATTAGAAATGGAGAGAGTGAGTGGTTTGAGGTAAAGGTGGGACTTTGTCAAGGATGCGTTATGTCACCCTGGCTGTTCAACTTATACATGGATGGGGTAGTGCAAGAGGTAAATTCAAGGGTAGTGGGTCAGGGATTGGAGATGGTTAAAGAAAATGGAGAAAAGTGGGAGGTGAGCCAGCTGTTGTTTGTGGACGACACTGCGCTTATGGCAGAATCAGAGGAGGGATTGAGGAAGCTGGTGACAGAGTATGGGAGAGTGTGTGATAGAAGAAAGCTAAAGATAAATGTGGGTAAAAGTAAGGTGATGAGATGTACAAGGGGTGAAAGTGGCAGTAATCTGGAAGTGAGCATTAAGGGAGAACAACTGGAGGAAGTGGATAGTTTTAGATACTTTGGTGCAAATGTGGCAGGAAAAGGTGGAGTAAAGGTGGAGGCAGAATGTAGATTGAGAGAAGCGAGTAAATGCCTTGGTGGATTAAAAAGTGTAATGAGGAATAGAAATTTGGGAATGGATGCTAAGAGGAGACTGTATGAAGGGGTGATAGTGCCGACAGCACTGTATGGAGCAGAAACATGGAACATAAGAGAAGAAGAGAGAAGGAGTTTGAATGTGTTTGAGATGAAGTGTCTGAGAAGTATGATAAGGGTTACTAGGCTGGATAGAGTGAGAAATGAGGAGGTGAGGAGGAGAACAGGGGTGGAAACGGAATTGGGAGATAGGGTTGATGAAAGAGTATTAGGATGGTTTGGACACATGGAAAGAATGAGTGAAGAAAGACTAGTAAAGGAGGTATGGAAGGCAGATGTGGAGGGGGTGAACATGAGGGGATGTCCTAGGATGAGATGGATGGATGGAGTGAAGGGGGCTTTGGGGAAGAGGGGAATGTCTGTTGAGGAAGGACGGGAGAGGACAGAAGACAGGTGAATGGAGAATGGTTGTATATGGAAGATGTTGTGATGCATGAGGTGGAATGGACGGGGGGATGGGGGGTGAGGTAGTGTGTGTGAGCAAAATTTTGACGCAGTCTGAAGGGATTTCTCCCCGTCCTCTCCTTTATATGGGGGGACGGAGAGGGGGGGGGGTTGCCGATTAAATGAAGCGGCCTTGCTGTGGATGTGCTGTGTCTTGTGGCACTGCTTCTGACACAGGGCAGTGGACAGGGTGCAGGGATGACCCGTCATCTAGGAGGTGCTAAGATGGGAGGGAGGGTGGAGGGGTGTGGAGTGTTTTCGGGGATGGAATGGGTGGGAATGATTTTATGCCTTTTCCTTTTTGGCTACCTCCCTAGTAAGGGGGAAAAAGCCTTGGTATGTATGTCTGGTAGTATGTGATCACTTTTTCCAATTGTTGTCTTGTATTCGATTTTATCCACAATTTCGGGTTCTGATGTGAATATCAAATCCAATCTTGAGGGTTCATCGTTATTTCTACATCTGGTGTTTTCCTTGACCCATGGCATCAATATGTAATCCTTAAACAGAGGAAGAGCCAAGGTGGGCAAAACGAGAGAAAATCAACACAAGTGGGGATACACCAATAGCCCTCAATGTCCCTGTGGCGAAGTACAGACGATGGTCCACGTCCTCCAGGAATGTCCATTGAGTCCCCATTGCTCCAACCAAGACCTTAGGGAAGCAAATGAAACTGCCCTTATATGGACACGGTTCTGGTGCGACAAGATATGATGATGTTCAATATGTAATCAATGGTCATCAGATGCCTAATGTACGACACTTCACACTACCTGAGTTATAAAATAAAAAGTCACTCTGTATCATACATTCTTTTTCACTGAGTAATAATAAACACAGGACACATGATCAAACCAGTTCACAGAATTTAGGGGTCACTTGGCTACAACTACAAAATAAATATAATCAAGGCACCGATGCCAGCATCCTTGTATACCCATTTGTGCCTCATGACCCCTACAAGACATCAGTGTATTGAGAAGGTTGATCAGTAACCTCCCTCTCTCCATCCCTTCATGCAGAAAATGAGAAGATGGGGAGAAATTCCTTCGGGCTGCATCAAAATATTATTCACGAATACTTACTCATCCCCCATCCACTCCCTTCCATGCACCACAGCATCATCCATACACAACCATTCTCCACTCACCCCTATCTTCTGTCTTCTCCCTTCCCTCCTCAATAGACATTCCCCTCTTTCCCAATGCCCCTTTTACCCCATCCATCTCATCCTTGGTTGTCCCCACATGATCACTCCTTCCACCTCTACCTTAATTTTCACTTAGTGGCAAACCTACAGCCTGTTCCATGTTTCTATGGGAAGAAATTTCAGATTGTTGCCTGTATTGTATTAACCACTTCAGTACGAATCAAATTCTTATGCATAGCGTCAGCTGCCATATGTACGATGCATCACAATGTTTGCATTATAAAATATAGTCACTGCTGTATTACTTGTTCTCTTTTATTCTCAGTAATAATAAACACAGTAAACATAATCATACCAGTTCACAGAATCCTGGGGTAACTCATGTAGAACTAAAAAAAAAGGTCCTGGAGCCGCAGCGTCTACGTCGTGGCACCACCCCCAACCCCAAGAGTTGGGGGCCAAACAGCGGCAACCAGCCCTGGCCACTGGCTCTACACAGGTGGCACCGATCCCCAAGAGGAGCTATGACTGCCTTGGGGAGTACCACAATCCTTTTTCTCATCATGCAATGTTTCATTTTTTCTGCACCGAGGGGTGATTTTCCGGCGATCACCCCTCTTCTTCTACTTTTAGCCGTAGATGTAGAGAGCAATCCTGGGCCCACCACAAAATACACATGCCCAACATGCTCTAAACCCATTACTTCGAGCAGACAGACAAAGGGCTCAGTTCAGTGCAATATGTGCAAAAACTGGGCCCACCTCACTTGTACAACACTTTCTGACACAAACCAATACACAAACACTTGGACATGTTCTACCTGCCCTCCAGTATCCCCACTCCCACCTCCCCAACCACAGCCAGCACCCTTACCCACTCCCAATTTCCCTTTGCCCTTATCCCTAATCAGTACTCCCCTTCCTTTGTCCCCAATCTCATTAACACCCCAACCTCAACCCCAAACGGCAACATACAACACATACAAAACACACAGCATCAACATATTACAACACAACATTGACAGTATTAGCACAAAAAACAATGAACTCGAACACTTTCTTAAACAACACAAAATACACATTGCAATTATACAAGAAACAAAACTAAGAAACTCACACAAAACACAATCATTTCATTATTACACCACCATCAGACAAGACCCGACCGACGGCAATGGTGGTGGACTCATCACCCTGATCCACCACTCCATCTGTTTTGTGCCACAACCAAAATTCTCCTCCCTACCACAGATAACACTACAGAAATCCAATCCATTCGAATCCGCACAGGCAACAAATCAACACTGACAATAGTTAGCATGTACATTCCCCCCCCAATCATCATCAGTGTTGGGCTGAGAACACTTCCCTGTGGGATCCATTCTTCCTGAAGGTAGGCAGAAGCTGGAGCTGTGTTTCTTCCTTGTAGAATTTTTCCCAGTTAGCCTTAAGAAAAATTTCCTAAGTTTCTCAAAATCCATTTTACTATACATCAGTCTTCCCTTTCTGTTTCTCATTTCTCTTTATATTTCCTCCTTTAGTTCTAACTCGAGTAGTATGTGGTCACTCTTCGCAACTGTTGTATTTACCTGGTTGTATTTTGCGGGAGAAGAGCTGTGCTTGTAGTGACCCGCAGTTGTATTTTTCCTCATCCAGTTCTTTCTTAAAATCATGTATAGTTTTAGCACTCAATGTTTTCTCTTTCAATTTGTTCCATGTATCTATTACTCTGTGTGGAAAGCTGTTCTTTTTCAAATCTCTTCTGTCACTGTCCTTCTTAAGTTTCTTCTCGTGTCCTCTTGTATTTCTTCTGTCCCATTTAAGTAGATCATCCCTATCAAGGATTTCTATCCCTTTCATAATTCTGTAGATGGTTATCAAATCGCCTCTTTCCCTTCTTTGTTCCAGAGGTAGTAAGTTTAGATTGTCCAATCTTTGTTTGTATGTCAACTTGCTAAGTGTTCCATGTTTGTCAATGCTCTTTAAATTCTTTCTAGTTTCTTTGTTTTTTTTTTGTATTAGGTGTCCATAGTGATGATATTCTAATTTTGGTCTTATCAGTGTAACTAGTATTTTCTTTACCATTTCCTCGTCCATGTTGTCAAAGGCCACTTTCATTGATCTTATTAAATTGTAGGTTTCTTCAACTATTTTGTTTAAATATTTGTCTGGTGTTATGTTGTTTGAGATAATTACTCCTAGGTCTCTTTCTGAGTTTACTTTTATAGCTTCCTTTGTACCAATTTTGTATTGACCGGATATTCTATTTTTACTTTTTTTTTTTTCAAATTTCATTATACTACATTTTTTAATGTTGAAATTCACTTCGTTCTTTACACTCCATTTCCAGACTTTGTCCAGGTCTTCTTGAAAAGATTTACAATCTTCTTTACTTACTCTCTTCAATAGTTTTGCATCACCTGCAAAGATGTTCATATAACATTCAATTCCTTCATCCATATCGTTTATATAAACAGCAAACATTATTGGAGCCAATACGGAGCCTTGGGGGACTCCACTTATCATATTTACCCAATTTGAGTTCTTTTCTCCAAATACCACTCTCACTTTTCTTCCGTTCAAGAAGTCTTTCATCCATTTCAATAATTTTCCCTGTATTCCACCTACTGTTTCAATTTTTCTTTGTAGCTTTTTGTGTGGTACTTTGTCAAAAGCCTTTTTTAAGTCCAAGATGGCACAGTCTGACCAACCGTTTAATTCTTGTATTATTTCTTTAAATCTTGAGTAAAAGCATATTAAGTTTGTAGTACATGATCATCCACTTCTAAATCCAAATTGGTTGGGGTTTAGTATTTTGTTCTCTTCCAAGTGTCCATTTATTTTTGATAACTTTCGCATATTTTTGCAATTGTGCTTGTAAGGGATACCAGTCTATAGTTTGTTGGGTTTTCTTTATCTCCTCCCTTATATATTGGTACAATATTTGCATTTTTCCAATCTTGTGGTACTTTTCCTTCTTGAGAAGTCAATTATCTTGTGTATTTTATCTGAGTTCACTATACATTCTTTTAATACCTAGTTCGCTATTCCGTCTGGCCCATGTGACTTTCTGACATCAAGTTTCTTTATTTGGTCCCTATTTCTTTCTGTATTCACCTTGGTCTTTTGGATCATGTGCTGGACTTGTGATCAACAGCTATTTTCCTCCCAGAAGAGAGCTCAGAGCTTGTATGACCGATTTATGGGTAATGCTGTGACCTCACACTCACACAAACTCCCCGCCCACGAGAATTGGAGTAACGGCTTGAAGCACAACAATACTGAAATGAAGTGGCCTTGCTGTGGATGTGCTGTGTCTTGCTCCATTGCTTCTGACCCAGGGTGATGGGCGAGATACAAGGGTGACCCATCATCCAGGAGGAGCCAGGATGAAGAGGGAGGGAAGGGTGGTGAATGGGGATATGGAATGGGTGGGAGTGGAATTATGCCATTTGTCTTTGGCTACCTCCCTTGTAAGGAGTAAAAGCCCTTGGTTTATGTATGCATACATAGTCCAGCATTTATATTCTAATCATGGAACCTTTCAGCTTCTTTCTTCCATTGATAATACTTTAGAAACATATTCCTGGGTTACTTTATCCCACAAGACTTCTTTTATTCTAAGGGTCTAACATTGTTTTTCGTTTGGTGGGTAAGAGTTGTTTCAAATACAATCCATAATTTTTTTATTCTCCCTCCATGGTTTCCTCTGTGTCAGAGTTTCAGTGGATTTTGCAACTCGGCCTCATTTTCTTTCTATGGAGTTTTTGCTCTTGGATCCTTCAGAGCATGGTGATCTTTCATCTTTTTATATTGATAGTTCTAAATCTGATAGAGGAGTGGGTTGTTTTGTTTTTATATTGGATTTAAATCTAACATTACATACATAGGCCTTTTCCCCCTTACATGGGAAGGTAGCCAAAGTCATAAGGCATAATTCCCCTCCCACCCATTTCATCTCCACTGACCCCACTTCCATTCATCACCCCTCCCTCTTTTCTTGGCTCCTCCTGGATGATGGGTCATCCCTGCATCTTGCCCATTGCCCTGGGTCATAAGCAATGCAGCAAGACACACCAGATCCACAGCAAGGCCACTTCATTTAGTCAATGACTCCCCTCTGCCCACTCATGCAGAAAATGAGGAGACAGTGCGAAATCCCTTTGGGCTCTGTCAAAATATCCTTCACTCATAACCACTCCCCAATCCCCCACCCACTCCCTTCCATGCATCATAGCATCATCCATATACAACCATTCTCCACTTACCCCTATATTCTGTCTTCTCCATTCCTTCCTCAACAGGCATCCCCCTTTTTCTCAATATCCCCCTCACCCCAACCATCAATCTCCTCCTGTTCACTCCATCCACCTCTGCCTTCAACACTTTTAATAATCTTTCTTCTCTCATTCTTTCCATGTAACCAAACCATCCCAACACTCTTTCATCAACCCTATCTCTCAACTCTTTTTCCACTCCCGCTCTCCTCCTCACGTTATTTCTCATTTTATCCAACCTAGTAATCCCTACTATATTTCTCAAAAATTTCATCTCAAACACATTAAAACTCTTCCTATGTTCCACGTCTCTCCATCATACAGTGCTATCAGCACAATCATCCCTTCATACAATTCCCTCGTACATGTTTATTTCTCATTACACTTGTTAATCCCCCAAGGCTTACTTGCTTCTCTCAACCAACATTCTACCTCCACCTATATTCCTCCCTTTCTTGCCACATGCACCCCCAAACATCTATCCACTATAGAGTGGTGGATACCTGGAATAAATTAGAAAAGGAAACAATGTGTACTAACACTATTAAATATTTTAAGAAAAATCTTGATGCTGAAAGATACAAAAACAGGTCACCATGAGCATAGCTCCCTTTCTGTATAACACAAGGTAAATTCCTCCAGCTCCTCTCCCTTAATACTTAAAATTTGCTGTCATCCTCTCCCCTTGTACATCTCATCACCTTTTACTCACATTTACCTTCAACTTCCTCCCATCCCACACCTTCCCAAACTCCTTCACTAACTTCCTTAATCCCTCCTCTGACCCTGCTACAAGTACAGTGTTGTAGGGCAAACAACAACTGGCTTATCTTTCATTTTTCTCCATTTTCTTTAACCATTGCCAATCCCCTGCCCATTACCCTCACATTTACCTCCTGCACCACCCCATCCACGTACACATTGAACAGCTATGGTGACATTACACATAAATGACACAGTCCTACCTTTACTTCAAACCACTTGCTCTATTTCTAACTCTAATATAGACTCTACTACTCATAAAAACTCCAGACTCTTAACAGCTTCACTCCTATCCCATATATTTGCAAGACTTCCCACAATGCCTTCTCGTCTAACCTGTCATAAGCCTTTTCTAAACCCATAAAAGCCCCCCAAAAAATCCTTATTCTTTGCTAAAGCTTTCTCACGTATGTCTTACCACAAAATATATATACATACCTATACCAAAAGCTTTTTACCCCCCTTACAAAGGAGGTAGCCTAAAAATAAATGCATAAAAACCATTACCACCCATGCCATTCCTAATACATTCCACCCCCCTCCACCCTCTTCCCTCCCTCTTATCTTGGCACCTACTGGATGATGGGTCATCCCTGCATCTTGCCTTCTGCCCTGGGTCAGAAGCAGTGTTGCAAGACACAGCACATCCACAGTAAGGCTGCTTTATTAAATTGGCGAACCCCCTCTCCGTCCCTTCATGTAGAAAAGGAGAAGACGGGGAGAAATACCTTCGGGCTGTGTCAAATTTTTCTCGTACATGCTACCTCACCCACCATCCCTCCATCCACAAAATATGATCCACATAAACCCTACCTTTCCTATACCCACACTGTTCCTCAGCAATCACTCCCTCTGTTCCTCTCCTATTGCTGATGAACATACAGTGTTGGCATCAGTTATATGCCATATATACATACATACATACATACATATACCAAGGCTTTTTTCCCCTTACAAGGGAGGTAGCCAAAAAGAAAAAGGCATAAAATCATTCCCACCCATTCCATCCCTGAATACACTCCACACCCCTCCACCTTCCCTCTTATCTTAGCACCTCCTGGATGACGGGTCATCTCTGCGCATTGTCCCCTGCCCTGGGTCAGAAACAGTGTTGCAGGACACAGCACATCCACAGCAAGGTCACTTCATTAAATCGGCGACCCCCCCCCTCTCCGTCACCCCAGGCTAAAAGGAGAAGACAGGGAGAAATACTTTCGGGCTGAGTCAAATTTTGCTCACACATAGTACCTCACCCCCCCACCCCCCACCCAATCCACCTCATGTATCACAACCTCATCCACATACAACCATTCTCCATTCACCCCTGTCTTCTGTTCTCTCAGGTCCTTCCTCATCAGACATTCACTTCTTCCCCATAGCCGGCTTCACCGCATTCATCCATCTCATCCTAGGACATCCCCTCATGTTCACTCCCTCCACATCTGCCTTCCATACCTCTTTTACTAGTCTTTCTTCACTCATTCTTTCCATGTGTCTAAACCATCCTAATACTCTTTCATCAACCCTATCTCCCAGCTCCCTTTCCACCCCTGTTCTCCTCCTCACCTCCTCATTTCTCACCCTATCCAGCCTAGTACATACATACATACATACATATACCAAGGCTTTTTCCCCCTTACAAGGGAGGTAGCCAAAAAGGAAAAGGCATAAAATCATTCCCACCAATTCCATCCCTGAATACACTCCACACCCCTCCACCCTCCCTCCCATCTTAGCACCTCCTGGATGAAGGGTCATCTCTGTACCTTGCTGCCCTGGGTCAGAAGCAGTGTCTCAAGTCACAGCACATCCACAGCAAGGCCAATTCATTAAATCGGTGACCCCCCCCTCTCCGTCCCCCCATGCTAGAAGGAGAAGACAGGGAGAAATATCCTCGGGCTGCGTCAAATTTTTCTCACACATACAACCTCACCCCCCATCCCCCCACCCATTCCACCTTATGCATCACAACATTATCCATATACAACCATTCTCCATTCACCCGTCTTCTGTCCTCTCCCGACCTTCCTCAACAGACATTACCCTCTTCCCCAAAGCCCCTTTCACCCCATTCATCCATCTCATCCTAGGTCATCCCCTCATGTTCACTCCCTTCACATCTGCCTTCCATACCTCTTTTACTAGTCTTTCTTCACTCACTCTTTCCATGTGTCCAAACCATCCCAATAGTCTTTCATCAACCCTATCTCCCAGCTCCCTTTCCACCCCTGTTCTCCTCCTTACCTCCTCATTCCTCACTCTATCTAGCCTAGAAAACCCTAACATACATCTCAAACACATTCAAACTTTTTTTCTCTTCCTATCTTATGTTCCATGTTTCTGCTCCATACAGTGCTGTTGGCACAATCACTCCTTCATATAGTCTCCTCTTAGCATCCATTCCCAAATGTCTATTTCTCATTACACTTTTTAATCCACCAAGGCATTTACTCGCTTCTCTCAATCTACATTCTACCTCCACCTCCACTCCACCTTTTCCTGCCACATTTGCACCCAAGTATCTAAAACTATCCACTTCCTCCAGTCGCTCTCCCTTAATGCTCACTTCCAGTCTGCTGCCACTTTCACCCCTTGTACATCTCATTACCTTACTTTTACCCACATTTATCTTCAGCTTTCTTCTTTCACACACTCTCCCAAACTCTGTCACCAACTTCCTCAATCCCTCTGATCTTGCTACAAGTGCAGTGTCACCAGCAAACAACAGCTGGCTCACCTCCCACTTTCTTTAACCATCTCCAATCCCTGACCCACCACCCTTGCATTTACCTCTTGCACCACCCCATCCATGTACAAGTTGAACAGCCAGGGCGACATAACGCATCCCTGACGAAGTCCCACCTTTACCTCAAACCACTCACTCTCTCCATTTCTTATCCTGACACATGCTCTACTACTCTCATAAAAACTCTTGACAGCTCCTAGCTTTCCTCCTATCCCTTATATCCGCAAAACCTCCCATAGTGCTTTCCTGTCTACCGTCATAAGCCTTTTCCAAATCCATAAAAGCCCAAAAAACATCCTTCCCCTTTCCTATAGCTTTTTCGCATATCTGTCTTACCACAAAAATCTGATCTACACAACCTCTACCTGTCCTAAATCCACACTGTTCATCACCAATTACTCCCTCTGTTCCTCTCCTAATCCTCTCAATCAAGATCCTCCCATAAGCCTTCCCAACTACACTAAACAAGCTAATCCCTCTGAAACTACTACAATCATACTTGTCCCCTTTTCCCTTGTAAAGTGGAACTATACATACACTCCTCCAGTCCTCCGGCACTCTACCCTCTCTCCAGCAAACATTAAATAACCTCACCAGCCAGTCCACCATCACTGTACCTCCTTTTTTTTAGACATTCTGCATGGCATCCATCCAGACCAGGTGCCTTCCCTGCTTTCATCATCTTAACAACTGCCTTCACTTCATCCTTCCTTATCTAGCCTAGTAACCCCAATCATACTTCTCAGACACCTCATCTCAAACACATTCAAACTCCTTCTCTCTTCTTCTCTTATGTTCCATGTTTCTGCTCCATACAGTGCTGTTGGCACAATCACTCCAGTCGCTCTCCCTTAATGCTCACTTCCAGTCTGCTGCCACTTTCACCCCTTGTACATCTCATCACCTTACTTTTACCCACATTTATCTTCAGCTTTCTTCTTTCACATACTCTCCCAAACTCTGTCACCAACTTCCTCAATCCCTCCTCCGATCCCACCACAAGTGCAGCATTGTCTGCAAACAACAGCTGGCTCACCTCCCACTTTTCTCCATTTTCTTTAACCATCTCCAATCCCTGACCCACCACCCTTGCATTTACCTCTTGCACCACCCCATCCATGTACAAGTTGAACAGCCAGGGCGACATAACGCATCCCTGACGAAGTCCCACCTTTACCTCGAACCACTCACTCTCTCCATTTCTAATCCTGACACATGCTCTACTACTCTTGTAAAAACTCTTGACAGCTCCTAGAAGCTTTCCTCCTATCCCATATATCCGCAAAACCTCCCACAGTGCCTTCCTGTCTACCCTGTCGTAAGCCTTTTCCAGATCCATAAAAGCCCAAAAAACATCCTTCCCCTTTCCTATAGCTTTCTCACATATCTGTCTTACCACAAAAATATATAATACCCCTGAAAATGGATATTGAGTAATTTTATTTGTGTTGTTTATTCTGTTGTTTATTCTGATTCTCTTTCATCCGTTACTCATTTGAGATTTTCACCTTAGTATACTAATATAAGTACTGTTTCATCTATTCTTATGCTTCTAAGATTGTGGGATAAGAGCATTTCTGTATTTATCCAATGGATACCAGGTTATTCTGGGATTCTGGGAAATGAAATTGCTGATTTGGCAATTAATGATGCTACTTCACTGGAGGAAATTTCATTGTTGGACTTTGAACTTTTGGAAGACTCGTGCTGGTTTAATCATCTTATATACATATACCAAAGGCTCTTTGATATATGTATGTAATATGATTAACCCCTTCCATACGGTGCCGCACACGTAGGCGTCATGAGGAGCAAGTGGATTCGCGATGCTGCCATATTGGCGTCTTGATTATATTTATTGTAGTCGCCCCTGTGTTTTTACATTCTCCCTAATCTGCTCTTAATCCCATTCTCTGTGGTTTTCAAAATTCACGGGTGAAAGAGAGAACGATCGATATAAGCCGTGACTATATTTTATGATGCGAGTATTATTGCGACATGTCGTACGGCTGGCATTGGCTGCTGCCCGCGAGATTTAAGTCCCGTAGTAAGTGGTTAAACTGTCCTAGGATGAGGTGGATGGATGGGGTGAAGGGGGCTTTGGGGAAGAGGGGAATGTCTGTTGAGGAAGGATAGGAAAGGACAGAAGATAGGGGTGAATGGAGAATGGTTGTATATGGATGAGGTTGTGATGCATGAGGTGGAATGGGCAGGGGATGGGGGGTGAGGTAGTATGTGTGAGCAAAATTTGACGCAGCCTGAAGGGATTTCTCCCTGTCTTCTCCTTTTCTGCATGGGGGGGGGACGGAGAGGGGGGGGTCGCCAATTTAATGAAGCGGCCTTGCTGTGGATGTGCTGTGTCTTGCGACACTGCTTCTGACTCAGGGCAGTGGACAAGGTGCAGGGATGACCTGTCATCCAGGTGCTAAGATAAGAGGGAGGGTGGAGGGGTGTGGAGTGTATTCAGGGATGGAATAGGTGGGAATGATTTTATACCTTTTCCTTTTTGGCTACCTCCCTTGTAAGGGGGAAAAAGCCTTGGTATAGATGTTGAAAGAGGAAAAAGACATAAGGTAGGGAGTTCCATAGAGTGAACTCTTAGAATGAGAAGGAAAAGGAGGAGTACAAGAAGATGAGAGAGGAGAAGGGAGTAAAGGATAGAGTAGAGCTAGGAGAGGAGAAGGAATGGGTATGGTTCAAGGAGGGAGTTACAAAGTGTGCAAAGATGGTGTGTGGAACAAGATGGATGGGAGGAAATAGAAGGAAGGGTAGTGAGAGGTGGGTTGAGGAAACAAAGAGGGTTGTAGAAGAGAAGAAGCAAGCTTTCACAGCTTGGTTACAAAATAGGATGAGGGAGTCATATGAGAGGTACAAAGAAAAGAGAAAACAATAAAAGCATAAGATAAAGGAGGCAAAGAGGAGAGGTGTGAAATGATGTAAGAATATGAAAAAAATGAAAATAATAAAAAAGATGATTTGGATGGATATTAAGAGAGGAAGACGAGGTGAATCAAATAGAGAAGAAAGTGTAAAATACGCAGATAGGGGTGATGATAATGGAAGAGACGGCAGTAGGAGGAAGATGGGCAGAGTATTTTAGGGAAGGAAAGATAGTTGCAGTGGGAAGTGTTAAGAAAATGACTGTGATGAGTGAGGAAAATGGAGGAGAAATAAGGAAGGATGAAGTGAAGGCAGTTGTTAAGATGATGAGAGCAGGTAAGGCACCTGGTCTGGATGGATGCCATGCAGAATGTCTAAAAAAAAGGAGGTACAGTGATGGTGGACTGGCTGGTGAGGTTATTCAATGTTTGCTGAGGAGAGGGTAGAGTGCTGGAGGACTGGAGAGGTGCCTGCATAGTTCCACTCTACAAGGGAAAAGGGGACAAGTGTGAGTGTAGTAGTTTCAGAGGGATTACCTTGTTGAGTGTAGTTGGGAAGGCTTATGGGTGGATCTTGATTGAGAGAATTAGGAGAGGAACAGAGGGAGTAACTGGTGAGGAACAGTGTGGATTTAGGACAGGTAGAGGTTGTGTAGATTAGATTTTTGTGGCAAGACAGATATATGAGAAAGCTATAAGAAAGGGTAAGGATGTGTTTTTTGGCCTTTTATTTATTTTTTATCTATTTCTATATGGTTTAACATCATATACTCCCCCCTATCAGAATGCTAGGATGGTGCCCCTCTCTGAGGGCTTTGTAGCATGGAATTTAATAAACCATGCCCTTGGTCCAACTTCGCCAGTGGCAGGACTTGAACTGCCATCCCCTCGACCTTCACTGCAAGTAACGACACCCTAATCCGCTTGGCTTATGACAGGGTATACAGGAAAGCACTGTGAGAGGTTTTGCACATATACAAGATAGGAGGAAAGCTTTTAGGAGCTGTCAGGAGTTTTTACGAGAGTAGTAGAGCATGTGTCAGGATAAGAAATGGAGAGAGTGAGTGGTTCGAGGTAAAGATGGGACTTCGTCAGGGATGTGTTATGTCACCCTGGCTGTTCAACTTATATATGGATGGGGTGGTGCGAGAGGTAAATGCAAGGGTGGTGGGTTAGGGATTGGAGATGGTTAAAAAAATGGAGAAAAGTGGGAGGTGAGCCAGCTGTTGTTTGCTGACGACACTGCGCTTGTAGCTGGATCAAAGGAGGGATTGAGGAAGTTGGTGGCAGAGTTTGGGAGAGTATGTGAAAGAAGAAAGTTGAAGATAAATGTGGGTAAATGTAAGGTGATGAGATGTTCAAGGGGTGAAAGTGGCAGTAGACTGGAAGTGAGCATTAAGGGAGAGCAACTAGAGGAAGTGGATAGTTTTAGATACTTGGGTGCAAATGTGGAAAGGAAAGGGAGGAGTAGAGGTGGAGGTAGAATGTAGATTGAGAAGAGTAAATGCCATGGTGGATTAAAAAGTGTAATGAGAAATAGACATTTGGGAATGGATGCTAAGAGGAGATTGTATGAAGGAGTGCTTGTGCCAACAGCACTGTACGGGGCAGAAACATGGAACATAAGAGAGGAAGAGAGGAGGAGTTTAAATGTGTTTGAGATGAGGTGCCTGAGAAGTACGATAGGGGTTACTAGGCTGGATAGAGTGAGAAATGAGGTGAAGAGGAGAACAGGGGTGGTAAGGGAATTGGGAGATAGGGTGGATGAAAGAGTATTGGAATGGTTTAGACACATGGAAAGAATGAGTGAAGAAAGACTAGTAAAAGAGGTATGGAAGGCAGACGTGGAGGGAGTGAACATGAGGGGGCAACCTAGGATGAGATGGATGGATGTGGTGAAAGGGGTTTTGGAGAAGAGGGGAATGTCTGTTGAGGAAGGACGGGAGAGGACAGTTGGATAGTTGTACTGTTCCTCATTCTTTTCCTTTCCCTGGTTCTCCTTTGTCTTGTGTTTCCTTTTCTGTCCTGGTCCTTGACCTCTCCCTAAATTCTTACAAATACCATCTATTGTACACATTCTCTATTAGAGATTCCTATGTATTGTCTTGGGTCCCATGTGTATACAAGAACCAAAGTTACTGTCTCCTGTCTGACTCTTCAAACTTGGATTTATCAGAATTAACACTGTGATATGCATCACCTAATACCTTTATATTTAAAGTTGTGATATTGATGTGAAAATTATTTTCCTGTTGTCTACTGCTACTGACTACACCCTTGGATACCTCAAGGTCTTTTATTTGAAGCCTCTTTTACTTTAGCATTAACCTAAAACCTTTAACAAGAAGATGTGGTTAGAAGGAAAATGTTCTCTCTTATGTTCCATGTAAATTCTCATGTGAAGCTGGGCAGAGTCACCATGTAATGAAACACTGGAGATAAACCATCTTTGGGTGTTGGACCCTGCTGTGGAGGTCTTGTGCCTTGTTGCAATGATTCTAACCTAAGCAGTGAGTGAAGGACAGGTGAACCATCATCCACAAAGAGTTAGGATGGAAGGGACAACAAATGGGATTTTAGATAGGTTTGGTTAGGTTGAGTGAAGGCTGGGTATATGCTTTGACTTGGCCAACCTACCCATAAGGTGGAATGGGCCTTTTGGTGGATGATGAATAAACATGCATGAAAATGTAATCAACACAATTATTTTGCTCCAACAGGCTAAAGATGTTTTCATATTTCTTATTCATTATTGAATAAATGTAGGAAAGAAGCCGAACGCAGAGTATGGGAGTCCAGTATATTTGACGTTTCGCCCAGCAGGGCTTCTTCAGAAAAAACAAATGGGATTTTAGATAGGTTTGGTTAGGTTGGGTGAAGGCTGGGTATATGCTTTGACTTGGCCAACCTACCCATAAGGTGGAATGGGCTTTTTGGTGGATGATAAATAAACATGCATGAAAACGTAATCAACACAATTATTTTGCTCCAACAGGCTAAAGATATTTTCATATTTCTTATTTACTATTGAATAAATGACTGTAGTTTCATACCAATAAAGCCTCCATGAAATCTTCCATGTTAACTTCAACCATACACTGTTGTTCGTCTCCACACATTTTCCCAAACTCCTCTAAGAATGTCTGTAGCTGTTCTGTGAAGTTCTTTGATGGGATGGAGTTGAAAATGGTATCTCTTTTTCTGCAAATAAAATTAACAAAAAAATAATAGCGATAAACACTTCCCCCCAAAAAAAAACCAGATATACCAAGTTAAAATAATATTTCAGTACTGATCCATCTATAGACAAAGGGCTTCTTTCCTCCTTGTAAAGGAAGCAGTCAAATAAAAAAACGGCCACTCCCACCCATTGCACTTCCATCCACCACCCTAGTTTCCCTCTAGTATTGATAATTTTCCAAAATAATTTACTAATAGTTGATTTCATACTTGTACAACTAGATTTCTGGAGCAGTATTAATTTCTGATAATAGTGAAGTCTCATGCAGCAACAGCATCACTACACAGCAATAAACAAGGGAGGAAACAAGGAAAATCCAACTAACTATAGACCAGTCTCCCTAACAAGCAATATACAAGGGAGGAAACAAGGAAAATCCAACTAGCCACAGACTGGTCTCCCTAACAAGCACAGTAGCAAAAATATGTGAAAAGGTTATCAAAAATAGATGGGTTAAACATCTGGAAGAAAAAATATACTGAATCCAATTCAATTTGGATTTAGACAAGGAAGATCATGTACAACAAACCTGATCTGCTTCTATTTGAGACTACATACATACATACATACATACATATACCAAGGCTTTTTCCCTTACAAGGGAGGTAGCTAAAAAGGAAAAGGCATAAAATCACTCCCACCCATTCCATCCCTGAATACACTCCACACTCCCTCTTATCTTAGCACCTCCTGGATGACGGGTCATCCCTACACCTTGTCCACTGCCCTGGGTCAGAAGCAGTGTCACAAGACACAGCACATCCACAGCAAGGCCACTTCATTAAATCGGCGAACCCCCCTCTCCGTCCCCCCATGTATAAAAGGAGAAGACGGGGAGAAATCCCTTCAGGCTGTGTCAAATTTTGCTCACACATACTACCTCACCCCCCATCCCCCCGCCCATTCAACCTCATGCATCACAACATCATTCACATACAACCATTCTCCATTCACCCCTATCTTCTGTCCTCTCCCATCCTTCCTCAACAGACATTCCCCTCTTCCCCAAAGCCCCCTTCACCCCATCCATCCATCCTTCTCATCCTAGGACGTCCCCTCATCTTCACTCCCTCCACATCTGCCTTCCATACCTCCTTTACTAGTCTTTCTTCACTCATTCTTTCCATGTGTCCAAACTATCATAATACTCTTTCATCAACCCTATCTCCCAACCCCCTTTCCACCCCTGTTCTCCTCACCTCCTCATTTCTCACTCTAGCCCAGTAACCCCCATCATACTTCTCAGACACCTTATCTCAAATACATTCAAACTCCTTCTCTCTTCCTCTTTTATGTTCCATGTAAATTCGAGACTAATAGAAATAATACACGAGAGGGATGATTGGGCAGACTGTGCCTTTCTAGACCTACAAAAAGAATTTGATAAGGTTCCACACAAGAAACTAATAAGAAAAATAGAATCGATAGGTGACGTCAGAGGAAAATTATTGGAATGGATGGAAGACTTCCTGATTGGGAAAAAAATGATGGTAGTCATTAGAGACAAGTACTCAAATTAGGAAGAGATGATAAGTGGTGTCCCACAAGTTTCGGTACTAGCTTTAAGCATGTTTGCCATATATATAAATGACATGGATGAGGGAGTAGAGTGTTATACGAATTTCTTCACAGATGATGCAAAAATACTAAAGAAAGTAAGTACAGAGGAGGATTGCAAATCATTACAGTTAGCCCTGGACAAAATCTGGAAATGGACTCAAAAGTGGGAAGTGAACTTCAATATCAAGAAATGTAGTATAATGGAGTTTGGAAAAAGTAAAAGCAGAATATCAATAAATTATAAATTGGTGAAGAAGTCAAGAAAGTGAACTTGGAAAGAGACCTTGGAGTAATATCAGCAAAGACATGACACCAGACAAACATATCAATAAAATAGTTGGAGAAACCTTCAACCTTTTAAGGTCAATGAATGTGGCATTTGACTACTTGGATGAGGAAATGATTAAAAAAATATCAATTACACTAATAAGAACAAAACTGGAGTATGCAGCAACACTATGGACACCCAGTACTAAAAAGAATATAAAGAAATTAGAAAGAATACAAAGAGCAACAACAAAATTGGCACCAGCTCTTTCCAAATTAAGACGCGAACAAAGATGATCTAAATTGAAATCACCAACTCGGGAACAAAGAGGAGAAAGATGTGCTATCTATAGAATCATGAAAGGAATGGAGATCCTAGATAGGAATCATTTACTAAAACTGGACAATGAAAACATGCGAACACAAAAAAACTCAAAAAGGATAACTATAGAAGATATCTGGCAACAAAAAAAAAAAAAAAAAAAATCCTGCAGAGAGTAATGGATACCAGGAATAATTTAAAGAAACAGTATTTCCAAACATTATTCAAGATTTTAAGAAAAAACTTGATGAAAGATACAAAGACGGGTCACCACGAGCATAGGTCCCTTCCTGTGTAATAAAACTAGGTAAATACATATACTAAAGGCTTTTTTCCCCCTTATAAGGGAGGTAGCCAAAAAACAAAGGCATAAAAACCACTCCTTCATTATAGATTTCCATCAAGATTGCCCATTTCTCTTCCCCTTTTGTCTCTTCAGTGTAGAATTTTCCCCAATTTGCATTTTGAAAGAGTTTCTTTAGTTGACCAAAGCCTGTTTTGTTGTACATCAATCTTTTTCTGTACTTTTCATTTCTCTCCATATATATTTCTTCCTTTAGTTCAGCCTGTATAAGTATGTGGTCACTCTTTCCAGTGTTTTGTATTCAATTTTATCTACAATTTCAGGTTCTGTTGTATATATTAAATCCAGTCTTAACAGTTCTTCATTGTTTCTGTATATGGTATTTTCATTGAGCCATTGTGTCAATGTATGTTCCATGGTCATATCCAGTAATACATTTTCTTCCCCAAAGGTCCTCTCTGCCCTTCAGTGTCATCTCCTCCCAACAGATTTCTTTGCAGTTGAAATCCACCATAAATACCAGGTTACCTCCATCCTTTACTATCTCATTTAATGAATGCCTTGTATCTTATAACATATTTGAATGCTTGTTCTCTTTCCAAGAGTCCGTTTTTGGGGGGCACATAAGTCACCACAAACTATCTACTTTTCATGTATTTGTCTTTGACTTTTATCATGATTATTTCTACATTGTTTTTACCCTCATTAATCTTTGTCACATTCAAGTTTTTATTGGCCAAGAACATGATGCATTTACCTAGTTGTATTTTGTGGGACAAGAGCTATGCTTGTAGTGACCTGCAGTTGTATCTTTCTGCATCCAGTTCTTTCTTAAAATCATGTATAGTTTTAGCACTCAATGTTTTCTCTTTCAAATTGTTCCACGTATCTATTATTCTGTGTGGGAAGCCTTTCTTCTTCAAATCTCTTCTGTCATTGTCCTTCTTAACCACTTCCATACGGTGACGCCTACATAGGCGGCATGAGGAGCAAGTGGGTACGCGATGATGCCGGCGTTGGCGTCTTGATTATATTTATTGTAGTCATACCTATGTAACTTCCATTCTCTCTAAACTGGCTTCATCATATTTTCTATGGTTATCAAAATTCACGGGTGAAAGAGAACGAACGATTGAGCACTGACTTTATTTTTTATAATGCGATTATTATGACGCAACATCGCACATCGGGCAGCTAATGCTGCCAGACGTGTGATGTGCCCTGGAGTGAAGAGTTTAAGTTTCTTCTCATGTCCTCTTGTACTTCTTCTGTCCCATTTAAGTAGGTCATCCCTATCAAGGATTTCCATTCCTTTTGTAATTCTGTAGATGATTGTCCAATTTTTGTTCATATGTCAACTTGCTAAATGGTGGTGCCATCTTTGTCAATGCTTTTTGGGTTCTTTCTAGTTTTTTTTTTTTTTTTTTTTTTTGTATTAGGTGTCCATAGTGATGCTGCATATTCTAATTTTGGTCTTATCAGTATAACTAGTATTCTCTTTACCATTTCCTCATCCATGCAGTCAAAGGCCACTTTCATTGATCTTATCAAATTGTAGGTTTCTCCAACTATTTTGTTTACATGTTTGTGTGTCATGTCGTTTGAGGTAATTAATCCTAGGTCTCTTTCTTAGTTTACTTTCGTAACTTCCTTTGTTCCAATTTTGTATTGACCGGAGAATCTATTTTTACAGTTTCCAAATTTCATTATACTATTTCTTAATGTTGAAATTCACTTTTTAATCCATTTCCAGACTTTATCCAGGTCTTCTTGAAAATATTTACAACCTTCCTCTTTATTTACTCTCTTCAATAGTTTCGCATCATCTGCAAAGACATTCATATAATATTCAATTCCTTCATACATGTCGTTTATATAAACAGCAAACATTATCGGAGCCAATACGGAGCCTTGGGGGACTCCACTTATCATATTTACCCAATTTGAGTTCTTTTCTCTAAATACCACTCTCACTTTTCTTTCATTCAAGAAGTCTTTCATCCATTCCAATAATTTTCCTTGTATTCCACCTATAGTAACAACAACAACAACAACAACACTATGGGCACCTAGCACACACCCACACACATTCCAGACACCAAAGCAAAAGGCAGTACTGCATTGAGTGAGCCAATCTAGCGGTTTATTGCCGAAAACGAAGAAAACCTATTGTTGTCATTGTATGCGATGAGTAGGCTATGGTACTCGAGGTGACCGGTAAAGTATTCCAGTTCTTGAAGTGGGTACAGTTTTGGCATAATGGAGAAAGAGAAGGAAGAAAGAATAACAAATGAACTAACAAAGAGAGTATTAGACATAAGTATAGTGGAGAGCCCAAGAGGTGTGATCCCCAAGAGACAGTCTCATAGACACACCAAGGAAAAATTAAAGGTGGGAAAATAAGAGTTTTTCAGGATTTCAAAGAAACCCAGGCGAAATAGGCAATAGCTTAGACATTAGATATATTAGATATAGTAATGCATTAAAAAATTGTGAAGTAAATAATTTAATGGAAGAAATCAGACTTAAAATTAGATTATCGCGCGGTTCTTAGAGAATTTATTACGTTGCAAAAGAGTAATGAGCAAATGATCAAAGAATTAGGTGATCTAAAGAGTGAAATTAAAATCCTAAAGAGAAAATGAAAGAATGAAAAATGAGGACAAAAATAAAAATGAAGAATTGAAAAAGGTCAAAGAACAATTACAAGCAGTGACTGGAAAGGTAAATGAAAACAAGAACAGGAAAATAAAAAAACATCCTTTAGTGAAATAGTACAAAAACAGATGGAGGAAAATACTAAAGAAACAGTCATAAAAGTGATTAAAGAAAAGGAAAATTGGGTGAGTGATAAAGTTGACAAAGGTAAGTGCATTGTGGTCCATGGTGTCCAGGAAAAACATGATAGGTATAGATACCAGAGAAAAAAGGAGAAGGAAATGGCTGAGGAAATTTTTTAAAGAAATACAGGATGAAGGACAGAGTCTGGTATCCATTACAAGCACAGTAGCAAAAATATGTGAAAAAGTCATCAGAAATATATGGGCTAAACACTTGGAGGAAAATAAAATAATAAACCCTAAACAATTCATCTTTAGAAGTGGAAGATCATGTACCACAAATCTAATTTGCTTTTACTTGAGATTAATTGAGATAATACAAGAAAGAGATGGCTGGGTAGATTGCGCCTTCTTGGATCTGCAAAAGGCATTCGATAAGGTACCACATAAAAAGTTAATAAGAAAAATTGAAATAATAGGAGGAATACAGGGTAAGCTGCTAGAATGGATGAAGGACTTCTTAATTAGAAGAAAAATGAGCGGTAATTAGAGACAAAAATTCAAACTGGGAAGATGTGAAAAGTGGAGTCCTGCAAGGCTCTGTATTGGCTCCTTTAATGTTTGCCATATATAAATGATATGGATGAGGGAGTAAATTATTACATGAACTTCTTTGCTGATGATGCCAAATTACTCAAGAGAGTAAAAACGGAAGATTGTAGATCGCTACAAGACCTAGACAAAATATGGGAATGGAGTCAGAAATGTGAGATGAGCTTCAACATTAACCACTTCCATACGGTGACGCCTACGTAGGCGTCATGAGGAGCAAGTGGGTACGCGATGATGCCGACGTCGGCGTCTTGATTATATTTATTGTAGTCATACCTACGTAACTTCCATTCTCTCTAAACTGGCTTCATCATATTTTCTATGGTTATCAAAATTCATGGGTGAAAGAGAATGAATGATTGAGCACTGACTTTATTTGTTATAATGCGATTATTATGATGCAACATTGCACGTCGGGCAGCTAACGCTGCCAGATGTGCGATGTGCCCCGGAGTGAAGAGGTAAAGAAATGTAGCATAATAGAATTTGGAAAAAGCAAAAATAGAGTATCAGGCCAATACAAAATTGGAAACAAAAAAGTAAAAAAAGTCAATTCAGAAAGGGACCTACGAGTAATCATCTCAAGTGACTTGACACCTGACAAACACATCAACAAATTATTTGGAGAGACTTTTAATTACTAAAATCAATGAAAGTGGCCTTCGACTACATAGACTAAGAGATGGTTAAAAAAATAGTGGTTACACTGATAAGACCTAAACTAGAATATGCCGCAACATTGTGGGGACCCAGCACAAAGAAAATTAGAAAGAATCCAAAGAGCAGTGACAAAAATGGCACCTACACTGGCAAATCTGACATATGAACAAAGATTGGAGAAACTACATCTGTCAATACTGGAAGAGAGAAGAGAGAGGTGATTTATTGACCATTTACAGAATTATGAAAGGGATGGAAATCCTCGATAGAGATGACTTATTAAAGTGGGACATAAGAGAAACAAGAGGACATGAAAAGAAACTAAAGAAGGACACTTATAGAAGAGACCTGAAAAAGAATAGCTTCCCACATAGAGTGATTGATGTCTGGAACAAACTGAACAGAGAAACAGTGAATGCCAAAACTATACAAGATTTTAAGAAGAAAACGTTTGACATCGGTTATAGGAAAAATGCTTGAATCAATAATAGTAAATAGACTCAGAGAACACATTGAAGGGCATAATTTAATTCGTGATTCACAGCATGGTTTCTCTAAGGGTAAGTCATGTGTGACTAATCTTCTATCCTTTTACACTAAAGTATATAAGGCGTCCGACAACAATGAAAATTACGATGTTATTTACCTTGACTTTAGCAAAGCGTTTGACAAAATGCCACACCAGAGACTACTAAATAAAATCAAGGCCCATGGCATAGGAAGAAAAGTGTTAGAATGGATTAGAGCTTGGATTAGTAACAGAAAACAGCAGGTCACCATAAATGGAACAAAATCTAGGTGGGGTAATGTTACTAGCGGGTCCCCCAGGGTTCGGTTTTGGGTCCCTTGTTGTTCATTATGTATATAAACGACTTAGACGATGGGTTAAATAGTGATGTTAGTAAGTTTGGGGACGACACTAAAATAGGATGCCTAATTAGGTCAGGAGATGACGCCCAGATTCTGCAATATGATCTTAATAAACTGTTAACATGGTCGGTGAAATGGCAAATGAACT
Organism: Oratosquilla oratoria; assembly: GCF_046742065.1. Classification (NCBI taxonomy): domain Eukaryota; kingdom Metazoa; phylum Arthropoda; class Malacostraca; order Stomatopoda; family Squillidae; genus Oratosquilla; species Oratosquilla oratoria. The sequence continues at coordinate 14,397,989 of NC_134819.1, forward strand.
TCAATATCTCTAAGTGTAGTGTGTTAAACGTAGGGCTACACAACCCCGAAAATAGATACAACTTAGCTAACACGTTTTTAGAAAAATCTGAGTGCGAGAGGGACTTGGGAGTTCTGGTGAGTCCGGACCTTAAAACCAGGAACCAGTGCATTAGCGCCAGAAATAAGCTAACAGAGCATTAGGCTTCATTGCTAGGACGGTAACGAATAGAAGTGCAGAGGTAATTATTAAATTCTATCTAGCGATAGTTAGACCCATCCTTGACTATGCGGTACAGTTTTGGTCTCCGTCCTACAGAATGGACATAAATTCACTAGAATCAGTACAGAGAAGAATGACCAAAATGATACAAGGACTCGGAAATTTGCCTTACAAAGAGAGGCTTAGGCACCTAAACTTACACTCTCTGGAAAGACGCAGAGTGCGGTGTGATCTAATAAAGGTGTTCAAGTGGATCAAAGGCTATAACAAGGGTGAAGCAAACAAGGTCATCATAATAAAACAACAGGGCAGGACTCGCAGTAATGGGTATAAACTGGACAAATTTAGATTTAAGAAGGAAATAGGCAAGAATTGGTTTACTAATAGGGTGGTCGATGAATGGAATAAACTTAGTAACCATGTAGTAAGCGCTGAAACTATCAGTTGTTTTAAAAAACGATTAGACAACTTTATGGATGGGGATGACAGGTGGTGATGGATACGGAGCTGCCTAGTGTAGGCCTTATGGTCTTTTGCAGTCTCCTTTATTCTTATGTTCTTATGAGAGATACACACACACACATACCTAGGTAAATACATTCAAACTCCTTCTCTCTTATGTTTCAAGAATATAAAGAAAATAGAAAGAATCCAGAGAGCAGCAACAAAAATGACACCTGCACTTGCAAATTTGTCATATGAGGAGAGATTGGTTAAACTGGAATTACCGACTCTGGAGCAAAGAAGAGAGAGAGGTAACCTACTGACCATCTACAGAATCATGAAAGACACAGAAATATTCGATAGAGGGGACTTGTTAAACTGGTACAGGAGAAGCACTAGAGGACCTGGAAAGAAAACAAAAAAACATAGCTACAGAAGAGATCTGAAGAAACTAAAAGAAATTTATAATAGGGGTGTGACAAATATGCTCCACAACACAAGCAAGAAAGAATATAAAAAAACTGGTACAACAAAAAATGTAGTGCCGCCAAGGATAAAAGAGACAAAGCCTGGAAAAAATGCAAAAAAAGCAAATGGCAAACATACATTAAACTAAGAAACTATTATGTAAAAATATGCAGGGAGGAAAAGAGAAATTATGAAAAGGAAATTATAGAAAAATGTAAGGATCAGCCGAAGCTATTTTACAGATCTGTGAATGGTAAACTGAAAAACAAACAAGAAATGGAAAAACTATGCCAAGGAAGTCATGAATACACAAAAGAACAAGAAATGGGAGAAATTATGAGTAACCACTTCAAATCAGTTTTCACAATTGAGAACTCACCTAACTGTGAAGGAATAGAGAAACGGAATTCCCCCCAAATGAAGGAAATAACCGTAACAAAAAAAGGAAATCAGTGACCAAATAAAAAACCTAGATGTTAGAAAATCGAATGGTCCGGATGGAATTGCAAATTGGATACTGAAGGAATGTGTAAAGGAACTAAAAAATACAATACGCACTATGATAAAATACTCACTCAAAGAAGGAAAAGTACCACAAGACTGAAAAAATGCAAACATTGTACCAATATATAAAGGAGGAAGTAAGGAAGATCCAACTAATTACAGACTGGTCTCCCTAACAAGCACAGTAGCTAAAATATGTGAAAAAGTGATTAAAAGAGGATGGGCTAATCATCTGGAAGAAGAATCTATACTAAATCCAAGCCCATTTGGATTCACACAAGGAAGATCATGTACAACAAATCTAATCTAGTTCTATTCGAGAATAATAGATATAATAGATGAGAGAGATGGATGGGCAGACTGTGCCTATCTAGACCTACAAAAGGCATTTGACAAAGTACCACACAAAAAAATTAATAGGAAAATTAGAACCAATAGGTGGCATTGAAAGTAATCTATTAAAATGGATGGAAGACTTCCTGACTGGGAGAAAAATGAGGGTAGTAATTAGAGACAAATACTCGAAATGGGAAGAAATGATAAGTGGTGTTCCACAAGGGTCACTGGCTCCAATCATGTTTGCCATATATGTAAATGACATGGACGAAGGAGTTGAATGTTATATGAATTTCTTTGCAGATGATGCAAAAATATTAAAGAAAGTATCAACAAATGAGGACTGTGACTCATTACAATCAGACCTGGACACAATCTGGAAATGGACTCAAAAGTGGGAGGTGAACTTTAATATCAAGAAGTGTAGCATAATGGAGTTTGGTTAAAGCAAAAACAGAATTTTAAAAAATTACAAAATTGGTGAAAATGAAATAAAAAAAAAAGTGCACTCGGAAAAGGACCTTGGAGTGATAATCAGCAATGACATGACACCGGACAGACATATAAACAAAATAGTAGGTGAAACATACAAACTACTAAGGTCAATGAAAGTGGCATTTGAATACTTGGATGAAGAAATTATTTAAAAAAATATTAGTCACATTGATTAGACCAAAATTGGAATATGCAGCGACACTATGGACACCCAGTACTAAAAAGAATATAAGGAAATTAGAAAGAATACAGACAGCAACAACAAAGTTGGCACCAGCTCTTTCCAAATTAACATACGAACAAAGATTATCGAAACTAGAACTACCAACACTAGAATAAAGAAGAGAAAGAAGTAATTTACTGACTATATATAGAATCATGACAGGAATGGAAATCCTTGACAGAAAAGGTTGACTAAAAATTGACAATGGAAAAAAAAGAGGTCATGAAAAGAAACTCAAAAAGGACAACTATAGAAGAGATAGGAAAAAGAATAGCTTCCCACACAGAATGCTGGATATAGGGAAAAACTTAGATGGAAAAACAGTGTGCAAATACTATTCATGATTTTAATAATAAACTTAATGCTGAAAGATACAAAGACGGGTCACCACGAGCATAGCTCCCTTCCCGTATAATACAACTAGGCAAATACTAGTAAAAAAAAAATTGAAAGAATGCAAAGAGCAGCAACAAAAATGGCACCTACACTATCAAATTTGACATACAAACAAAGATTGGATCAATTTCATCTATCAACACTGGAAAAGAGAAGAGAAAGAGGTGATTTGTTAACCATTTACAGAATTATAAAAGGGATGGAAATTCTTGATAGAGACGACTTATTAAAATGGGACAGAAGTGACATAAGAGGACACGAGAAGAAGCTAAAGAAGAACAATTACAGAAGAGATTTGAAAAAGAATAGCTTCCCACATAGAGTGATTGATGTCTGGAACAAACTAAACAGAGAAACAGTGAGTGCCAAAACTATACAAAATTTTAAGAATAAACTGGATGCTGAGAGATATGAAAATGGGTCACTATGAGCATAGCTCGTCCTGTAAAATACAACTAGGTAAATATATTCTGGGGTATTGGCTGCATGTTATTGTAGCAAAGTAGCATGCAGTTGATACTTTAGGGTCTATATTGGGTGCCCCTATGGACCAGAGCCACACATCATTTTGTCTGTGATAGAGGAGGACTCTGTTCATAGAGAAATTATGACACTTTTATACTACGACTGTCCCTCCGTTATGCTGTCCCCCAACCCCTTGTTACTGTCCTGTACAATTTCTCTGAATATTAACCCCTACCATACGGTGACGCCTACGTAGGCGTCATGAGGAGCAAGTGGGTGCGCGAGGATGCTGACGTCGTTGTCTTGATTATATTTATCGTAGTCATACCTGCGTGACTCCCATAATCTGTAAACTGGCTTCATCATATTTTCTATGGTTATCAAAATTCACAGGTGAAAGAGAACGAGCGATAGAGCAGTGACTTTATTATGACGCAACATTGCAGGTCTGGCAGCTAATGCTGCCAGACGTGCGATGTGGCCCGTATTGAAGGGGTTAATTTCCTTTTTTGCCTACCTTCCCTGTGGTGGGGGAAAAGAATACTACCAACAAGTATTTCCACTTGGATTGTAAGAGACAAGAAAAATGGGACGGGGATTGAGACCAGGCATCCTTCTCCCTGTAGCCCCACAAGGGACATTCCTTAAAGTAAAGGCATAAGAGGGTCTAGGAGTTGTCCAACCAGCACCCTAAGGTTTGGGTCTTTTAACCACTTCCATACAGTGACGCCTACGTAGGCGTCATGAGGAGCAAGTGGGTACTCAATGATGCCGACGTCGGCATCTTGATTATATTTATTGTAGTCGTACCTACGTAATCTCCATTCTCTCTAAACTGGCTTCATCATATTTTCTATGGTTATTCAAGTACACGGGTGAAAGAGATTGAACGATTGAGCACCGACTTTATTTTCTATAATGCGATTATTATGATGCAACATCGCACGTCGGGCAGCTAATGCTGCCAGACGTACGATGTGCCCCGGAGTGAAGAGGTTAATGTGCGTGGATGTGGTACCGATACGAGTAAAAGGGAAGAGATAGGTATTATGTTTGTGAGAAGAAAGATGGATGTGTTGGCTTTGAGTGAAACTAAGTTGAAAGGTAAGGGCAAGTGTAAGTTTGGGAGTGAAGTGGGAGGTTATCAGGAGTGAAGAGAGGGTGAGGGAGGAAAGGGGTGGCTATATTAGTAAGTGAAGAGATAGGTAAACGTGTAGTGGAGTGGAAGGTTTCCTCAAGGTTAATGTGGATGAAGGTGAAACTGGGAAAGTAGATGTGGGTTTTGTAAATGCATATGGGCCTGGTAGTGAGAAGAGTGTAGAAGAAAGGGAGGCTTTTTGGATAGACTTAAATGAGTGCATAGAGGATTTAGGGAGAAATGTCAATGTAATAGTACTGGGAGACCTTAATGCTAGGGTAGGAAATAATCCAATTGATGGAGTGGTTGGGAAATATGGAGTTCCAGGAAAGAATTGTAGTGGAGAGTTGAAGGTGGAAATGTGTCTAGAGAGTTGATGATAGCAAATAGTGTTTCGGAAGAAAGTCAAGCATAAGTACACATGGGAGAGGGTGGTAGATGGAAGGTTGGTAGATAGAGTGTTAATGGATTATGTAGTGGTAAATAGGATTATGATAGGAAGAGTTAAGGATATACATGTGCTAAGGGGAGAGGGTGGGGGAATATCAGATCATTTTTTGGTGGAAGGTAAGTTGAGAGTGGAGGATAGATGGAGAAAGAGGAAAGGGACAAAAGGTAGGGAGGTACTTAGAGTGAACTCTTTAAATGAAAATGAGCTGAAGGAGGAGTGGGAGGGTGTGAAGGATAGAGTAGAGCTAGGAGTGGAGGAGGAATGGGGATGGTTCAAGGAGGGAGTCACAAAGTGTGCAAAGATTGTTTGTGGAACAAGAAGGACAGGAGGAAATAGAAGGAAGGGTAGTAAATGGTGGGATGAGGTAACAAAGAAGGTTGTAGAAGAGAAGAAGCGAGCTTTCACAGATTGGTTACAAAATAGGATGAGGGAGTCATATGAGAGGTACAAAGAAAAGAAAAGAGAAGTAAAGCAAAAGGGAAAGGAGGCAAAGAGGAGAGCAGATGTGAAGTGGGGTAAGAGTATGACAGAAAATATTGAAAGTAATAAAAAGATGTTTTGGAAAGAAATTAAGAGAGGAAGAGGAGGCAAATCAAGTAGAGAAGAAAAGGTAAAAGGTACACATGGAGAGATGATAATGGAAGAGAAGGCAGTAAGGGGAAGATGGGCAGAATATTTTAGGGAGTTGCTAAATGTGAACGAGGATAGGGAAGGAAAGATAGCTGCAGTGGGAAATGCTAAGAAAATGACCATGATGAGTGAGGAAAATGGAAGAGAAGGAAGGATGAAGTGAAGGCAGTTGCTAAGATGATGAAAGCAGGTAAGGCACCTGGTCTGGATGGATGCCATGCAGAATGTCTGAAGAAAGGGGGTGCAGTGATGGTGGACTGGCTGGTGAGGTTATTTAATGTTTGCTGGAGAGAGGGTAGAGTGCCGGAGGACTGGAGGAGTGCCTGTATAGTTCCACTTTACAAGGGAAAAGAGGACAAGTGTGAATGTAGTAGTTTCAGAGGGATTAGTTTGTTAAGTGTAGTTGGGAAGGCTTATGGGAGAATCTTGATTAAGAGGATTAGGAGAGGAACAGAGGAAGTAATTGGTGATGAACAGTGTGGATTTAGGACAGGCAGAGGTTGTGTAGATCAGATCTTTGTGGTAAGACAGATATGTGAGAAAGCTATAGGAAAAGGGAAGGATGTTTTTTGGGCTTTTATGGATCTGGAAAAGGCTTATGACAGGGTAGATAGAAAGGCACTGTGGGAGGTTTTGCTGATATACTGGATAGGAGGAAAGCTTCTAGGAGCTGTTAAGAGTTTTATGAGGGTAGTAGAGCTTGTGTCAGGATTAGAAATGGAGAGAGTGAGTGGTTCGAGGTAAAGGTGGGACTTCGTCAAGGATGCGTTATGTCACCCTGTCAACTTATACAAGGATGGGGAAGTGCGAGAGGTGAATGCGGGGGTAGTGGGTCAGGGATTGGAGATGGTTAAAGAAAATGGAGAAAAGTGGGAGGTGAGCCAGCTGTTGTTTACAGATGACACTGCACTTGTGGCAGGATCAGAGGAGGGGTTGGGGAAGTTGGTGACAGAGTTTGGGAGAGTATGTGAAAGAAGAGAGCTGAAGATAAATGTGGGTAAAAGTAAGGTGATGAGATGTACAAGGGGTGAAAGTGGCAGTAGACTGGAAGTGAGTATTAAGGGAGAGCGACTGGAGGAAGTAGATAGTTTTAGATACTTGGGTGCAAATGTGGCAGGAAAAGGTGGAGTGAAGGTGGAGGTAGAATGTAGATTGAGAGAAGCAAGTAAATGCCTTGGTGGATTAAAAAGTGTAATGAGGAATAGACATTTGGGAATGGATGCTAAGAGGAGACTGTATGAAGGAGTGATTGTGCCTCTTAGCATCCTTTCCCAATTGTCTATTTCTCATTACACTTTTTAATCCACCAAGGCATTTACTCGCTTTTCTCAATCTACATTCTACCTCCACCTCTACTCCTCCCTTTCCTGCCATATTTGCACCCAAGTATCTAAAACTATCTACTTCCTCCAGTCTCTCTCCCTTAATGCTCACTTCCAGTCTGCTTCCACTTTCTCCCCTCATACATCTCATCACCTTACTTTTACCCACATTTATCTTCAACTTCCTTCTTTCACACACTTTCCTAAACTCTGTCACTAACTTCCTCAATCCCTCCTCTGATCCTGCTAAAAGTGCAGTGTCATCTGCAAACAACAGCTGGCTCACCTCCCACTTTTCTCCATTTTCTTTAACCATCTCCAATCCCTGACCCACTATCCTTGCACTTACCTCTCACACCATCCCATCCATGTATAAATTGAACAGCCAGGGTGACGTAACACATCCCTAATAAAGTCCCACCTTTACCTCAAACCACTCACTCTCTCCATTTCTAATCCTGACACACGTTCTACTACTCTCATAAAAACTCTTGACAGCTCCTAAAAGCTTTCCTCCTATCCCATATATCTGCAATACCTCCCACAGTGCCTTCGTGTCTACCCTGTCATAAGCCTTTTCCTAAATCCATGAAAGCCCAAAATACATCCTTATCATTTCCTATAGCTTTCTCACATATCTGTCTTACCACAAAAATCTGATCTATGCAACCTCTACCTGTCCTAAACCCACACCATTCCTCTCCTAATCCTCTCAATCAAGACTCTCCCCTAAGCTTCCCAACTACACTTAACAAGATAATCCCTCAGAAACTACTACACTCACACTTGTCCCCTTTTCCCTTGTAAGGTGAAACTATACAGGCACTCATCCAGTCCTTAGGCACTCTACCCTCTCTTAAACAAACATTAAATAACCTTACCAGCTAGTCCATCATCACTGTACCTCGTTTTTTTCAGATATTCTGTATAACATCTACCCAGACCAGGTGCCTTTCCTGCTCTCATCATCTTAACAACTGCCTTCTCTTCATCCTTCCTTATTTCTCCTCCATTTTCCTCACTCGTCACTGTCATTTTCTTACCACTTCCCACTGCAACTATCTTTCCCTTCCTATCCTCCTTCACATTTAGCAACTCCCTAAAATACTCTGCCCATCTTCCTCTTACTGCCTTCTCTTCCATTATCATCTCACCATCTGCACCTTTTCCCTTTTCTTCTCTATTTGATTCGTCTCCTCTTTCTCTCTTAATTTCTTTCCAAAATTTTCTGTCATACTTTTACTCCATTTCACATCTTATGCTTTAGAAGAGGATATTCAACTCTAGACTATTTGCAGATGGTGAACCAATTAATCAAGAAAATGACAGACTACAACATATCTCTTTGTTAAGCTTTCTGAGTCACTAGAATCAATAGCAATACTATATTTGATATAAGAAGGGTGCAAACACATCATAAGGGTTCTAGATTAGATTTATGCAAAAGGTGCCACTGTTATTCAACTATATAAAGATAGAAATCAAGATCGATAAAGGTAAAGGCAAGGCAATATAATTTCACCCAAACTATTTACAACTTCCTTGAAAGAGATTTTCAAAGGGATGAGTTGAGAAGAAAAAAGGTTTGAAGATTAATGGCGAATATTCTAACTACCTAAGATTTGTGAATGACATTATTCTTATTTCAGAAAGAGTAGGAGACTAACAAGATATCGTATGCTGAGTGATCTGAACAAGGAAAGTCATAAAGTAGGTTTAAAAATTAATAAAAGTAATAAACAACATGAAATTTCAAAGTAAAAAGATTATAATTGATGGTGAGTTTTGAAGAAGTTGAATAGTATAATTATTTAGGCCAGCTGGTGAAAGTGACAAAAGAACATGATAATGAAATAAATAGAGGAGTAGGGTGGAGACATGTTATAGAATGAGGGATCCAAGTACATGTTTTTGAGAAATGAAAGGTGCTAAAAGAAATAGGTAGCTGGGGATGGACACAAAGAGAAGACTATTTGAATGGGTTATTGTAAGGCAGAAAAGAATTCAAACATGTTTGAGATGTATGATGAGGGTTATTAAGTATGGAAAGAGTGAGAAATGAGGAGGAGGTGAGGCAGAGGGCAGAGGCAGAAAGGTTGCTGGCAGGTAGGGTTGATCAAAGCATACTGGGATGGTTTGGACACATGGATGAGGTCAAACAATCATAATCATCAATAGGGGCATATGTGAAGGAGTGCATTGTTTTACTCAAACACTGGCACCAGTCCCCATGGTCCCTGCAATCAAGCTCCCATACAGCCACCCTTCCTTCCTTCCCACTACAAACAATTCTCGACAGGTTCGATGAACTTGCCCCAGCCATGAATTCTGAGGGTGTCCCATTGTCTCCTTCAGAGAGGATTCTCTGAAGACACTTAGTACTAAAATGAGTCTCATACATACCTTTTCCATGCAATCCCTTGGGCTTTATCTGACAGCCTTTTAAGGTCCCCTGGCATGTATCCTGGGGTGCGATGGGCTATTTCATCTAAGTTTATGTGGGGACTTTCCTTACACAGCAACTATAAATTGGAAAAGAAAAGAAAAAATACTGTAGACATTATATGTATAAACATGAGCCACATTATGGAAGGTAAATAATCACTTAAATCAATTAGATATTCAATAACATTTAGTTAAACTACAGCAATGGTCTGAAAAGTGGCTTATGAAATTTAACACAAGTAAATGTGAGGTTATGCACATAAGTAAGAATAACAAGTATGATAACAGGGTATTTGGAAATTTATTAACAAAAGTAGATAGTGAAAAGGATCTTAGCATAATTATCAGTTATGATCACAAATCATCTAAGCAGTGTATTTCAGCCTCAGAGAAAGCAAATAGGATTTTAGGATTGATTGTATGATCTTTTGATCTTAAAAGTCCATCTGTTATTAATACATACATATATATACCAAGGCTTTTTTCCCCTTACAAGGGAGAACATAAGAACATAAGAATAAAGGAGACTGCAAAAGACCATAAGGCCTACACCTGGCAGCTCCGTATCCATCACCACCTGTAATCCCCATCCATAAAGTTGTCTAATCGTTTTTTAAAACAACTGATAGTTTCAGCGCTTACTACATAGTTACTAAGTTTATTCCATTCATCGACCACCCTATTAGTAAACCAATTCTTGCCTATTTCCTTCTTAAATCTAAATTTGTCCAGTTTATACCCATTACTGCGAGTCCTGCCCTGTTGTTTTATTATGATGACCTTGTTTGCATCACCCTTGTTATAGCCTTTGATCCACTTGAACACTTCTATTAGATCACCCCGCACTCTGCGTCTTTCCAGAGAGTGTAAGTTTAGGTGCCTAAGCCTCTCTTTGTAAGGCAAATTTCTGAGTCCTTGTATCATTTTGGTCATTCTTCTCTGTACTGATTCTAGTGAATTTATGTCCATTCTGTAGGACGGAGACCAAAACTGTACCGCATAGTCAAGGATGGGTCTAACTATCGCTAGATAGAGTTTAATAATTACCTCTGCACTTCTATTCGTTACCATCCTGGCAATGAAGCCTAATGCTCTGTTAGCTTTATTTCTGGCGCTAATGCACTGCTTCCTGGTTTTAAGATCCGAACTCACCAGAACTCTCGCCAGTCCCTCTCGCACTCAGATTTTTCTAAAAATGTGTTATCTAAGTTGTATCTATTTTCGGGGTTGTGTAGCCCTACGTTTAACACGCTACACTTAGAGATATTGAAGTTCATTTGCCATTTCACCGACCATGTTAACAGTTTATTAAGATCATATTGCAGAATCTGGGCGTCGTCTCCTGACCTAATTAGGCATCCTATTTTAGTGTCATCCCCAAACTTACTAACATCACTATTTAACCCATCATCTAAGTCGTTTACATACATAATGAACAAAGGAAAAGGCATAAAATCATTCCCACCCATTCCATCCCTGAATACACTCCACACCCCTCCACCCTCCCTCTTATCTTAGCACCTCCTGGATGACAGGTCATCCCTGTACCTTGTTCACTGCCCTGGGTCAGAAGCAGTGTCACAAGACACAGCACATCCACAGCAAGGCCACTTCATTAAATCGGCGATCCCCCCTCTCCGTCCCCCCATTGCATAAAAGGAGAAGACGGGGAGAAATTCCTTCGGGCTGTGTCAAATTTTGCTCACACATACTACCTATAAATCATTAGTTTGTCCACATTTGGAATATGTTGTTTCAGTGTAGTCACCAAATCTCATTAAAGACATTGACAGACTGGTAAAAGTACAATGGGGAGCCACATAATTGATTCCTAATATCAGAAATAAATTATACGAAAAATGACAAAAACATACAAATCTATTTTCCTTAAAAAAGTGCAGACACTGGGGTGATTTGATACAGATCTGTAAGATTCTAAAGGGAATTGACAATATCAAAAGTAATGAAATTTTCACAATGACTGAACAAGACAAGAAATAATCGTCTCAAACTGTCAAAACATAGATTTAATTGGAGAATGGGCAAAAAGAACTTTGTCAACTGTGTAGTAAAGAAAAGGCATAAACTTCCTGCAGAGGATGTGCAATGTAGTATAATTTGAAGTTTCAAGATTCAGATCAGTGGTTTTTAACCTTTTTTTGGCTGCAACCCAAAATCCTGTCCAGATTGATGGCGACCCTTACCTTCACAAACATTTTTATTTAAATTGTAAAATACATATGTCTTAATGCATTGCTTCTGACACAGAGCAGTGGGAGAGATGCAGGGATGACCCATCATCAAGGAGACGAGATAAGAGGGAGGGGGGTAAATGGGAGTGGAGTATGTGGAGATGGATTGGGTGGGAGTGGATTTTATGCCTTTGACTTTGGTTACTTCCCCTGTAAGGGGGGAAAAGCCGTTGGTATATGTATGTGTCAAATGCTTGTCTGGGGTATTGGATGTATGTTATTGTGGAATTAAAAGCTGCTCAAAGGCATGCAGCTGATACTATAGGGTCTATAAGGTGTGCGCCTATTGACCAAAGCCACACATAATTTTGTCTGTGATACAGGAAATCTCTATTCATAGAGAAATGATACTTTAATTATACTGCGACTGTCCCTCAGTTATGCTGTCCCCCCCACTCTTAATACTGTCCTGTACCACTTCTCTAAATATACATACATACATATACCATGGCTTTTTCCCCCTTACTAGGGAGGTAGCCAAAAAGGAAAAGGCATAAAATCATTCCCACCCATTCCATCCCTGAATACACTGCACACCCCTCCACCCTCCCTCTCATCTTAGCACCTCCTTGCGACACTACCCTGGGTCAGAAGCAGTGTCGCAAGACACAGCACATCCACAGCAAGGCCGCTTCATTAATTCGGCGACCCCCCCCCCCCTATCCGTCACCCCCATGCTAAAAGGAGAAGACGGGGAAAAATCCCTTTGGGCTGCGTCAAATTTTGTTTACACATACTACCTCAACCCCCATCCCCCTGACCATTCCACCTATTGCATCACAACATCATCCATATACAACCATTCTCCATTCACCCGTCTTCTGTCCTCTCCCGTCCTTCCTCAACAGACATTCCCCTCTTCCCCAAAGCCCCCTTCACACCATCCATCCACCTCATCCTAGGACGTCCCCTCATCTTCACTCCCTCCATATCTGCCTTCCATACCTCTTTTACTAGTCTTACTTCACTCATTCTTTCCATGTGTCCAAACCATCCTAATACTCTTTCATCAACCCTATCTCCCAACTCCCTTTCCACCCCTGTTCTCCTCCTCACCTCCTCATTTCTCACTCTATCTAGCCTAGTAACCTCCATCATACTTCTCAGACACCTCATCTCAAACACATTTAAACTCCTCTCTTATGTTCCTTGTTTCTGCCCCATACAGTGCTGTTGGGACAATCACTTCTTCATACAGTCTCCTCTTAGCATCCATTCCCAAATGTCTATTCCTCATTACACTCTTCAATCCACCAAGGCATTTACTCGCTTCTCTCAATCTACATTCTACCTCCACCTCCACTCCTCCCTTTCCTGGCACATTTGCACCCAAGTATCTAAAACTATCCACTTCCTCCAGTTGCTTTCCCTTGATGCTCACTTCCAGTCTGCTGCCACTTTCACCCCTTGAACATCTCATTACCTTTTACCCACATTTATCTTCAGCTTTCTTCTATCATACACTTTTCCAAACTCTGTCACCAACTTCCTCAATCCCTCCTCCGATCCTGCCACAAGCACAGTGTCGTCAGCAAACAACAGCTGGTTCACCTCCAACTTTTCTCCATTTTCTTTAACCATCTCCAATCCCTGACCCACTACCCTTGCATTTACCTCTCGCACTACCCCATCCATGTACAAGTTGAACAGCCAGGGTGACATAACGCATCCCTGACGAAGTCCCACCTTTACCTTGATCCAACCACTCTCTCCATTTCTAATCCTGACACAAGCTCTACTACTCTCATAAAAACTCTTGACAGCTCCTAGAAGCTTTCCTACTATCCCGTATAACCGCAAAACCTCCCACAGTGCCTTTCTGTCTACCCTGTCATAAGCCTTTTCCAGATCTATAAAAGCCCAAAAAACATCCTTCCCCTTTCCTATATCTTTCTCACATATCTGTCTTACCAGGGAAAAAATACTTTTTTATTTTCCAGAGCCATTTTTTTTTTTTTTTCTTTAATTTCACCAGAGCCATTTTTTTAATTACCAGAGCCATTTTTTATACTTCCAGAGCCATGTTTTTGCAGGTTCGATTTCCTTCAAACTATTGGAAGGCTAACTCATTACTCATGGGCATGAAAAATAATTTTTTTTTTTAAACAAATCAGCCTTTAATTTTGGGGAGAGGGGGATGGGTGGGGGAAGAATAAGATACATGCAAATTTACAGGTTATTATTGTAATGTATTGATGCAAACATGTCAAATTAGTTAATGGATTTCAATACGATGCAAATTACTGAGTTTTCTTGTTAAGTTAAGATCCACTTGCAGAGTTTTGTAGAATAAAATTAGTATTTTCTGACTTTCTGCTGTTCTGCATAGTACTATGCAAGTCTTCTATGGTAGCAGTACAAGGTCACTATGTAATTTTCATTACTTGATATTAATCTAGTTATAGCAACCTAATAGGTTAAACCTGTTTATATGATTATTTGATTAATCCATTAGCATGTAGTTCTCAACTTCTCATTCTCAATGCTCAGTTTACACTAGGTCTCTTAATCAGTTTTACTCACTCTTTAACTCTTGCACTTTGAATTTTTGATGATTCGATCCAGTTACTGTTATTTAGTCAATGGTGCATTGTACATGTAGTCAGTTGTTGTTGTTGTTGTCGTTCCCTAGACTGTCTGTCCGAGCAGTCCCGTCTCCCCAAGGAAGGCCACAGCCGAAACTGGGTTTTCCCACAAATCCTTTATAGAGTGTATGTTGTCCTGGAGCTGCAACGTCTACGTCGTGGGACCACCCCCCAACCCCAAGAGTTGGGGGCCAATCAGCAGCAACTACCCCTGGCCATCAGCTCTACGCAGATGGCACCGATCCCCAAGGAGGAGCTACGCCTACCTGGGGGAGTACCACATGTAGTCAGTACATTGATTGGGCAGCTAGCTGCATGCAACCAATGAACTTCCCTGCATACAGGTACCATGCAATTGGCAACTAGAGACATTATGTAGCACGATAGTTGTGTAGAGTCTAGTCAACATGTACTAGTATACGCGTGCATGCAGCTGATACGAAGCTAGGCTACGTAAGCCATTGAACTCTAGCAGCTATACCGCGTACACATACGTACGTACATCAACAAATTAAAGTTGATTGATGTGTTGTGTTTATGATATCAATTGATAATGCAATGATTGATCACGGGTAAGTTGTGTTTGCTCTGATCCTTTCATCTATGGTTATGGGATTCAGGGATTGCCAAATGATGGATAATGCATGAAAAACGTTGAATCTTGCCACGGGAGCGATTTTTTTGTGGGGGATCGCTCCCGCTATTGGATTTGCGAGAGCGACATTGGAACTTTCCCGAGCGAAATCACTCATCGCTCCCGTATATTTTTTTTCGCTGTGTCTTACCACAAAAATCTGATCTACACAACCTCTACCCGTCCTAAATCCACACTGTTCCTCACCAATTACTCCCTCTGTTCCTCTCCTAATCCTATCAATCAAGATCCACCCATAAGCCTTCCCAGCTACACTTGACAAGCTAATCCCTCTGAAACTACTACATTCACACTTGTCCCCTTTTCCCTTGTAAAGTGCATACAGGTACCATGCAATTCGCAACTAGCGACATTATGTAACACGATAGTCATGTAAAGTCTAGTCAACATGTATTAGTATACGCGTGCATGCAGCTGATACGAAGCTAGGCTACGTAAGCCATTGAACTCTAGCAGCTATACCGCGTCCACATACATACGTACATCAACAAATTAAAGTTGATTGATGTGTTGTGTTTATGATATCGACTGATAATGCAATGATTGATCACGGGTAAGTTGTGTTTGCTCTGATCCTTTCATCAATGGTTATGGGATTCAGGGATTGCCAAATGATGGATAATGCATGAAAAACGTTGAATCTTGCCATGGGAGCGATTTTTTTGTGGGGGATTGCTCCTGCTATTGTATTTGCGAGAGTGACATTGGAACTTTCCCGAGCGAAATCGCTCGTCACTCCCGTGTATTTTTTTTCGCTGTGTCTTACCACAAAAATGTAATTTTCGCAGGAAAATTAATTTTTCCCTGATACAAACCTGAGGTACTCCTTACCCAAGGATACGCGGCGCGTTTCTACCGCTAACACTGTGTGTGCTTGAAAACACCTCACTCCGAGGGTCTGGGCAACCATTATCCTCAGTAAGGGGCCCTCCTGGGGCAAGGGGGGCCCCCCCTCCCCCCGCAAGGGTAGGAGGGTAGAAGCTCCATTGTCTAAGCGGTAGCGATCGAGTCAACATCTCTCACAGTTCCGTGCTTGTATCAGGAAATTAATTTCCTGCGCCAATCCCGCATCGTTCGATTATCTCGAACGCAATCGGCATCGGCCTTCTACACCCTTCCAACGGCGTCCTTTGTGTGGAACGTCCTGCATCGCCGCCTTCCCCCTGCTTGGATCGTTCGATTATCTCGAACGCAATCGGCATCGGCCTTCTACACCCTTCCAACGGCGTCCTTTGTGTGGAACGTCCTGCATCGCCGCCTTCCCCCTGCTTGGAAGCGCTTGAGTCCCCTTTATCCCTCTCTTTAATCTCCACCGGGTATTCTCCGCTTCTCTGTAAGTATGGAATCTGATCCTAGTGTTGTTGTTCGCGATAGCATGTGTGCCTTCGCCCGTGGTGAATTTCGCTGCCGGGCTCTTCTCCCACCGACAACTGTGGACCCACACTCTTGGTGTATCCATTGTCGGAATCTGGCATGTTCCCCTTCATCCCCGTGTACTACGTGCGCTCAATGGGGTGATAAGCAGTGGTCCGCGTATTTTCATGCTCACCGGAAGGTGCAGCCACGGGTCAAGATACGCGGGCCAGGAAGATGGCTTCCCCCCTCACCCGACACAAAGAGAAGGCATGCTACGTCGGCGGAGGACGCGGGCAGTTGTCTCCCCCCTCCTAAGCGTAGTAAACGGAAAGGTTGCACAATAGCCGCCCCGAGTCAGTCTCAGGCTAAATTGTCTCCTGTTCCTGCTAAAAGGGGGGCTAGTTTCGACGGGCACGCGCCATTGGCCCCCGCGAACTACCCCCCGGGTACGAGCTTTTTCCCGGTTGCGTCCATACTCCCCGGCAGCTCCACCCCCCCACGGACAAAGGAACCGAGTTCGGAGATTCGGAGCGCGTCAGCCTCTTCTCCTTCTCGGGTGACCCCCAGTCCCACCCCTTCCACCTCTCGTCAGACGAGCCGGGTCATCACCGGAACCCTTTCTATGCCCGGTGGGCAGGAAGCCCGAGGTGTACCCACACGCGCGTTCGTCGTAGGTGACTCAGCTTCGTCCGGAGGAGGCAGTCTCCCCCTGGCGTCTCCCGGACCATCCGCACCCAGGCGGGACCCTCCAAGAGGACATTCCCCGGACCTCCTCCCCACTCTCTGTTCACTCGTCACTACGTTGAAGGAACAGATGGAGGCCCAACGGGAATTTTTCCGCGCTTCTCAAGCGCGGTTCGTGCACCGCACGGAAGCTCGTGAGGAGTCTCCGCCCCCAAGGGCCCCCCTCGACCAGCTTCCACTTGCTCAGCCCCCCCCTGAACCCATCAGTGACGAGGATGGTAGCGTGCGGTTCCTCTCTGCCCGTGCCGACCCCTCCTACGCCGACGACGATGTCCACAGCGCCGTAGGGGGGGGGTCACGCTCCCTTTCCCCTCCCGTTTCCCAGTCGGAATCCTCGATGGTGGTCCCACCTTCCTTCTCGGACGTCCTCGCGAGGGTTCGGAGGGCGAATCGACTGGGCCCCCCGAAAGAAGAGGAAGCCACATTCGAGTCTGACATCTTCATGGCGGCCAACTCTCACAAAGCCCAGCCTACTCCCCTCCACCTTCCATGGAGTACGCAGACGGCGAGGGCCATGGCCCAGGCCTCCGACGCTCTCGCAACAAGGACGACCGAGAGGGCGCGTTGGCATCCGGTCCCATTGGAACACCAGAAGCGCTTCTACACCCCATCGGGGTCAACCCTCAGACCAGCCTCGATCCCGGCGAGGTTACCAGAGCTGGTTAAGGCGGACGCCGAGTCGCTGCGCAGACGAAAACGTCCTCCTCTCCGGCAGGGAAGTCAGCGACCACATTCATTCACTGGCTCTGTCCCTGGCGGTGAACTCCTGGCTAGAACGCCTCCTTGCCTCGGCGAGGGAGTTCTTACCCGAACTACAACCCCAGGAAGAATGCGACCTCCAGGCTTTTTTGGCAAGCGCGAGCAGAGCCCTGAAGCATCAGGCTTCCTGTCTCTCAACGTCCTGGGCCAACTTCGAGTCCCGCAGGAGAGACACCATCCTCGGGGACCCCAGTGACCCCCTCCTCAGGGAGATTTATGCTCCTTTGAGGAGGGCCCCCCTGCTCACCCACACGCTGATTCCCCCGGATGTGGTGGACTCGGCAATCACTAGCACCAACCAGTTGCTACACAACAGAGCCATCGAGAGAACAGCCGTCTCTAGCTCGAGGCCAAGGACCACCCCCCCATCGACCCCTCGGTCCTTTCAGACGCAGAGGCAGCCTTTTCGTCTCCCTAAGCGGGAAGACGGGCCCCCTCCCCATTCGAAGTCCAAAGCCCAGACAGGAAAGCCCCGCCCCTTCCCCAATAGAGAACAGGGGCGCAAACATCATAGAGGCTCTGGACCCCAACGCAGGAAATTCTAGGAACTCGCCTGCCCTCCCGCACAGGATAGGAGGTTGCCTCTCTCTCTACTGGAGAGAATGGGAGGCTGCCGGGGCGGAGGACTGGACCATCCAGGTTATCAAGGCAGGCTATCGTCTTCCTTTTCACACCATCCCCAGCCTCTCCCCCTATCCCATCCAAGTCAGCAACTACCATCCGGACTCGGATCGCGGGCGGGCCCTAGTGGAGGAAATCTCCACTCTGCTCCAGAAAGGAGCACTCGAGGAAGTCTCAACTCCGGACCCGGGGTTCTACTCGAGGCTATTCCTAGTACCAAAGGCTACAGGGGGGTGGAGACCTGTCATCGATCTGTCTCCTCTCAACAAGTTCATTTCCCTGACGAAGTTCCGGATGGACACCCCAGAGGCCGTGAGGGCGTCTATCAGGGAAGGGGACTTCATGGTGTCCCTGGACCTCCAGGACGCCTATTTCCAAATACCTGTCCATCCCTCATCCCGAAAATTCCTCCGCTTCGTCCACAAGGGGACCACTTTTCAATTCACCTGCCTATGCTTCGGCCTCTCCACAGCACCCCAAGTCTTCACCAGAGTGTTCAAACTCGTCTCAGCGTGGTCCCACTCCAGAGGGATTCGCCTACTCCGTTACCTGGACGATTGGCTGATCCTGGCACACTCCGCCCAGCTATGCCGCGACCACCTGGGGATAGTCCTAGCTTTCATCCGCAAATTGGGCTCCACGGTCAACCGGACGAAGTCAGATTTCATTCCAAGACAGAGAGTCACGTACCTGGGTATGGTTCTGGACTCTTCCCTCATGCAGGCATTCCCAGTAGAGAAGCGAATCCAGAATCTCTCTTCCCTCGTCGTGCAGGCACTATCGACCGGGTTCCTCACGGCCAAACAGTGCCAAGTCCTCCTGGGCCACATGGCCTCCGTCGAGAGGTTAATACCCAGGAGCAGACTGAGAATGCGACCCCTACAGTGGCTCCTCAAGTCCCAGTGGTCTCCGCTAAGGGGAGACACCCGTCAACACATCACCCTTACCGGAGAGGTCAAGCATTCTCTTCTCTGGTGGAAGGACCCGTGCAACCTGCTCGTGGGGATGCCCCTCGGCCCATCTCCCCCCGAAGTCCTCCTCTTCTCCGATGCCTCCAAGGAGGGCTGGGGGGCCCACCTCAACGACGATCACGTCAGCGGTTCCTGGTCCACGGTCGAGCGGACAGCCCATATCAACTGGCTAGAATTGAAAGCGGTACTGCTGGCTCTCCGTCACTTCTCGGGTCAAATCTCGGGGAAAGTTGTGGGCATCATGTCGGACAATTCCTCGGTAGTAGCCTACCTGAACAAGCAGGGGGGCACAGTCTCCCAGGACCTCTGCCATCTCACTATGGAGATCCTCCTATTAGCCGAGAACCTCCAAGTGACACTCAGAGCTCGCTACATCCCAGGGAAAAAGAATGTCTGGGCGGACCACCTCAGCAGAAGGAGTCAGGTAATCAGCACGGAGTGGTCCCTCCATCCGGAAGTGGCGACCTTCCTCATCAACAAATGGGGCTCCCCTCTGGTGGACCTTTTCGCCACCAGATGGAACCACCAGCTCCCGGTGTATTTCAGCCCTCTCCCGGATCCGCTGGCAGCGGGAGAGGATGCTCTTCTGCAAAGCTGGGACAACCTCGACACCTACTCTTTCCCACCGTTTCCCTTGCTCCAAAAGGTGCTCCAGAGAGTACGAACCGCATCCAACCTTCGGATGACTTTGATCGCTCCCTGGTGGCCGGAAGCCCCATGGTTTCCAGACGCCCTCGAGCTAGCAGTGGAGGAGCCCCTGGCCCTTCAGGGAAGACCCGACCTTCTACATCAACCAGTCAACGGGGCCTGGCACAAGAACCCGTCAGCCCTGGCACTTCACGCGTTCAGACTATGGTCCGGATCCTCCTAGAGAAGGGTTTCCCCAAAGAAGTGGCAGAAGACATGTCCTCCCCTATTCGCTCTTCCTCAGCTGCCCTTTATCAAGGGAAGTGGAATGCTTTTGCAGAATGGTGCCACTCCCGAGCAATAGCCCCAGAGCAAGCCACCATTCCTCTGATTGCCTCCTTCTTCCACTTCCTCCGGAAGTCCAAGAAGATCTCCCTCTCGGCAGTGCAGGGCTATAGGGCAGCTCTTAATCAGGTGTTTTCTCTGAAGGGCATGGATCTAGCCCTGTCTCCAGAAATTTCCATGCTCTTCAGACATTTCAGAAAATCATGCCCCCCCAGGGAGATCACTTCTCCTCCATGGGATGTGGCATTAGTCCTCAACGCTCTGCGGGGCCCCCCTTACGAACCCCTCCGAGATGCTAATTTCAAGGACCTCACCTTGAAGACAGTCTTTCTCTTGGCCCTGGCGTCTTCCAAGAGGGTCGGGGAGTTGCATGCCATCTCTTATCGAGTCGCCCACTCGAAAGGATGGCAAGAGGTCTCCTTCACTTTTCTGCCCCAATTCGTTGCCAAAAACCAGGATCCGGCCAAAGCCGACCCTAGATTCTGGTCCTTTAGTATTCCTTCCTTGGACGACTTTGTAGGGGGCGAACATGCAGAAATGGTCCTATGCCCGGTACGTGCTATCCGGACCTACCTCAAGAGGACGAAGCATCTTAGACCAGACTTGCCAAGACTGTTCGTCTCTACCAGGGGTACACCCAAGCCCGTCACTAAGACTTCCATTTCTTACTGGATCAAGGAAGTCATCCGCAGGGCCTACGCCTCGAGCCCCACGGATTACCCTGGAGCAAAAGCTCATGACCTCAGGGCAATAGGACCCTCCCTAGTCTTCCGAAAGAATCGGTCAGTCAACCAGGTCCTTCAAGCAGGTATATGGAAGTCCCAGACTACGTTCACTTCCTTTTACCTCAAAGATGTCATGTGGGAATCCTTAGGGACCTTCTCTCTAGGCCCCATAGTGGCTGCCCAAGAAGTCCTGAGATAACATACCCCGTACCAATGGCACACAGCCAACCCTGAAGCCTCATCCAAGTTCTGGATCGGCAACCACGGGGATACCTATCTCAAGTCCTTCTCATACTCCTACATTCCCTTACCTCACCGAGGGCTCTCAAGCATTCCAAGGGAATCAGTTCGAGCCCTACAAGGGGTACAAAGTGAGTATGCCCTGTCTGTCTCCACTCTGGGAACAGATCCAGGTGCCCTTCACAGTTTCGGGGAATGTATAAGGGTCTGGTCAACGTAGATCTTAGCACTCTACATTTTCTCCTTACGAGGGTTTCCCAGGCTAGACAAATACTTCCTTCCCCCCTAAGTCCAAGTCTCCTTGGGTAAGGAGTACCGAAGAGTTTGTATTCTTCGGAACAAATGTAATTTTCGCAGGAAAATTAATTTTTCCCTGATACAAACCTGAGGTACTCCTTACCTCTAATGGCCCTCCTCATCCACCCCGCTAGTAGTCCACAAAAATCTGATCTACACAACCTCTACCCGTCCTAAATCCACTGTTCCTCACCAATTACTCCCTCTGTTCCTCTCCTAATCCTATCAATCAAGATCCTCCCATAAGCCTTCCCAACTACACTTAACAAGCTAATCCCTCTGAAACTACTACATTCACACTTGTCCTCTTTTCCCTTGTAAAGTGGAACTATACAGGCACTCCTCCAGTCCTCCGGCACTCTACCCTCTCTCCAGCAAACATTAAATAACTTCACCAGCCAGTCCACCATCACTGTACCTACTTTTTTTTAGACATTCTGCATGGCATCCATCCAGATCAGGTGCCTTACCTGCTTTCATCATCTTAACAACTGCCTTCACTTCATCCTTCCTTATTTCTCCTCCATTTTCCTTACTCATCACGGTCATTTTCTTAGCATTTCCCATTGCAGCTATCTTTCCCTCCCTATCCTCCTCCACATTTAGCAACTCCCTAAAATATTCTGCCCATCTTCCCCTTACTGCCTTCTCTTCCATTATCATCTCTCTATGTGTACCTTTTACCTTTTCTTCTCTACTTGATTCGCCTCCTCTTCCTCTCTTAATTTCTTTCCAAAACATCTTTTTATTACTTTCAAAATTTTCTGTCATACTCTTACCCCATTTCACATCTGCTCTCCTCTTTGCCTCCTTTACCTTGTGCTTTACTTCTCTTTTCTTGTCTTTGTACCTCTCATATGACTCCCTCATCCTAATTTGTAACCAAGCTGTGAAAGCTCGCATCTTCTCTTCTACAACCTTCTTTGTTTCCTTATCCCACCATTCACTACCCTTCCTTCTATTTCCTCCTGTCCTTCTTGTTCCACACACCATCTTTGCACACTTTGTGACTCCCTCCTTGAACCATCCCCATTCCTCCTCCACTCCTAGCTCTACTCTATCCTTTACTCCCTCCCACTCCTCCTTCAGCTTCTTCTTGTACTCCTTCTCCTTTTCCTTTCCATTTAAAGAGTTCACTCTAAGCACCTACCTACCTGTTGTCCTTTTCCTCTTTCTCCATCTATCCTCCATTCTCAACTTACCTTCCACAAAAAAAAGATCTGATATTCCCCCACCCTCTCCCCATAGCACATGTACATCCTTAACTCTTCCTATCATACTCCTATCTACCACTACATAATCCATTAATGCTCTATCTACCACCCTTCCATCTACCACCCTCTCCAATGTGTACTTATGCTTGACTTTCTTTTTAAACACTGAACTTGCTATCATCAACTCTCTTTCTAGACACATTTCCACCATCAACTCTCCACTACAATTCTTTCCTGGAACTCCACATTTCCCAACCACTCCATCAATTGGATCATTTCCTACCCTAGCATTAAGGTCTCCCAGTACTATTACATTGACATTTCTCCCTAATCCCTCTATGTACTCATTTAAATCTATCGGGTCTTCCTTGTTTCCTCCCTAATAAATCGGTACAATGTTTGCATTCTTCCAGTCCTGTGGCACTCTTCCTTATTTAACCCCTTCCATACGGTGCTGCATACATAGGCGGCATGGGGAGCAAGTGGATATGTGAGGCTGCCATATCGGCGTCTTGATTATATTTATTGTAGTTGCCCCTGCGTAATGACATACTCTCTAAACTGTCTTCATCACATTTTCTATGGTTATCAAAATTCACGGGTGAAAGAGAGAACGATCGATATAAGCGGTGACTTTATTTTATGATGCGAGTATTATTACGACACATTGTACCTCTGGCAGATAATGCTGCCCACGAGATTTTGGCCCGGAGTGAAGAGGTTAAGTGAGAATCTAATTATATTGTATATTTAATCAGTTAGTTCCTCCATGCATTCTTTCAGTATCCAATTTCCAATTCTATCTGGACCATGTGATTTTCTGACATCAAGGGTTTAGATTTAGTCACTGATTTCCTTCTGTGTTACAATTATTTCTTTCATTGAGGGCAATATCTATTTCCTCACAGTTGGGTGAGTTTTCTATTGTGAATACTGATTTCATGTGGTTGTTCATAATTTCAGCCATTTCCTGTTCTTCTGTATATTCATATTTACCTTGGTGCAGCTTTTCTATTTCTTGTTTATTCTTCAGTTTGCCATTTACATACCTGTAAAATAGGTTGGGTTCTTCCTTGCATTTTTCTATTATTTTTTTTTCATAGTTTCTCTTTTCATCTCTGCGTATTTTTACATAATCATTTCTTAGTTTGATGTACATTAGCCATTTGCTTGTTTTCTTGTCTCTTTTCCATTTCTTCTTAGCTTTGTCTCTTTTATCCTTAGCCTCACTACACCTTTTGTTGTAAGAGCTTTTCATGTTTGTTCTTTCCATTTTTTGTTGTGGTACATATTTAATCACACCATTATAAATTTCTTTTAGTATATTCTATTTCTCTTCCATCCCTATTTCTTCATTTAAGAATTTTTCCCAGTTCGCATTGCGAAAGAATTTTTTGAGTTCCTCAAAATTTGTTTTGCTGTAGATTAGTCTTCCTATTCTATGTTTATCATTTCTGCTTTGATCCATTTGCTCTTTCAACTCAAATTCTATTAGTACATGGTCACTCTTTCCTATCAGAGTTTTGTAATAAATTTTATTGACAATTTCAGGCTCTGTCATAAGTATTAAATCCAGCCTTGATGGTTCTTCACTACCTCTGTATCTGGTATTTTCCTTTATCCACTGAGTCTTTGTGTATTCAATGGTCATGTCAAGCAGGACGTTGCCCCAGAGTTCCTCTCCACCCTTCACTGTCATTTCCTCCCAACATATTTCCTTTGAATTAAAGTCACCCATACTGTATTTCCTCTGTCCTTCAGTATATTAATTAATTCATATTTTGTATCTTCTAATATTTAGGAATGATCACTTTCTGTCCAGGACTTTGTTTTGGGGGGCACATACACCACTACAAATTTTCTACTCTTCATATGTTTGCTTTCAACTTGTATCATAATTGATTCTACATTATTTTTTTCTTCAGTTATCTTTGTTACATCTAAATCTTATTAGTCAAAATTAATACTCCTCCACCCCGTTTACCCTTTCTATTTTTTGTCCAGCAGTTGTATAAACCTTGTCCCACAGTGTTGGGTGGTGGAGTACACTTTAATTTAGTTTCCAGTATTCCCATTATGTCTGGTTTGTCTAAGGCCAGATAATCATTTAATTCATTCATTCCAAAAGTTATTCCACCTATATTGGTATAAGCTATTTTTAATTTCCTTTCTTTTTGTCTTTTCCTGTCTTCTTTGTTTCTTTTTTTCTTATATACCATTTTCTCAGCCTCAGGTCTACCACTCTCAAAAAAATATATAAATTTTTTTCAGTTTCAGTTCTTTTTTCGTTTTTTTCATTCACTTTTTTCTTCTTCACTCAAAGAGATTTCTCCCCATCTTCTCCTTTCTGCATGAGGGGACGGAGACGGGGGGTCGCCGATTTAATGAAGTAGCCTTCCTGTGGATGTGCTGTCTTGCAACACTGCCTCTGACCAAGGGCAGTGGACAAGATGCAGGGATGACCCGTCATCCAGGAGGTGCCAAAATAAGAGGGAGGGTGGAGGGGAGTGGAGTGTATTAAGGATGGAATGGGTGGAAATGGATTTTACGCCTTTTTCTCTTTGACTACCGCCCTTGTAAGGGGGAAAAAGCCTTTGGTATATGTATGTATGTCTTCACTCATTTTTTTATCCATACAGTCTTCTAATGTTCACTATTTGCTAATTTCATTGTTCTGGATAGTACTTCCTTGGCAATTGTTTGAGATCTAAGCTTTACTTTTAGTGGCCTGTATTGTTTTTCTTTAGAGTATCTGCCCATCCTATAGGTCTCCTCGATTTCCCTATCCAAACCTTGTTCTTCCACTTGTAATTCTTTCAGAATTTTCTTAGCAATCTCTTTGTCCTCTTTTTCCCTCTAAAACTACACTGTTCCTCACCAATTACTCCCTCTGTTCCTCTCATAATCTGCTCAATCAAGACCCTCCCATAAGCCTTTCTAACTACACATAAACTGATCCCTCTGAAACTACCACACTCACACTTGTCCCCTTTTCCCTTGTAAAGTGGAACTATACAGGCCTCCAGTCCTCCAGCACTCTACCCTCTCTTAAACAAATATTAAATAACCTCATCAGCCAGTCCATCATTACTGTACCCCCTTTTTTCAGATATTCTACATGGCATCCATCCAACACAGGTGCCTTACCTGATCTCATCATCTTAACCACTTCACTCCGGGCCAAAATCTGCTCTCCTCTTTGCCTTCTTTAGCTTATGCTTTATTTCTCTTCCCTTTACTTTGTACCTCTCATATGATTCCCTCATCCTAGTTTGTAACCAATCTATGAAAGGCTGCTTCTCTTCTACACCCTAATTTCAGCTGTAATATCTAAGTTTGAAATAGTCTTCCCTAACCAACCAATGTACAAAAAATATATTTATATATATATATAAATAGATAAATAAATAAATAATTAACTAAATAAATAACTAAAATAATATAAATTACCTGTAGAATCTTGTACCTTGCAGATTCATCTGGCACAGACATAAACATTTCATCATCAAAACTGCTTCGAATGTCCCACTCCAAGTTTTCTGCATGGCTTGTCTCTCCAAAAACCAGCATTTTCTTGTCTTTGA
Source organism: Oratosquilla oratoria (assembly GCF_046742065.1). Classification (NCBI taxonomy): domain Eukaryota; kingdom Metazoa; phylum Arthropoda; class Malacostraca; order Stomatopoda; family Squillidae; genus Oratosquilla; species Oratosquilla oratoria. Next base: position 14,424,482 of record NC_134819.1, read on the forward strand.
ATTTAGATCTGAGTACTGAAACAAAAAGTTATATTAAATAAGAGAAAACCATTAAGCAATTCAATCTATCTGATCAAGAAATATTCAAAACAAAGTGCTTCCCACTGAAACCAGTGATCAAGAAATATTCAAAACAAAGGGGGGCAATCAATCAATTGTTGCTCATTGAAATATGTATTAGGGATGAGAGGGCTTCACAAGGTCATGGGGATAAAGTGAGAGATTGTGTCTAAACAATATAAATACTTTTTTTCCATATAAATACACACACTCTTGGAATAATCTAGGTGATATAGTCCAAAGAGAAAACATATATGAATTTAAATCTAGGTATGATCAATAATTGGAGAATAAAGTGATTTAGCCTAAGTTGGAACCATAACATGCATTCTTCCAGTCCATAAGATGGAAGAATGCAGAGCTGCTGATACGAGAACCAGACAAAATCTGCAGGAAGTGTTTAGAAGCAGCAATCATTCAAGGAACGAACACTATTGAACAAAACAGGGGCATGTTTAACATCTCGCCTCACATTATTCCCCTAATACCCATGGCCAGCAAAATTTTAAATATCTAAACCACCCTTTGTGGACATTTCGCCCACGGACGTTTGGGCCAGCATTCTCATCCTTTCCCAGTGTTCAATCCATCCCCCCTTCTCCTCCTCTTCCTTCCCCCCCCCTTTTCTCTCCCCGTTCCCTCCTTTCCCCTTATTTAATCTCAAGCATTTGTATCTCAACTTGTACTTGAAAAAGCTGTAATAAGAGAAACGTCGTACAAATAAAGGCTCCGTCCTCATATGGTGTTTAACTCGTCAATCTTGTCGGCAACTGCCACTTTCAAGGACCTCATGGCCTCACTCACCTTGTATTTTGTTTCCACCCTCTTTATTCTACACTTCTATTATAATTCCTCATTTCTTTTTTGCAGCCTTTTCTCACATGTTCAACTTTTATGAATGAAATGGGAGTCTCTTTGTTTTTTGGCTACCTCCCTTATATGGGGAAAAAAAAGCCTGTGGTATATGTATGTATATACCACCTTCACCTTCATTCCACCATTTACTGCCTTTCCTTGTATTCCCTTCCATCTTCTACAGCCTTTTTGCATTCTAGCATCCCTTCCTAACACTCTAATCTAGCTTCATTACAATCCATACTAACACCATACAATCATTATAATCCATTCCTAACACTCTAATCTAGCTTCATTACAATCCATACCAATTTCAGAACCTCTATTCCTTTTCTTCTTTCTCCATTTAGCCTACACTTTTATTTTCCCTCCCACTAAATAATGATCAGACATTCCACTGATCTCTCCTCTGAACATATTCACAACCACAGCTCTTCCAATTCTCCTTTTGGGCACCACTAAATAATACATTGTCCTCTCAACCACCCTCTCACCAACCACATATATCTTTCTTTTTAACTACTGCAAGCTATTATCATTTCCTCCTCGGTACCATCTCATAAAATATCTCTCTGCTATTGTTCTTTCCTGCTATGCCATACCATCCTACTACTCAATTTACTTGCTAATCTTACTTTGACATCAAAATCTCCCAACACCATTAGTTACATTTTCCCCCAAACTCTCCACAGTCTCATCAAAATCACTCCAAAATGGTTCTCTTTCCTCTTCACTTTTCTTACTACAATTACATAGTTCAGTATGTAAAAGAGCCCACAAGATATGGAAATTTAATTGATCTATTGATCACTAGTGTCAAAGTTGGTGAAACTATTGCAAATAGGAGTCACAACTTTGTTAGATTCAAATTGCTAAAAAAAAAAAAAAAAATAGATACTTATGTATCTAAAATACCCAATTTCAGTAAAGCACAGTTCATAAGACTACGTCAGGAGCTTCAGCTTACAGATTGGGAGGCAAAATTAAGCGAAAGACCTGTAGATCAGATGTGGGAAATATTTCAAAATACGTTTACTAAGATGATTCATACTTACATCCCATTTAAGGACAGACGCCACCCAAATTGGGCTCGCCCAAAATGGCTTGACAAAGAAACTGAAAAGAGTACTGCTAAAATGAGACAGGCTTATAAGAAATACAAGTACTTGGGTGCATCTAATGACTATCAAAGTTATGTAATAATACATACATACTTATACCAAGGCTTTCTCCCCCTTACAAGGGGGGTAGCCCAAAAGGAAAGGCATAAAATCATTCCCACCCATTCCATCCCTAAATACACTCCACTCCCCTCCACCCTCCCTCCTACCTTAGCACCTCCTGGATGACGGGTCATCCCTGCACCTTGTCCACTGCCCTGGGTCAGAAGCAGTGTCGCAAGTCACAGCACATCCACAGCAAGGCCGCTTCATTAAATCGGTGACCACCCCTCTCCGTCCCCCCAGGGAGAAATCCCTTCAGGCTGCGTCAAATTTTGCTCACACATACTACCTCACCCCCCATCCCGCTGCCCATTCCACCTCATGCATCACAGCATCATCCATATACAACCATTCTCCATTCACCCGTCTTCTGTCCTCTCCTGTCCTTCCTCAACAGACATTTCCCTCTTCCCAAAAGCCCCCTTCACACCATCCATCCATCTTATCCTAGGTCGCACCCCTCATGTTCACTCCCTCCATATCTGCCTTCCATACCTCTTTTACTAGTCTTTCTTCACTCATTCTTTCCATGTGTCCAAACCATCCTAATACTCTTTCATCAACCCTATCTCCCAACTCCCTTTCCACCCCTGTTCTCCTCCTCACCTCCTCATTTCTCACTCTATCTAGCCTAGTAACCCCTATCATACTTCTTAGACACCTCATCTCAAACACATTCAAACTCCTTCTCTCTTCCTGTCTTATGTTCCATGTTTCTGCTCCATACAGTGCTGTTGGCACAATCACTCCTTCATATAACCTCTTAGCATCCATTCCCCGATGTCTATTCCTCATTTACACTTTTTAATCCACCAAGGCATTTACTCGCTTCTCTCAATCTACATTCTACCTCCACCTCCACTCCATCTTTTCCTGCCACATTTGCACCCAAGTATCTAAAACTATCCACTTCCTCCAGTTGCTCTCCCTTAACCTCTTCAGTACGGGACTTAAATCTCGCGGGCAGCAGCCAATGCCAGCCGCACGACGTGTCATAATAATACTCGCATCATAAAATATAGTCACCGCTTATATCGATCGTTCTCTCTTTCACCCGTGAATTTTGAAAACCATAGAGAATGTGATTAAGGGCAGTGTATAGAGAATGTCAAAACGCAGGGGCAACTACAATAAATATAATCAAGACGCCGATATGGCAGCCTCGCATATCCACTTGCTCCTCATGAAGCCTTCGTATGCGGCACCGTATGGAAGGGGTTAATGCTCACTTCCAGTCTGCTGCCACTTTCACCCCTTGTACATCTCATCACCTTACTTTTACCCACATTTATCTTCAGCTTTCTTCTTTCACACACTCTCCTGAACTCTGTCACCAACTTCCTCAATCCCTCCTCCGATCCTGCCACAAGCACAATATCATCCACAAACAACAGCTGGCTCACCTCCCACTTTTCTCCATTTTCTTTAACCATCTCCAATCCCTGACCCACTACCCTTGCATTTACCTCTCGTACCACTCCATCCATGTAGAAGTTGAACAGCCAGGGCAACATAACGCATCCCTGACAAAGTCCCACCTTTACCACGAACCATTCACTCTCTCCATTTCTAATCCTGACACAAGCTCTACTACTCTCATAAAAACTCTTGACAGCTCTTAGAAGCTTTCCTGCTATCCCGTATATCCGCAAAACCTCCCATAGTGCCTTCCTGTCTACCCTGTCATAAGCCTTTTCCAGATCCATAAAAGCCCAAAAAAACATCCTTACCCTTTCCTATAGCTTTCTCACATATGTCTTACCACAAAAATCTGATCTACACAACCTCTACCCGTCCTAAATCCACACTGTTCCTCACCAATTACTCCCTCTGTTCCTCTCCTAATCCTCTCAATCAAGATCCTCCCATAAGGCTTCCCAACTACACTTAACAAGCTAATCCCTCTGAAACTACTACACTCACACTTGTCCCCTTTTCCCTTGTAAAGTGGAACTATACAGGCACTCCTCCAGTCCTCCGGCACTCTACCCTCTCTTAAACAAACATTAAATAACCTCACCAGCCAGTCCACCATCACTGTACCTCCTTTTTTTAGGCATTCTGCATGGCATCCATCCAGACCAGGTGCCTTACCTTCTTTCATCATCTTAACAACTGCCTTCACTTCATCCTTCCTTATTTCTCCTCCATTTTCCTCACTCATCACTCTCATTTTCTTAGCATTTCCCACTGCAACTATCTTTCCCTCCCTATCCTGCTTCTCATCTTAGCACCTCCTGGATGACGGGTCATCCCTGCACCTTGTCCACTGTCCTGGGTCAGAGGAAGTGTCACAAGACATAGCACATTCACAGCAAGGCCGCTTCATTAAATCGGCGATCCCCCTCTCTGTCCCCCCCCATGCATAAAAGGAGAAGACGGGGAGAAATCCCTTCAGGCTGCATCACATTTTGTTCACACATACTACCTCAACCCCCATCCCCCGCCCATTCCACCTCATGCATCACAGCATCATCCATATACAACCATTCTCCATTCACCCGTCTTCTGTCCTCTCCCATCCTTCCTCAACAGACATTCCTCTCTCCCCCAAAGCCCCCTTCACCCCATCCATCCATCTCATCCTAGGACGCCCCCTCATGTTCACTCCCCCCACATCTGCCTTCCATACCTCTTTTACTAGTCTTTCTTCACTCATTCTTTCCATGTGTCCAAACCATCCTAATTCTCTTTCATCAACCCAATCTCCCAGCTCCCTTTCCACCCTGTTCTCCTCCTCACCTCCTCATTTCTCACTCTATCTAGCCTAGTAACCCCTATCATAATTCTCAGACACCTCATCTCAAACACATTCAAACTCCTTCTCTCTTCCTCTCTTATGTTCCATGTTTCTGCTCCATACAGTGCTGTTGGCACAATCACTCCTTCATACAGTCTCCTCTTGGCATCCATTCCCAAATGTCTATTCCTCATTACACTTTTTAATCCACCAAGGCATTTACAGTAAAACCCTGATTATCCGAAAGCGGATTATCCGAAAAACGGGATTATCCAAAATTGATTTGGATAATGCAATTAAAATTCAATTTTTTTCTATACTAAAACGTTATAAAACATCAAAAACATGAAAATAAATCAAAGTAACTACATATGTACTATATCAACACATTTAAAATTGATAAGAACAGTTAAAATGAATATGTTTTAAGCGTACAGTACTACTTTGTTTAGCGTAGCGTGCGTTTGGTTTCATTGTTTACATCGTCAGTCGGCGGCAGTCGCATCACAGAGTTCACATTGGGCAGTCACGTTCTACCTGTGCTGGGGGACCCAGGTTATGCTCTCCAATCAACCAAAGAAATAGCTGAGGAAGTGATGCATGGCCATGGCAACAATGATGATGACGACGACGACGACGATGATCCTTCCATGTCTTTGGCAACAGTCCGGTCCCACATCGAAGGAGTGCTTCAGTTTCTTGACCAGCGACCCAGGGACATTTCAAATAGCAATCAACTGTACCCGATGATGCGAGCAGCACTGAGTGACGTCATCGAGAAACATCTGTCTTGCACCAAACAGACTTCTATCACCTCGTTTTTTCGGCCAAGAACACCTTCGTCCACCCACTCTTCTCGCCCTTCATCAAGTGCCTCATCCTCCTTGTCTACCTTTGATTTGGACAGTGAAGATGGAGCAATGGACGACCCTTCCTTCTGACTCCACCACCAGGAGGTGGGGAGTGGAAGGGTTGTGGAGTGATGGTGACGGAGGCGGGGAGTGGCGGAGTTGCTTTATTGTGTTCGTCAGGATAGTGGAAGATATATGTATAGAATAATTCTTGTTCTCTGTTACGTATAAGGTATGTACGTCAACACGAAAAAAAAATTGTGTTCCATCCGCAACTTGACTGATGGAGAGAGAGAGGGGGGGAAGGCACAGGACACACACACACACATAGTATGTCAACACAAAATATATTTCTGATAAATCTGGATTATCCGAAAGAGGCTTCCCCCCTTTTGTTTCGGATAATCGGGGTTTTACTGTACTCACTTCTCTCAAAGTTAATAAAACACCAGGGCCTGACGGTTGGCATCCAAGAATCTTACAGGAAATGAAAAAAGAAGTTGTTGTTCCATTAGAAATTATTTTCAAGATATCTATCATATCTGGAGATGTCCCAAGAGAATGGAAGCTAGCCAACATTACTCCCATATTCAAAACAGGTGACAAAAAGAAACCAAATAACTATAGACCTATAAACTTGACTTCATAGGAAAAATGATGAAAACTATCATCAGAGATGCTATCAAACATCGTTTAGAAAGCAACTGTTTGATAAATGATAGCCAGAATGGATTCAGATGGAAACGTTCTTGTGTGACTAACTTACTCGAATTCTAACATAGTCATCTCGAACTATGACAAAAAAAAAAAAAAAAAAAAAAAAAAAAAATAAAAATAAATATATATATATATATAATATATCTAGACTTTGCGAAAGCTTTTGATACCGCCCCCTACAAAAGACTACTTACTAAATTAGCTTCACACAGAATAAGTGGTAGCCTATTAAGTTGGACTAGTAATTGGTTGAATGATTGAAAACAGAATTGTTCTAAATGGCAAAACTTCTAGATGAAAAAATGTTATGAGTGGAGTTCCACAGGGTTTCATTCTTGGTCCACTTCAATTCATACATACATATACCAAACATACATACATATACCAAAGGCCTTACACTGGAGGGTAGCCAAAAAGAAAAAGGCATAGATACTACTCCCACCCATTCCATTTCCAATATATTCCACTCCCCTCCACCCTCCTCCTTCCCTCTTATATTGGCACCTCCTGGATGATGGGTCATCCCTGCATCCTGTCCACTGCCCTGGGTCAGAAGCAGTGTCGCACGACACAAGACTTAAATTCATAGTATATATAAATGATATAGACCACAGACTAAAATCTATTGTCTCCAAATTTGCTGATGATACAAAACTGAGTGGAATGGCAAATAATCACTTAAACCAATTAAATTTTTCAAGAAGATTTAGATAAACTACAGCAGTGGCCTGAAAAGTGGCTAATGAAATTTAAAACAAGTAAATGCAAGGTTATGAACATAGATAAAAATAATAGTAAGTATGATTACAAGTTATTTGGAAATTTGTTAACAAAAGTGGATAGTGAAAAGGATCCCGGCATAATTATCAGTAACGATCTCAAATCATCTAAGCAGTGTATTTCAGCCTCTGAGAAAGCAAATAAGATTCTAGAGCTGATTGTGCAATCTTTTGACTTCAAAAGTCCATCTCTCATTAACAAGCTATATAAATCGTTAGTTCATCCATTTGGAATATGCTGTTTCTGTATGGTCACCGAATCTTATTAAAGACATTGCCAGATTGGAAAAAGTACAATGGCGAGCCACTAAACTGATTCCAAATACAAAAAATAAATCATATGAAAATCAACTAAAACATATTCATCCGTTTTCCCAAAAAAGCGTAGACTCAGAGGTGACTTCATACAGGTCTTTAACCTCTTCACTACAGGGCACATTGCACGTCTGGCAGCATTAGCTGCCTGACGTGCGATGTTGTGTCATAATAATTGCATTACAAAAAATAAAGTCAGTGCTCAATCGTTCTTTCTCTTTCACCCGTGTATTTTGATAACCATAGAAAATATGATGAAGCCAGTTTAGAGAGAATGGAGGTTACGTAGGTACGACTACAATAAATATAATCAAGATGTCGACGTCGGCATCATCGAGTACCCACTTGCTCCTCACGCCGCCTACGTAGGCCCGAAGGGATTTTTCCCAGTTTTCTCCTTTATATATGGGGGAACAGAGAGGGGGGTCGCCGATTTAATGAAGCGGCCTTGCTGTGGATGTGCTGTGTCTTGCAACACTGCTTCTGACCCACGGCAGTGGACAAGGTGCAGGGATGACCCGTCATCCAGGAGGTGCTAAGATGAGAGGGAGGGTAGAAGGGTGTGGAGTGTATTCAGGGATGGAATGGGTGGGAATGATTTTATGCCTTTTCCTTTTTGGCTACCTCCCTTGTAAGGGGGAAAAAGCCTTGGTATATGTATGTACAAATATACAACCAATCTTTTCCCATTTGCTCATCCATACAACATCAACTAGCATTCAATGATCAAATTACTGGCATTCTGCTTGTTGTCTTCCTGCTATACTGTTTTATGCCTTCATCCCTACTTACACTGCAAACAAGAAGATAACTGAGCACCCATCCTTCTCTCCATGCTCTTAGATGATCCCTCCTTTGGTGAAATGACATCAATCTTTTCCAGCAGCATAATACAGGGAGCCATGGCAGCTGCCTGCTCAAAGGTATCTTTCACTCGTTCCTCACTCTCCCCAGACACCCCTCCCACCAATTCTGTGGCAGTGATGCGGAATAAGGGGACATTTGATGTCTGCAAAAAATAAAATTTATAAACATGTAAGATGCATAATAATTTCAAAACAACCTGAATCCAAACTTTGGGTCATTAAATGTTAATGGTTGTGGTATAGATGAGATTAAAAGGGAAGATATTGACAGTATTCTTGAGAACCATGATGGATGTGTCAGCATTAAGGAAAACTAAGTTGAAAAGGAAGGGTAATTTTGATTTTGGAAGTGTGTTGAGGAGAATGTCGTGAGGGGATGAAGAAAGTAGTCTAACTAATATCAGCATTAGTAAAGAAGTAGTAGTCAAGCAGATTGACAGACTTAAAGCTACAAAATCTCCGGGCCCAGACGAAATTTTTCCAAGAATGCTTAAAGAGTGTAAATTTGAAATCTGTGACCAGTTAACTGAAATATTCAATAAATCGGTAGACACTGGTTCTGTTCAAACTGCTTGGAGGCAGGCAAACGTTGTTCCTGTTTTTAAGAAGGGAGATAGATCGTCTATATGCAACTACAGGCCAATCAGTTTGACATCGGTTATAGGAAAAATGCTTGAATCAATAAGAGAACACATTGAAGGGCATAATTTAATTCGTGATTCACAGCATGGTTTCTCCAAGGGTAAGTCATGTGTGACTAATCTTCTATCCTTTTACACTAAAGTATATAAGGCGTCAGACAACAATGAAAATTACAATGTTATTTACCTTGACTTTAGCAAAGCGTTCGACAAAGTGCCACACCAGAGACTACTGAATAAAATCAAAGCCCATGGCATAGGAGGAAAAGTGTTAGAATGGATTAGAGCTTGGATTAGTAACAGAAAACAGCGGGTCACCATAAATGGAATAAAATCTAGGTGGGGCAATGTTACTAGCGGGGTGCCCCAGGGCTCGGTTTTGGGTCCCTTGTTGTTCATTATGTATATAAATGACTTAGACGATGGGTTAAATAGTGATGTTAGTAAGTTTGCGGACGACACTTAAATAGGACGCCTAATTAGGTCAGGAGACGACGCCCAGATTCTGCAGGATAATCTTAATAAACTGTTAACATGGTCGGTGAAATGGCAAATGAACTTCATAATTTCTAAGTGTAGCATGTTAAACGTAGGGTTACACAACCCCGAAAATAGATACAACTTAGATAACACGTTTTTAGAAAAATCTGAGTGCGAGAGGGACTTGGGAGTTCTAGTGAGTCCGGACCTTAAAACCAGGAACCAGTGCATTAGCACCAGAAATAAAGCTAACAGAGCATTAGGCTTCATTGCTAGGATGGTAACGAATATAAGTGCAGAGGTAATTATTAAACTCTATCTAGCGATAGTTAGACCCATCCTTGATTATGCGGTACAGTTTTGGTCTCCGTCCTACAGAATGGACATAAATTCACTGGAATCAGTAGAGAGAAGAATGACCAAAATGATACAAGGACTCGGAAATTTGCCTTACGAAGAGAGGCTTAGGCACCTAAACTTACACTCTCTGGAAAGACGCAGAGTGGGGTGATCTAATAGAAGTGTTCAAGTGGATCAAAGGCTATAACAAGGGTGATGCAAACAAGGTCATCATAATAAAACAACAGGGCAGGATTCGCATTAATGGGTATAAACTGGACAAATTTAGATTTAAGAAGGAAATAGGCAAGAATTGGTTTACTAATAGGGTGGTCGATGAATGGAATAAACTTAGTAACCATGTAGTAAGCACTGAAACTATCAGTTGTTTTAAAAAATTATTAGACAACTTTATGGATGGGGATGACAGGTGGTGATGGATACGGAGCTGCCTAGTGTAGGCCTTATGGTCTCTTGCAGTCTCCTTTATTCTTATGTTCTTTTGCAGTCTCTTTTATTTTTATGTTCTTATGTGAATGATGTGGGGGCAAGGGAGGGAAAGAGTGGCTCTGCTGGTAAGTGATGAGATAGGAGTGGAGGGTAGTGTCTTCCAGGTTAATGTGGGTGAAGGTGAAAATGCATTTTCCCAATCTTGTGGTGCCTTTCCTTCCTTGAGTGAGCAATCTATTATTTCATATATCTTGTCCTCTAGCTCATCTATTCATTCTTTTAGTATTCAATTGGCAATTCAGTTTGGACCACGTGATTTTCCGACATCAAGGTTTATTATTTGGTCCTTTATTACTTTTGTGTTACATTTATTTATTTCATTGGGGGGGGATCTTTCTATCTTTTCTTCTTCCCAATTGTGTGCATTTTCTATTGTGAATACAGACTTAAAATGTTTGTTCATAACCTCTGCCATTTCTACATCTACATATTCCTCATGTATTTACCTAGTTGTATTATATGGGAAGGGAGCTATGCTCATAGTGACCCATCTTTGTATCTTTCAGCATCTAATTTCTTAAATTCTTGTATGGTTTTGGCACATACAAGATATGTATGTATTTACCTACCGGTAGTTGTATCTTACGGGAAGGGGAGCTACGCTCATGGTCTCCCGCCTTTGTATCTCACAGTGTCTAGTTTGCTCTTAAATTCATGTACAGTTTTTACACACATTATTGTTTCACCAATTTTGTTCCAAGTGTCCGCCACTCTGTGTGGACAACTGTTTTTCTGTTTTTGCCAGACTGCGATGCGGTCACCACCCAGCACTTCTAAGCTACCAGAAGAGGCTGGACGACCGTGTTGTGAACAGCTGCCCAGGATGTAACACTTCACCCCATACCATACAACACATAATGGAAGACTGCATTATACACAATCATACACGCAAACAACACAACATACACTCTATAAAGGATTTGTGGGAAAACCCAGTTTCAGCTGTGGCCTTCCTTGGGGAGACGGGACTGCTCGGACAGACAGTCTAGGGAACGACAACAACAACAACTGTTTTTCTTGAGATCTCTTCTATAACTATTCTTTTTGAGATTCTTTCCGTATCCTCTTGTGTTTCTTGTCCCAATATAGCAAGTCCTCCCTATCAAGTATTTCTGTGCCTTTCATGATTCTATAGATGGTCAGTAGGTCACATCTCTCTTCTTTGCTCCAAAGTCGGTAATTTAAATTTAGCCAGTCTCTCTTAATATGACAAGTTTGAAAGTGCTGGGGCCATTTTCATGGTTGCTCTCAATATTCTTTCAATTTTCTTTGTAGTCTTTTAGGTACTGGGTGACCATAATGTTGCAGCACACTCCAGTCTATACCTTATTAATGTGACTAATATTTTTCTAATAATTTCTTGTTTTCATGTTTTCCAATTTTTTTAATAATTTTTTTGTGTGGTACTTTATCTAAGGTTTTCTGTAAGTCTATGAAAACACAATCAGCCCATCCATCCCTTTCTTTTATTATATTAGTCTTTAGTAAAAACAAATTGTCTTGGGTTTATCATATTGTTTTCTTCCAGGTTTTTTACCCATCTATTCTTGATAATCTCACAAAGTCTGGCTATAGTGCTTGTTGGGGAGAATGGCCTGTAATTAGTTGGTTCTTCCTTGTTTCCTCCTTAATATATTGGTAATGTTGGCATTTTTCCAGTCCTTTGGTATTTTTCCTTCTTTGAGTGAGCATCTATTAGGTTGTATATTTTGTCCATTAGTTCTTCTTTGCATTCTTTTAGTATACAGTTTGCAATTCCACCTGGGCTGTGCGATTTCCCAATGTCAAGGTTCGTTAATTGCTCCATTATTTCTTTTTGTGTTATTACTATTTCCCTCATTGGGGGAGACTGCACTTCACTTCCTTCGTCCCAATGCTGTACTTTTTCTCTGGTGAAAACTGACGAAGTGATTGTTCATTTCTATATCTTCTGTGTATTCTGTATTTCCTTGGTGTAGTTTCACCATTTCCTGTTTGTTTTCAAGTTTACCATTCACATATCTATAGAATAGTTTGGGTTGATCCTTACATTTTTCTTTTATGTCTTTTTCATAGTTTCTTTTTTTCAGGTGCACACTTTTACATATTCATTTATATAGTTTATATATATTTGCTACTTTCCAGGTTTTTATCTTTTTGCCATCTTTTCCAAGCTTTGTCTCTTTTGCCTTACTGCATCTTCTGTTGAACCAGCATTTAATGCACACCCTCTCTAGTTTTTGTCTTGGTACATATCTATTCACTCCTTCATTATAGATTTCCATCAAGATTGCCCACTTATCTTCCACTTTTGTCTCTTCAATGTAAAAATTTTCCCAATTTGCATTTTGAAAGAATTTCTTTGGTTTTGTTGTACATCAATCTTCCTTTTCTGTACTTTTTATTACTCTCCATATATATTTCTTCTTTTAGTTCAGTTTCTATTAGTATGTGGTCACTCTTTCCAAATGGTATATTGTATTCAATTTTATCTACAATTTTGGGTTCTGTTGTAAACATTAAATCTAGTCTCGACGGTTGTTCATTGCTTCTGTATCTGGTATTTTCATTGACCCTCTGTATGTTCCATGGTCATATCCAATAATACATTTCCCCATAGGTCCTCTCTGCCCTTCACTGTCATCTCCTCCCAACAGATTTCTCTGCAGTTAAAATCCACCATAAGTACCAGGTTACCTCCGCCCTTTAGTATCTCTTTTAATGAATGCCTTGTATCCTCTAACATTTTTGAATGCTCGTTTTTTTTTTTCAAGAGCCCATTTTTGGGGGCACATAAGTCACCACAAATTTTCTACTTTTCATGTCTCTGTCTTCGACTTTTATCATGACCATTTCTACATTGTTTTTACCCTCAGTAACCTTCATCACATTCAAGTTTTTCTTGGCCAAGAACTTTATTACTCCTCCTTGTTTCTTGCTTCTGTTTTTATTCCAATGATTGTGTAACCCATGTCCAACACTATTAGGTGGTATTGGGCCTCTTAATTTTGTCTCCACAAATCCCATTATGTCTGGTTTTACATCTGACAGGTAATCCTTTACTTCATTCAATCCTGAGATTAATCCATCAATGTTAGTATAGGCCACTTTTAATTTTTTCTTTCTCTATCTTATTTTCTGGTTTTGTTTCAATCACTCTGATGTACCATTTTCTCAGTCTCATATCTAAGGCCCTCCAATAGAACTCCTTGCTTTCAGTCTCCGTTCTCTTTGCATTTTTTCTTTAGTTTCACCTTTTAGTATTTTCTCTTTTTCTATTTCCTCAACACTCATCTCTCTTTTTATCCTTATAATGTTGTAATGTTCACTCTTTGCTTTTTCTATTGTCACTACCAATTGAGATCTTAGTTTCAATTTTAGTGGCCGATTTCTTTCCTTAGAATATTGTCTCATTCTATACACTTCTATATCTTTCTCTACTTCCAGGTCACCACCTTGTATTTCTTTTAGAACTGATATTGCTATTTCTTTTTCTTCTTTTTCTCTCATGTACCTCACCAAACCATGTTTTTCCCTTAGTCCACATACCACTATACATTTTTTTTCTATCCACAGTATCTCTAACCCAATTTGCCTTTTCTTTAATTACTTGAATGATTGTATCTATTGCATTTTCCTGCATCTGTTATACTACTTTTTTAAAGGCAATTTCTTAATTTTCTCTGTTTTCACTCCATTTCTTAACCTCTTCACTCCGGGGCACATCGCACGTCTGGCAGCATTAGCTGCCCGACGTGCGATGTCTCGAAATAATAATTGCATTATAAAAAATAAAGTTGTGCTAAATTGTCCATTCTCTTTCACCCATGTATTTTGATAACCATAGAAAACTGATGAAGCCAGTTTAGAGAGAATGAAAATTACGTAGGTACAACTACAATAAATATAATCGAGATGGCGACTTCGGCATCAGGGAGTACCTACTTGCTCCTCATGTCGCCTACGTAGGCGGCACCGTATGGAAGTGGTTAATCTTTTGCATACTTTCTTCACTTAAGTTTTCTTCAATTTTTTCAGTCAATTCTTGTACTTTGTTATTTACCTCTTTTTTTTAATTTCTCACTATTGGTAGGAGGGGAGTGGAATATATAGGAAATGGAATGGTTGGGAGTGGTTTTCTATGCCTTTTTCTTTTTAGCTACCCCCCCCTCCATGTAGGGGGAAAAAGCCTTTGGTATATGTATGTATATTATTTTTTATTGTCAGTTCATTCCCAAGTTCAGGGTGTGATTTCTTGAGATTGGATATTTCATTCTACAATCTCTTTCCTTAATTCAGTGGATTCATTCTCTTACCATTTTCTATTGTTACTCATTTCCCTTTCCATGTCTACGATTCGACTTAAATTGTTTTTTTCGTACTTACTAAAACCGGAAAAGGAGTCTTCTTTATACAATTAAATCTTGCTGCTGGTGTTTTCATCATTCTGTTAACAATGTACTTTGGTGTAGTGCCCCTTGATGTCCCTGCTTTCAAGATGACATCTGTCTCGAAATCATCGTTTTTATTTTCTTGCATGTTCTCTTGTTAAATCACTAACACTGCAGAGAAATAATTTTGGATAACCATAACTGCTTATCCTCCCATTCAATACTAACCAGGCCTCCTGTTTTCCTTGTACTATTAAGAATTTTCGTCTTCAACAATCTATGGAGCTCAAGTGAGGATATGTTGACAGTTTGGAAGCTCTATAGTGTGTGTGTATGGGTACTTACATACATAAATACATGTACCAACGGCTTTTTCCCCCTTACACGGGGGGTAGCCAAAAAGAAAAAGGCATAGAAATCACTCCCACCCATTTCATTTCCTATATATTCCACTTCCCTCCACCCTCCTCTCTCCCTCCTATCTTGGCACCTCCTGGATGATGTGCCATCCCTGCATCCTGTCCACTGCCCTGGGTCAAAGGCAGTGTCGCAAGACACAGCACATCCACAATAAGGCCGCTTCATAAATTTGGCGACCACCACTATCCGTCCCCTCATGCAGAAAAGGAGAGGACAGGGAGGAATCCCTTCGGGCTGCATCAAATTTTTTTTTCTCATACATACTTCCTCACCACCCATCTCCCACCCACTCCCCCTCATGCATCACACCCTCATCTATACACAACCCTTCTCCATTCACCTTTATCTTCTGTCCTCTCCCATCCTTCCTCCACAGACATTCCTCTCTTTTGTAAAGCCCCTTTCACCCCATCCATCCATCTCATACTAGGATGCCCCCTCATATTCACTCCTTCCACTTCCGCCTTCCACACTTCTTTTACTAATCTTTCTTCACTCATTCTTTCCATGTGTCCAAACCATCCTTATACTCTTTCATCAAGAACACTGTGCGTACTAATGTCGCAACAGTTAAGATTACCCTGAGCTCAGGACAAAGAAGCACCTCTTTTTTGGAAACCTCTACCCAAGGGATCATAGCTTTGGTTCAGAAGGCCTTCAAGATCCTTAATTCAAACTTACCAATGTTTGAGAACCCAACCCGGCACAAAATTGTGACCAGTAAGTTCTTAAACTTTCCATGAAATTATTAAACCTCAATTTCCATACAGTAACTTGTTTAGCACAGTCATTGTGTCTTCCAATAGTTTGAAATGTTCACTGTCCGACCACACGTGTTTTTGGTGGTAAGTACACTGCTACAAATTTTCTGCTTGTCATCTTTTTGTTAGCAATTTTGATCATAATTAATTCTACATTGCCTTGGCCTTCAATAATCTGTCACATTTAGACCCTTTTTGGCCAATATCATGACACCTCCTCCCTGCTTTTCTGTTCTATTCCCCCCCCCCCAGGGGTTGTATAGATGATGTCCCACTATGCTTGTTGATAGAGGTCCTTTCAATTTTGTCTCTACTATTCCCATGATGTCTGGTTTTTCTGTTTCTAGATAGTCATTTAGTTCACTGATTCCAGAGATCATGCCATCGATATTTGTGTATGCCACTTTTAGTTTCTTATTTTCTTTTCTTTTTTAGTTTAAGTTTCCATTTTTTTTATGTACCATTTTTTCATTCTCAAGTCCAGCACTCTCCAAAAAAAACTCGTATTTTTCTCTCTGTTCTCTTCTTATTTCTATCATTGGCTTCAATTCTGAGAGCTTTGTCTTTCTCTTTTTCCTCATCACTCATTTCCTTTTGTATCCATGTTTGAATTTCTCGCTGTTTGCCAGTTTAACTGCTTTTGATAATAACTCCTCGGCTATCATTTGAGTTCTTAGTTTTATTTTCAGTTGTCTGTTTTTTTTTCTATGGATTTCATTGATTTCTTTATCAAAATTTTGCCCTTCCTGTATATATGTAAGAAAGAACTGGATGCAGAAAGATACAACAGCGGGTCACTAAGAGCATAGCTCTTCTCCCACAAAATACAACTAGGTAAAAGTAAATACACACACAGTGTATATATATATATATATATATATATATATATATATATATATATACACACACACACATAAATCTATACAGATCAACAGAGTTTGCTATAATGTAGCCTTACCCCAGCCAATGCCTGTGCAAACATTGTTTTTCCACTTCCTGTAGGTCCAGTAAGCAGCATGCTCTTTTGTAGAGGTTTCAGTACTCCAGGATAGTGTAGGTTGGCAAGTAAATCACCAATTTTCTGCAAGTGAAAGATTATATGTTAACATAGAAATACATATACCAAAGGCTTTTTCCCCCCTTATAAGGTTAGCAAAAAAAAAAAAGGCATAAAAACCATTCCACCCATATCACACTCCACTCCCCTCCACCCTCTTCCCTCCCTCTTATATTGGCACCTCCTGAATGACGGATCATCCCTGTATCTTGTCCACTGCCCTGGGTCAGAAGCAGAGTCGCAAGACAGCACATCCACAGCAAGGCCGCTTCATTAAATCGGCATCCCCCTCTCTCCGTCCCTTCATGCAGAAAAGGAGATGATGGGGAGAAATCCCTTCGGGCTGCATCAAATTATTCTCACACATATTCCCTGTCCCCCCACCCCCCACCCATTCCACCTCATGGATCGCAACATCATCCATATACAACCATTCTCCATTCACCCCAGTCTTCTGTCCTCTCCCATCCTTCTTTAACAGACATTCTCTTCTTCTCCAAAGTCACTTTTACCCCATCCATCCATCTCATCCTAGGTCACTCCCTCATGTCCCCTCTTTCCACACCTCTTTTACAAGTCTTTCTTCACTCATTCTTTCCGTGTCTCCAAACCATCACAATACTCTTTCATCGACCCTATCTCCCGGCTCCCTTTCCACCCCTGTTCTCCTCCTCACCTCCTCATTTCTCACTCTATCCAGCCTAGTAACCCCTACGAGTATCATACTTCTTAGACACCTCATCTCAAACACATTCAAACTCCTTCTCTCTTCCTCTCTTATATTCCATGTTTCTGTTCCCATACAGTGCTGTCAGCACAATTACTCCTTCATAGCATTCATTCCCAGATGTCTATTTCTCATTACACTTTTTAATTCACCAAGGCATTTACTCGCTTCTCTCAATCTATATTTTACCCCCACCTCCACTCCTCCCTTTCCTGCCACATTTGCACCCAAGTATCGAAAACTATCCACTTCCTCCAGTCTCTCTCCCTTAATACTTACTTCCAGTCTGCTGCCACTTGTACATCTCATCACCTTACTTTTACCCACATTTATCTTTAACTTTCTTCTTTCACACTTTCCCAAACTCTGTCACTAACTTCCTCAATTCCTCCTTTGATCCTGCTACAAGCACAGTGTTGTCTGCAAACAACAGCTAGCTCATCTCAAACTTTTCTCCATTTTCTTTAATCATCTCTAATCCCTGAACCATCACGCTTGCATTTACCTCTTGTACCACCCCATCCATGTACAAACTGAACAGCCAGGATGACATAGCACATCCCTGATGAAGTCCCACCTTTACCCCAAACCACTCTCTCCATTTCTATTCTTGACACATACTCTACTACACATACATACATACATATACCAAGACTTTTTCCCCCTTACAAGGGAGGGAGCCAAAAAGGAAAAGGCATAAAATCATTCCCACCCATTCCATCCCTGAATACACTCCACACCCCTCCACCCTCCCTCTCATCTTAGCACCTCCTGGATGACGGGTCATCCCTGCACCTTGTGCACTGCCCTGGGTCAGAAGCAGTGTCGCAAGACACAGCACATCCACAGCAAGGCCGCTTCATTAAATCGGCGACCCCCCTCTCCGTTCCCCCATGCATAAAGTACATGCTCTACTACTCTCGTAAAAACTCTTAACTCCTAAAAGCTTTCCTCCTATCCCATATATCTGCAATACCTCACACAGTGCCTTCCTGTCTAACCTATCATAGGCCTTTTCCAGATCCATAAAAGCCCAAAAAAACATCCTACCTATTCCTATAGCTTTCACATATCTGTCTTACCACAAAAATCTGATCTACACAACCCCTACCTGTCCTAAACCTACAATGTTCCTCACCAATTAGGCAGCCTACACACGGAGCGTCTTTGGGACGTGCGTCATTTATGACGACCGTCGAAAAAGACGCTCGTTTTTAGATAACTATACTCGCAAACGTTGTCCTACACACGCAGCGTTAAAATGACGGTCGTCATTATGGCACCTGAGCGTTGCGCGTCATCCTCCTAATTTCAATAACTATACTCGCAAACGTTGTCCTACACACGCAGCGTTAAAATGACGGTCGTCATTATGGCACCCGAGCGTTGCGCGTCATCCTCCTAATTTCAATAATTATACTCGCAAACGTTGTCCTACACACGCAGCGTTAAAATGACGGTCGTCATTATGGCGCCTGAGCGTTGCGCGTCAAATTAGCGGGATGACGCGCAACGCTAGGCGCCATAATGACGACCGTCATTTTAACGCTGCGTGTGTAGGACAACGTTTGCGAGTATAGTTATCTAAAAACGAGCGTCTTTTTCGACGGTCGTCATAAATGACGCACGTCACAAAGACGCTCTGTGTGTAGGCTCTCTGAAATTAGCAGGATGACGCGCAATGCTCAGGCGTCATAATGACGACCGTCATTTTAACGCTGCGTGTGTAGGACAACGTTTGCGATAGTTATCTAAAAACGAGCGTCTTTCTCGACGGTCGTCACAAATGACGCACGTCACAAAGACGCTCCGTGTGTAGGCTGCCTTACTCCCTCTGTTCCTTTCCTAATCCTCTTAGTCAAAATCTTCCCATAACCCTTCCCAACCCAACTACACTTAACAAGTTGATCACCCTGAAACTACTACACTCACACTTGTCCCCTTTTCCCTTGTAAAGTGGAACTATACAGGAACTCCTCCAGTCCTCCAGCACTCTACTCCCTCTTAAACAATCATTAAATAACCAACCAGTCCACCATCACTGTGCCTCCTTTTTTCAGACATTCTGCATGACATCCATCCAGACCAGGTGCCTTACCTACTATCATCATCTTAACAACTGCCTTTACTTCATCCTTCCTTATTTCTCCTCTATTTTCCTCACTCATCACTCTCATTTTCTTACCACTTCCCACTGCACCTACCTTTCCCTCCCTGTCCTCCTTTACACTTGGCAACTCCCTAAAATGCTCTGCCCGTCTTCCTCTTACTGCTTTCTCTTCCATTATCATCTCTCCATCTGCACCTTTTACCTTTTCTCCTCTATTTGATTCACCTCCTCTTCCTCTCTTAATTTCTTTCCAAAACATCTTTTTATTACTTTCATTTATTACTTTCATTTATCTTAAGCTTTACTTCCTTTCTCTCATACATCTTCTGGCCCGGCATTGACTCCGACATCAAGAGCACGGTGGAAGCCTGCGAGCCGTGCCAGGTGCTTCGCCCCAGCCAACAGCAAGAACCCCTGCTGTGCGACGACCGCCCCACACGGCCCTTCGAATCCGTGTCTGCCGACTTCTTTCACGTCGCAGGAAAGGCGTTCCTAGTTATAGCGGGCACTCTCTCGGGTTGGCCAGTCATGGTGCCCTGCGGCCAGGACACGACGGCTACCCGAGTCATCCGGAAGTTCTGCTGCTACTTCCGGGAGGTCGGTGTTCCCCTCCGCCTTCGCACCGATGGTGGCCCTCCATTTACCAGCGCCGAGTTCAACCGTTTCACGGAACGCTGGGGCGTCCACCATTCGGTCACCTCCCCGAACTACCCCCAGTCTAATGGACACGCCGAAGCTGCAGTCAAGGCAGCTAAGCACCTCATCCTTAAGACCGCGCCCAACGGCAACATCGACTGCGAGGAGTTCGACCGCGGTCTCCTCGAACTACGGAACACCCCGTCCCTGGCCGGCCGCTCACCTGCCCAGGTCCTCTTCGGGCGCCCCCTCCGGACATGCGTCCCGGCCCACCCGAAGTCCTTCTCGCCCGAATGGCAGGCTCGCTCGGAAGAATGCGATCGCAAGGCCGCGGCCCACGCCGCCCAGACGTCCCGGCGATACGACGAGCACGCCCGGCCCCTCCCTGGCCTGGGCGTCGGCCAGCACGTGCGGATTCAGGACCGCACGTCCCTTCGGTGGGACAAAGTCGGCGTGATCATGGGCCGCGGCAGGTCCAGGGAATACGAACTTCGCCTACCGAGTGGTAAAATCTGGTGGCGCAATCGGCGCCACCTCCGTCCGGTGGCACCGCCCCCCGACGCCTCCGCCACCGTCGCGCCCCTCCCCTCGCGCGCGGACCCCCCTGCCCCCCGCGTCGCCTCTGCGAGCGCGGTGGGGAGTTGTGGTATAGTGTACTGGGCATAGGACTATATGAACTAGTGCAAGGGTGGTGTACTGCGTGCCCGACTCGCAGACGCCTCCCACTACAAGGACCCCTTTCATACTTATACAAAGCCCCCTGTATGTATGCGTGCCTACAGCACCCAACACCTTCGCCCACGGGCAGT
Source organism: Oratosquilla oratoria (assembly GCF_046742065.1). Lineage (NCBI taxonomy): Eukaryota > Metazoa > Arthropoda > Malacostraca > Stomatopoda > Squillidae > Oratosquilla > Oratosquilla oratoria. The sequence continues at coordinate 14,445,748 of NC_134819.1, forward strand.
TGCTCTTTAGACTCCTTGGGTACTTGACGTGCCCCCTCTGTACGCATAAACTACCGATCAATAAACCCACGAACCACATAACTTGTTTCACTGCCGCCCTTGCAACGTGCTTGCGAAGAATATGATTCCCTCCTCCTATTTTGTAACCAAGCAGTGAAAGCTCGCTTCTTGTCTTCTACAGCCTTCTTTACTTCCTCATCCCACCATTCACTACCCTTCCTTCTATTTCCTCCCATCCTCCTTGTTCCGCACACCATCTTTGTACACCTTGTGACATCCTCCTTGAACCATCCCCATTCCTCCTCCACTCCTAGTTCCAGTCTATCCTTTTCTCCCTCCCACTTCTTTTTCAGCTTCTTCTTGTACTCCTTCTTCTTTTCTTTCTCATTTAAGCACTTCACTCCTAGTACCTCCCTACCTTCTGTCTTTTTCCTTTCTCCATCTATCCTCCACTCTCAACTTACCTTCCACCAGAAAATGATCTGATATCCCCCCACTTTCTCCCTTAAAAACATGTACATCCTTAACTCTTCCTATTATACTCCTATCTACCACTACATAGTCCATTAACGCTCTATCTACCACCCTCTCCCATGTGTACTTATGCTTGACTTTCTTCCAAAACACTGTATTTGCTATCATCAACTCTCTTTCTAAACACATCTCCACCATCAACTCTCCACTACAATTCTTTCCTGGAACTCCACACTTCCCAACCACTCCCTCTATTGGTTCATTTCCTACCCTAGCATTAAGGTCTCCCAATACTAAATACATACATGTACATATACCAAAGTCTTTTTTCCCCCTTACATGGGAGGTAGTCAAAAGAAAAAGGCACAGAAAACCACTTCCACCCACTTCATCCCTTACATACTCCACTCCCCTCCCTCTTGGATGATGGGTCATCCCTGCATCTTGTGCATTGCCCAGGGTCAGAAGCAGTGTCCAATACTACAACATAAAAATAATAAATTAAAAGATATAAAATGCAGGCATATTAAAAAGCCCTTTCTCCTCTATGAGGTGGTGACCAAGTCAAAGCATACACACATTCCTGACCTCCAAAACCTATTTGCTATCTCTTTTGTGGCTCCTTTTGTGTCATCCCCATCACAGCACTTGCACAACAGGGCCCAATGGTTGAAGCTAGTTTACCCCCACAGCTTCATTATACAGGGTGTTCAGGATAAATTTGACAACTTTATGGAAAATGTCATATCTTGGCCAAAAGTTTATGTTTTCTCAAAATTCAAGGTACATCTCTTAGGGGATCTTTTGCCAAATACAGCTCACTTAAGGAAGCCACCCTGAGCCTCAACCACATCTTCCAGGCAGGACCTGAACCTACAGCACAAAGCCTTCATGATGTCCTTTGAGAGACGCCTGAACACCAGTTTGATCCTGGCAATCAGCTCGTCCTTAGTATTTACCCAGTTGTATTTCCCTGTGGTGGGGGAAAAGAATACTTCCACCAAGTATTTCCACTTGGATCGTAAGAGGTGAGAAGAAAGGGACGGGGAATGGGACTAGGCATCTTTCTCCTTGTAGCCCCACAGGGGACATTCCTAAACGAAAAGTAAAGGCATAAGAGTCTGGGAGTTTTCCGACCAACACCCTAAGGTTTGGGTCTTTTAATGTGTGTGGATGTGGTACAGATGAGAGTAAAAGGGAAGAGATAGGTAGTATGTTTGTGAGAAGAAAGATGGATGTGTTGGCTTTGAGTGAAACTAAGTTGAAAGGGAAGGGTGAGTGTAAGTTTGGGAGTGTAAGTGGGAGGTTATCAGGAGTGAAGAGAGGGCAAGGGAGGGAAGGGGTGGCTATTCTAGTAAGTGAAGAGATAGGTAAACGTGTAATGGAGTGGAAGGAGGTTTCCTCAAGGATAATGTGGATGAAGGTGAAACTGGGAAAGGAGATGTGGGTCTTTGTAAGTGCATATGGGCCTGGCAGTGAGAAGAGTATAGAGGAAAGGGAGGCCTTTGGATAGATTTAAATGAGTGCATAGAGGATTTAGGGAGAAATGTCAATGTGATAGTACTGGGAGACCTTAATGCTAGGGTAGGAAATGGTCCAATTGAAGGAGTCATTGGGAAATATGGAGTTCCAGGAAAGAATCGTAGTGGAGAATTGATGGTGGAAATGTGTCTAGATAGTTGATGATAGCAAATACAGTGTTTTGGAAGAAAGTCAAGCATATGGGAGAGGGTGGTGGATGGAAGGGTGGTAGATAGAGCGTTAATGGATTATGTAGTGGTAAATAGGATTATGATAGGAAAAGTTAAGGATGTACATGTGCTAAGGGGAGAGGGTGGGGGAATATCAGATCATTTTTTGGTGGAAGGTAAGTTGAGAGTGGAGGATAGATGGAGAAAGAGGAAAGGGACAAAAGGTAGGGAGGTGCTTAGAGTGAACTCTTTAAATGAAAAGGAAAAGTGGAAGGAGTACAAGAAGAAGCTGAAGGAGGAGTGGGATGGAGTGAAGGATAGAGTAGAGCTAGGTGTGGAGGAAATGGGGATGGTTCAAGGAGGGAGTCACAAAGTGTGCAAGGATGATGTGTGGAACAAGAAGGACAGGAGGAAATCGAAGGAAGGGTGGGATGAGGAAACACAGACGGTTGTAGAAGAGAAGAAGCGAGCTTACACAGATTGGTTACAAAATAGGACGAGGGAGTCATAAGAGAGGTACAAAGAAAAGAAAAGAGAAGTAAAGCAAAAGGTAAAGGAGGCAAAGAGGAGAGCAGATGTGAAGTGGGGTAACAGTATGACAGAAAATTTTGAAAGTAATAAAAAGATGTTTTGGAAAGAAATTAAAGAGAGGAAGAGGAGGTGAATCAAGTAGAGAAGAAAAGGTAAAAGGTGCAGATGGAGAGATGATAATGGAAGAGAAGGCAGTAGGGGGAAGATGGACAGAATATTTTAGGGAGTTGCTAAATGTGAAGGAGGAGAGGGAGGGAAAGATAGTTGCAGTGGGAAATGCTAAGAAAATGACCGTGATGAGTGAGGAAAATAGAGGAGAAATAAGGAAGCATGAAGTGAAGGCAGTTGTTAAGATGATGAAAGCAGGTAAGGCACCTGGTCTGGATAGATGTCATGCAGAATGTCTAAAAAAAGGAGGTACAGTGATGATGGACTGGCTGGTGAGGTTATTTAATGTTTGCTGGAGAGAGGGTAGAGTGCCGGAGGACTGGAGGAGTGCCTGCATAGTTCCTCTTTACAAGGGAAAAGGGGACAAGTGTGAATGTAGTAGTTACAGAGGGATTAGCTTGTTAAGTGTAGTTGGGAAGGCTTATGGAAGGATCTTGATTAAGAGGATTAGGAGAGGAACAGAGGGAGTAATTGGTGAGGAAAAGTGTGGATTTAGGATGGGTAGAGGTTGTGTAGATCAGATCTTTGTGGTAAGACAGATATGTGAGAAAGGGTTTAGGAAAGGGGAAGGATGTTTTTTGGGCTTTTATGGATCTGGAAAAGGCTTACGATAGGATAGACAGAAAGGCACTGTGGGAGGTTATGCAGATATACGGGATAGGAGGAAAGCTTCTAAGAGCTGTCAAGAGTTTTTATGAGAGTAGTAGAGCTTGTGTCAGGATTAGAAATGGAGAGAGTGAGTGGTTTGAGGTAAAGATGGGACTTCGTCTAGGATGCGTTATGTCGCCCTGGCTGTTCAACTTATATATGGATGGGGTAGTGCGAGAGGTAAATGCAAGGGTAGTGGGTCAGGGATTGGAGATGGTTAAAGAAAATGAAGAAAAGTGGGAGGTGAGCCAGCTGTTGTTTGCGGACGACACTGCGCTTGTGGCAGGATCGTAGGAGGGACTGAGGAAGTTGGTGACAGAGTTTGGGAGAGTATGTGATAGAAGAAAGCTAAAGATAAATGTGGGTAAAAGTAAGGTGATGAGATGTACAAGGGGTGAAAGTGGCAGTAGACTGGAAGTGAGCATTAAGGGAGAGCGACTGGAGGAAGTGGATAGTTTTAGATACTTGGGTGAAAATGTGGCAGGAAAAGGTGGAGTGAAGGTGGAGGTAGAATGTAGATTGAGAGAAGCGAGTAAATGCCTTGGTGGATTGAAGAGTGTAATGAGGAATAGACATTTGGGAATGGATGCTAAGAGGAGACTGTATGAAGGAGTGATTGTGCCAACAACACTGTATGGGGCAGAAACATGGAACATAAGAGAGGAAGAGAGAAGGAGTTTGAATGTGTTTGAGATGAGGTGTCTGAGAAGTATGATGGGGATTACTATGCTAGATAGAGTGAGAAATGAGGAGGTGAGGAGGAGAACGGGGGTGGAAAGGGAGTTGGGAGATAGGGTTGATGAAAGAGTATTAGGATGGTTTGGACACATGGAAAGAATGAGTGAAGAAAGACTAGTAAAAGAGGTATGGAAGGCAGATGTGGAGGGAGTGAAGATGAGGGGACGTCCTAGGATGAGGTGGATGGATGGGGTGAAGGGGGCTTTGGGGAAGAGGGGAATGTCTGTTGAGGAAGGACGGGAGAGGACAGAAGATAGGGGTGAATGGAGAATGGTTGTATATGGATGATGATGTGATGCATGAGGTGGAATGGGTGGGGGGATGGGGGGTGAGGTAGTATGTGTGAGCAAAATTTGACGCAGCCCGAAGGGATTTCTCCCCGTCTTCTCCTTTTATGGAAGGGGGGACGGAGAGGGGGGTCGCCAATTTAATGAAGCGGCCTTGCTGTGGATGTGCTGTGTCTTGCAACACTGCTTCTGACCCAGGACAGTGGACAAGGTGCAGGGATGACCCATCATCCGGGAGGTGCTAAGATGAGAGGGAGGGTGGAGGGGTGTGGTGTGTATTCAGGGATGGAATGGGTGGGAATGATTTTATGCCTTTTCCTATTTGGCTACCTCCCTTGTAAGGGGGAAAAAGCCTTGGTATATGTATATGTATGTATGTATTTTGCGGGAAGGGGAGCTATGCTTGTTGTGTCCCGCATTTGTATCTCGCAGTGTCCAGTTTGCTGTTAAACTCATGAATGGTTTTTGCTCACACTATTTCCTTGTCCAGTTTGTTCCAAGTATCCACCACTCTATGTGGAAAACTGTTTTTCTTCAGATCTCTTCTGTAGCTATGTTTTTTTTTTTTTCTTTCCATGTCCTCTTGTACTTCTCTTGTCCCAGTTTAACAAGTCCTCTCTATCAAGTATTTCTGTGCCTTTCATGATTCTGTAGATGGTCAGTAGGTCACCTCTCTCTCTTCTTTGCTCCAGAGTCGGTAAATCTAGTTTAGCCAATCTCTCCTCATATGACAAGTTTGCAAGTGCAGGTGCCATTTTTGTGGCTGCTCTCTGGATTCTTTCTATTTTCTTTATATTCTTTTTGGTACTGGGTGACCACAATGTTGCCAGATATTCTAATCTAGGCCTTATCAGTGTGACCAATATTTTTTTAATCAGTTCTCCGTCTAAATATGTAAATGCCACTTTTATTGATCTTAGCAAGTTGTAGGATTCTCCGACAATTTTGTTTATCTGTTTATCATAATACAAGTTGTTTGATATAATTACATCCAAATCTTTTTTGGATCTCTCATTCTTTACCTCCTCGGTTCCAATTTTATATTGTCCTGATATTCTATTTTTGCTTTTTCCAAACTCTATTATGCTACTCTTGTTAATATTGAAGTCCACTTCCCATTGCTGGTGGTGAGATTGGGGTCTTTTTCTACTGTGCCCCACACATAACAAACAGTCCATGGGGTTGCAATCAGGCGAGTTGGGGGGCCAGATGTTGGGACTAGCATGTGGCCTTCACTGGAAATACACTCAAAGACCATCACAGTTTGAGGGAACTTGGTCTTCATGAAGTGTGGGAACTTGTGCAAACTGTAGGCTAGCCACCTATTGTTCTGCATGTTGTGCTACTGGTCCCGGCAGAGAAGAACCAGAGCATTCCTGGCTCAACTGGGTGCTTGACCTTGTTGAGGAGTTTCTGGCTTTCATAAGGCAGTTCTCTAGGGCCTTGGTGGTGAGTAGTTGGCCCTTGCATCTCTTGTATTAGTAGTAGCAAAGATCTTCATACAGTGCTTTCTTCATAGTCACCACTCCAACACCCATCTCTCTTGTCAAGGTCTGCATTGCCTTGCCTGGATCTTACATTTTTTGCAGCTTCTCAATGAATTTTGTTGTGCGAACAGAGTCAGAACACCTACTATGATCCTTCCTGCTAGCCACTACTTCCACATCTCTGTCACAATTCTCCAGCTCACATCTCATGGCCTTCACGGTATTCAAGAAGTACTGAGCTGCAGCTAAGATTTCTGAACTTTTTAATCCAGCACGAATCATCATGATGCAGGTCACTCTCTTCCAATATTTCAGTGCTTTCCAGTTGTCCATGCTTTCTAGCTCTCACACCCACCAAAAGTACACAAAATCAACTATCTGGTGCACTTCACTGCTATTAAATCCTTCAAGTGGTTCTGAAATGACGGAAGAACAAAAAATGATCAAATTTATCCCAAACACCCTGTATTATTAAGAAAGGTATGAAAAGGGTTGGGAAAGGTTGAGAGAGGTTTGAAAAGGGTCGGTAGAGGTTAATAGACATTTGGACAGGTTAGGAGTTGAGAGGTGTATAAAAAGGTTTGGGAGAGTTTAACAGAGGGATGAAACAGTTAGGAGAGGTTATGTGTTTGGGTCAAGTTGAAGAAGGTCGAGAGGTATAGCATGCATTTAGAGAGGTATAAAAAGGATTTGGAGAGGTTGGGAGAGGTAAAACAATGGTTGAGCAAGGTACGAATAGAGTTGGAACATGGGTTGGGAGAGGTCTGAGAGAAGTATGACAATGTTAGGAGAGGTTGGGAAAGGATGGGAGAAGTTTGGAAATAGTTGGGAAAGGTATGACAAAGGTTGGGAGAGGCTCGGAATAGTTGGAAGATATATGAAAGGGTTGTGAGAGGTATAAAATTGTTGGGAAGTCTTGAGAGAGGTATGAAATGGTTGGGAGAGGCTCAGAATAGTTGGGAGATATATGAACAGGGTTGTGAGAGGTATAAAATTGTTGGGAAGTCTTGGGAGAGGTATGAAATGGTTGGAACAGATTCAGAGAGGTATGGGACATGGTTGGGAGAGGCTCAGAGAGATATGAAAAGTGTTTGGGAGAAATAAGTGTATGGTTGGGAGAGGTATGAAAAGGGTTGGGAGATGTTGAGAGAGGAATGATAAGATTTGGGGGAGGTATAAAAAGGGGTTAGGACGGTTGGATGAAGTATGACACAGTTGGAAGAGGTATGAAATGGGGTTACAATAGGTTGAGAGAGGTATGACAAGGGTTGAGAGAGGTTAGGAAAGGTTTGGAAGAGGTATGAAAAGGGTTGGGTGGGGTTTGGGACAGGCTGAGAGAGGTTGAGTGAGGAATAAATAGGGTTAGGAGAGGTTGAGTTAGGTATGAAAAGGGTTGAGAGAGGTTGAGCTAGGTATGAAATGGGTTGGGAGAGGTTGGGTGAGGTAAGGAGGATAACTTGAATACATTAAAAATGATTATCAATTCTTTTGTAAGGCCACAGGTATTCTGCAAGAGAGACCATGGGACAATACCTTGTAGATACAAAAAATGAGACTTACATCCTTTAACTTCTCAATGCCAGCCATATCTGAAAATGTTGCTGTAATATGCTCTGGTATTAGATCCCTTTTCTTTTTTCGTTTAATAAGGTCTTCAATATCTTGGTCCACCTTCTTTTTCCGCTTCTTGGAACTCACCTGAAAGAAATGTGATGAAAACATTTCTTGAAAACTAATAGCCAGACAAATGTTGGTGTAATAATAACACATTCCAATACAAAAAGAATAATCACTATTGCTAAGAGTTTCAATATCTGGAAACCCATGGCCCCATAGTGGTTAGCACTGTCCCTCAAACCCTCCCATGAATCCTTTTATGAAGAAATATTGAATTGCTGTCTGTGTTGTACTAGTGAGAGTATAATATTATGTTACCAGCTAGTAGGACAAATAGAAGAGAATATATCACTCTGTCAGATCTCTTTATGTAAAAAAGTGGGGAAACATACCCTGATGAAGAGAGATCTTGAGCCCAGTCATCAGAGCTTCACCTCAAGATAATGAGGAAGGCATTTATTGGATTTGAGGAAGTGCAAAAAGATGATCCAAAAATCACTTCATACAGGCTCCTATCATTGGTCCATCCAATATAAAACTATAGGCTATCACCGTGTAAGGGGGGAAAAAAGCCTTTGGTACATGTATGTATATTGCTACAATGCTCGTCAGGCCTATTATGGTATACTCAACCCTCTGGAGAATTTGCTATTTAATCTTATAGGTATGGTTGTCAGGAATAAATCCTGACAGAGGAGTTTTTTAGAGTGGGTAAGCTACTATTACAAATTAATGTTAGCATCTGTCTTTCTTCACTCATTCTTTCCATGTGTCCATACCATTCTAATACTCTTTCATCAACCCTATCTCCCAACTCCTTACCCCTGTTCTCCTCCTCACCTCCTCATTTCTCACTCTATCTAGCCTAGTAACCCCTATCATACTTCTCAGACACCTCATCTCACACACATTCAAACTCCTTCTCTCTTCCTCTCTTATGTTCCATGTTTCTGCCCCATACAGTGCTGTTGGCACAATCACTCCTTCATACAATCTCCTCTTAGCATCCATTCCCAAATGTCTATTTCTCATTACACTTTTTAATTCACCAAGGCACTTACTCGCTTCTCTCAATCTACATTCTACCTCCACCTCCACTCCTCCCTTTCCTGCCACATTTGCACCCAAGTATCTAAAACTATCCACTTCCTCCAGCCGCTCTACCTAATAATATCAGCATTAGTAGTCAAGCTGATTGAAAGATTTAAAGCTACAAAATCCCCGGGTCCTAATGAAATTTTTCCTAGAATGCTAAAGGAGTGTAAATTTGATATCACTGAACAGTTAACTGAAATATCTAATAAATCAGTGGACATTGGTTTTGTGCCTACTGCTTGGAGGAAAGCAAACGTTGTTCCTGTTTTTAAGAAGGGAGATAAATCGTCTATATGTAACTACAGGCCAATCAGTTTGACATCGGTTATAGGAAAAATGCTTGAATCAGTAATAGTAAATAGACTCAGAGAACACATTGAAAGACATAATTTAATTCGTGATTCACAGCATGGTTTGTCCAAGGGTAAGTCATGTGTGACTAATCTTCTATCATTTTACACTAAAGTATACAAGGCCTCAGATAACAATGATAATTACGATGTTATTTACCTTGACTTTAGCAAAGCATTCGACAAAGTGCCACACCAGAGACTACTAAATAAAATCAAAGCCCACAGCATAGGAGGAAAAGTTTTAGAATGGATTAGAGCTTGGATTAGTAACAGAAAACAGCGGGTCACCATAAATGGAGTAAAACCTAGGTGGGACAATGTTACTAGTGGGGTGCCCCCAGGGCTCGGTTTTGGGTCCCTTGTTGTTCATTATGTACATAAACAACTAAGACGATGGGATAAAAAATGATGTTAGTCAGTGGCGTAGCTAGTACTTTTGCCGCCCGGGGCTGCCCTCATGTTTGCCACCCCTTCTCACAAGGAATTCAATAATTCAATATTACAAATGCACATTAACTTCTTAAAGGATATATATATATATATATGTGTGTGTGTGTGTGTTAACACGCTTGCAAACTGTCACGCTTTATTATGCTTAATAACGTAGAAAAAACTGACATCTATGAGAGACTGATTAACGTAATTTTATATCAATCATACAAGGACCAAAAATGCCGCCCCTCAAAAAGTGCTGCCCGGGGCGGACCGCCCCTACCGCCCCCCCTTAGCTACGCCACTGATGTTAGTAAGTTTTTAGATGACACTAAAATAGTACGCCTAATTAGGTCAGCAGACGATGCAGAGATTCTGCAGGATGATCTTAACAAATTGTTCACATGGTCGGTGAAATGGTAAATGAACTTCAATATCTCTAAGTGTAGCATGTTAAACATAGGGCTACACAACCCCGAAAATAAACACAGCTTAGATAACACGCTTTTAGAGAAAACTGAGTGCGAGAGAGACTTGGAAGCTCTAGTGAGTCTGGACCTTAAAACAAGGAAACAGTGCATTAGTGCCTGGAATAAAGCTAACAGAGCATTAGGTTTCATTGCTAGGATGGTAACGAATAGAAGTGCAGAGGTAATTATTAAACTCTATCTAATGATAGTTAGGCCCCTCCTTGACTATGCAGTACAGTTCTGGTCTCCGTCCTACAGAATGGACATCAATTCACTAGAATCAGTACAGTGAAGAATGACCAAAATGATACATGGACTCAGAAATTTGCCTTATGAAGAGAGGCTTAGGCACCTTAACTTACACTCCTTGGAAAGACGCAGAGTATAGGGTGATCTAACAGAGGCATTCAAGTGGATCAAAGGATTTAACAAGGGTGATGCAAACAAGGTCATAATAAAACAACAGGGCAGGACTCGCAATAATGGTTATAAACTGGACAAACTTAGATTTAAGAAGGAATTAGGCAAGAATTGGTTTACTAATAGGGTGGTCGACGAATGGAATAAACTTCGTGACCACATAGTAAGCGCTGAAACTATCAGTTGTTTTAGGAAACGATTAGACAACTTTATGGATGGGGATGACAGGTGGTGATGGATATGGAGCTGTCTAGTGTAGGCCTTATGGTCTCTTGCAGTCTCCTTCATTCTTATGTTCTTATGCTCACTTCCAGTCTGCTGCCACTTTCACTCCTCGTACATCTCATCACCTTACTTTTACCCACATTTATCTTTAACTTTCTTCTTTCACACACTTTCCCAAGCTCTGTCACTAACTTCCTCAATTCCTCCTCTGATCCTGCTATAAGCTCAGTGTCGTCCACAAACAACAGCTGGCGCACCTCCCACTTTTCTCCATTTTCTTTAACCATCTGCAATCCCTGACTCACCACCCTTGCATTTACCTCTCGCACCACCCTATCCATGTATAAATTGAACAGCTAGGGCAACATAACACATCCCTGACGAAGTCCCACCTTTACTTCAAACCACTCACTCTCTCCATTTCTAATCCTGACACAAGCTCTACTACTCTCGTAACAACTCTTGACAGCTCCTAGAGGCTTTCCTCCTATCCTGTATATCTGCAAAACCTCCTACGGTGCCTTCCTGTTTACCCTCTCATAAGCCTTTTCCAGATTCATAAAAGCCCAAAATACATCCTTATCTTTTCCTATAGCTTTCTCACATATATGTCTTGCCACAAAAATCTGATCTACGCAACCTCTACCTGTCCTAAATCCACACTGTTCCTCACCAATTACTCCCTCTGTTCCTCTCCTAATCCTTAATCAAGATCCTCCCATAAGCCTTCCCAACTACTTAATAAGGTAATCCCTCTGAAACTACTACACTAACACTTGTCCCCTTTTCCTTTGTAGAGTGGAACTATACAGGCACTCCTCCAGTCCTCCAGCACTCTACCCTCTCTTAAACAAACATTAAATAACCTCACCAACCAGTCCACCATCACTGTACCTCCTTTTTTTCAGACATTCTGCATGGCATCCATCAAGACCAGGTGTTTTACCCGCTCTCATCATCATAACAACTGCCTTCACTTTCCTTATTTCTCCTCCATTTTCCTCACTCATCACTCTTATTTTCTTAGCACTTCCCGCTGCAACTACCTTTCCCTCCCTATCCTCCTTCACATTTAGCAACTTCCTAAAATACTCTGCCCATCTTTCCCTCACTGCCTTCTCTTCCATTATCATCTCTCCATTTGCACCTTTTACCTTTTGTTCTCTACTTGATTTACCTCCTCCTCTTAATTTCTTTCCAAAACCTCTATTACTTTAAAAAATTTCTCTCATACTCTTATCCTATTTCACATCTGCTCTCCTCTTTGCCTCCTTTACCTTGTGCTTTACTTCTCTTTTCTTTTCTTTGTACCTCAAACATACTATCTCTTCCCTTTTACTCTCATCTATACCACATCCACGCACATTAAAATATCCCAAACCTTAAGGTACTGGTTGGAAAACTCCTAAACCCTCTTATGCCTTTGTTTTAGAAATGTCCCCTGTGGGGCTACAGGGAGAAAGATGCCTGGTCCCAATCCCTGTCCCATTTTTCTCAAATGGGAATAATTAGTGGCAGCATTCTTTTCTCCCACTACAGGGCAGGCAAAACAAGGAAATGAAATTTAGAGAAATAGTAAAGGACAGCAACAAGTGGTTGGGGGACAGCATAATGGAGGGATAGTATCAGTATAATAAAAGTTTCATAATTTCTCTTTGAGCAGAGTCCTCTATTACAGACAAAATGATGTGTGGCTCTGTTCCATTGGGATGCCCCAAATAGACCCTAAAGCATCAACTGCATGCTACTTTGCCATAACAACATGCAACCAATGCCCCAGACGGGGAAAATTACTTTATATTTTATAATGTGAGTAGTATGATGCATCATTCACATGGCAGCTGATGTTGAGTGCGAGAATTTGACTTGTACTAAAGTGGTTGACTCAAATGTTAGGGTACTGGTTGGAAAATTTCTCTAAGAACCCCTTATGCCTCGACTTCTCATTGGATAATCTTACAGACAGCAGGATACCTAGTTTCATCATTCTATCCCATTTTGTCATCTTTTATGACTCGCATGTGAAACCAGGAGGTAGAATTCTTTCTCCTCCCAACAAGCTCTATTACTCTCATAAAAACTCTTGACTGCCTCCATCTTTCCCCCAATTCCATATATTTGCAATACCTCTTAAAGTGCCTTCCTATTTACCCTATCATAATCTTTCTCCAAATTCATAATGGCCCAAAATATCCTTACCTTTTGCCAAAAGCCTCTCACAAATTTGCCTTACCACAAACATTTGATCCATGTATTCTCTACCTTTCCTACACTCACACTGTTTCTCACCAATTATTCCCTCTGTTCTTCTCCTATTACTCTCAATTAAAACCCTTACATAAGCCTTTCCAACTATACTCAACAAACTTATCTTTAACTACTACAATCACATTTGTCCCTTTTTCTTTGTAAAGCATAACTATACAAGCACTCCTCCAGTCCTCTGGCACTCTATCCTCCCTTTAACACATGTTGAAAAATCTCACTAGCCAATCTACTATAACTGTATCTCCCTTTATTAGACACTGCATGAAATCCATCCAATCCAGATACATTACCAGCTCTCATTATTTTCATAGCTTCTTTTCTTATACCTCTTCCATTTTCCTCTACCATCACCATCATTTTCTTAGCACCTTCCACTGCCACAATCAACCAATCCTTATCCTTCTCCACATTCAACAACTCTCTAAAGTACTCTACCCATCTTCCTCTTACCACCTTCACTTTCATTAACATCTGTCCATCTGCACCTTTTATTTTTTTATCTCTGTCTGAATCAACCCTTTCACTCTCTTCACTTCCAAGCATGGGATTTGGTCAGCATAAGGAAATTCTAATCACAGCCTACAGTGCTTAAGAACAACTCTCCACTATGCCTCCACAGCATGGTTCCCAACATTTATAAAGACACCCTACAAACTACATAAAACAAAGCACCAAGAAACAGGATGAACCAAAACCACCTTAATAGACCATCTACACTTGGAAACCAAACTCCTTCTTATATAATACCACATGAAAATGATAGGCACATAGTTTTAAGTGAGAGCCCTCAATCCTACCCTTCCATATCATTTCATTACATCACACAAGCACAAAAAAAGAGCATACTACTCAAACATGTACAACTTACTACCTATACCTCACGACAAAATGGACATTTGCCTCATGAATGCCACTGGATGAAACACCAACCTGTTGGATTTCAGCAGGAAAATTGCAGTCTTCATCATCATCTATGGAAGAGGCTTTGGAATACCTGAAAACAATAAAGCCAATAAACTAGTATTCTAATCAAATTACAGTCATTCTGATAAAACACATATACACATGCATTAAATGATAAAATTTACCAATTGAGTGATGCTGATTCCAACTTTGGAAATGAGTCAGGGAGGAAAAATAAAGAGTTTTTTCCCATCTTTGACATCATTCAGGATAGGAAACAAAAGATCAAAACTCATTTTAGTTTTACATCTTTTTTAACCCTACAAAGGGCAAATTTCAAAGGTTTCTCAGAAGAAAAGGTGAGTAATCTAATTGGAAAAATCTATCAGAATGACACATACATATACCAAAGGCTCTTTACCCCTTACAAGGGTGGTAGCTAAAGTCAAAAGAATTAATTCCACTTCCACCCAGAATCAGGATGATAAATAAAAGAAAAGGTTAGATTTCCAGGTCAAAGCAACTCTACTATTAAGGGAGGTGAATTCACAATAGAGATGAAATGATTGGAATGTTTTCTTTCTTCCTACAACTTAAATTTAATGATCTGGAGTAAAAGCTTGAATAAGAAAAAGCCATAACCTGGCTCAGAAAGCATGAGATTGTTAAACAAAAAAGGGAAAATAAGACTTTGACAAATAAGAGAATTAGGCTTTTACATATACACACATATACCTTGGGCTTTTTCCCCCTTATAAGGAAGATACCTAAAGTAAAAAGGAATAATTCCACCCCCATTCACCACCCCTCCTTCCTTCCCCCATTTCTTGGCTACTCCTGGATGACAGGTCAGCCCTGCCTCTCAGCCTTCACCCCGAGGCAGAAGCACTGCAGCAGACACAGCACATCCACAGCAAGGCCGCTCCACTTAATCGGCAACTCCCCCTCTCTGTCCCCTCATGCAGTAACATTTAAGATAGGGAGAAAGAAGAACAGAAGAAGCAAGACAACAGTACATAAGAAAAAGGAATCCAGCTTAAAGTATTAAATGGAAAGCACAAAGACTCATGGGAACAGCTAGGACAAGATCTGGAGGAAGACCTACAGAATAGTAAGAAACTACTGTATAGTATCACTAAATCATATAGAAATGGAAACGTGGAGTATAACTACTCAATAAAGGATTCTTAAGGTAATCTGCTTAAAGAGCCAGAAGATATTGACAGGAGATGGAAAGAATTTTCAGCAACTTGTTGAATATAGAAGAGGATGGTGAGAGGACAGATGAACAGAAAAATGGCGTCTGGGTTGATGAGGAGGAGGGGATTAATGAATCAGAAGTAAAGAAAGCACTGGCTAAAATAAAGAATAATAAAGCATGTGGTATTGACAACATTCCTGTAGAAATATTCAAATATGGTGGAGGAATAGCTCTCAGTCTTCTGCCAGAATTGCTCAGTAAGGCCTGGGGCACAGGTGAAATCCCAAATGATTGGTCCACTGTATGCCCAGTATTCAAGAATGGAGACCACGCTGAATACTCAAATTATAGATGTATTTCTCTACTCTAGCATACAGGGAAAATATATGAACGAGTGTTAGAGGCTCGTCTACGCGATAGAGTAGAACACATATTGGCAGAGGCTCAACATGGGTTCAGACCAAACAGAGGGACTTCAGATCTAATCTTCGCTTTAAAGATGATCCTCGAAAAGTCATGGGAGTTTGATAAAGACAAATATGTAACACTCTTAGATCTAGAGAAAGCATTTGATCACGTACCAAGGTCAGTACAGACGCTCCTCTACTTACGTTAATTCGTTTTACGTTTTTTCGATTTTACGTTTGAACTGACTGTAAAAAAAAAAAAAAAATCGTGATTTTTTTAGTTTAGCGCGCTCTCCATAGTTCAAACGATACTTGCGCATGACGCTGCGTCCATTGTTTACATTGCACAAACGACAAACTGCACATACCTTGCCTCATCCTCATCCTCCTCCTCCCCCTCCTCCTCCACCATCTCAATTTATGTTGCTTGAATTTAATTTATTTGAAATTAATGTCATTATTTTACAATGTTATGTGTATAATTAATGATTTAAGGGGTGTTTCATAAGATACGGTAATAGAATTTATGGATGTATAGTACAGCAACAACTTACGTTCATTTTCAACTTACGTTCGGCCGTTTGGAACGGAACTAAAACGTAAGTTGAGGAGCGTCTGTATTCCAAAGTGCGGAACCTCCCACAGTGCCTTCCTGTCTACTGTGTCACTTTCCCCTACACCACGAGCAATTTCCCCCCCACCCTGTAAATACAATAGGTACTTCCTTTGCTTCGGGATCCATGAAATTTCACATTTTCTTCAGAACGTCCTCTAAGCCGTCTGTTCGTTGAAGTGTGTGTGCGTGCGTGTGTGTGTGTGCGTGTGTATTTACCTAGTTGTATTTTGCGGGAAGGGGAGCTACGCTCATGGTGTCCCGCCTATGTATCTCGCAGTGTCTAGTTTGCTCTTAAACTCATGAATGGTTTTTGCGCACACTATTTTACTGTCCAATTTGTTCCAAATAATGGGGGTTGGGGAAGGTTCATAGGACAAAATTTGGTTCATGGAGGGTGGGACTGAAAACATAAGAAATTACAATTATCTAGCGTGGTTTCTCCTGTCCCCTCTCAAGCCAGATAAACAGCACTCTTATTTCTCACAGCAATTTTCATTTCCCCAAACACAAACTTGCCTTTGACCAATAATGATTACCTACATGTGGTGGTCCTGCAAGATTAAGTGCAAAGTTGCCCATTTTCAAAATCAGTCAACCCCCTCACCTGAGGGGCTGATGCTTGGTGGGTGGATTGGGCCCAAGATTTCTACAAAATTCAAATGTATTTCTTAAACTATTTCGCTCCCCTCCCCCAATCATTTTCAGCAACCTGTGACATAAAAACAGTAATGCAGTATAATGGAATTTGGAAAGAGTAAAAACAGAATATCAAAAGATTACAGAATTGGGCAAGAAAAAATAAAAAAAGCAAACTCTGAAAAAGATCTTGGAGTGATGATTGAAAAGGACATAAAACCAGATAAGCACATAAATAAAATATTCGGAGAAACCTACAACTTATTGAGGTCAATCAAAGTGGCATTTGCTTATATGGATGAAGAAATGATCAAGAAAATACTAACTACACTAATAAGACCAAAACTTGAGTACGCAGCATCACTTTGGACACCCAGTACCAAAAAGAATATTAAGAAACTAGAAAGATTACAAAGAGCGACAACCAAACTAGCACCGACTCTCGCTGAACTAGCAAAGACTATCCAAATTGAACCTACCAACTCTGGAACAAAGAGGAGATTTGCTGACTATCTACAGAATAATGAAAGGAATGGAAGTTTTAGACAGGAACAACCTGTTAGTGTGGGACAACGGTAAAACGAGAGGACACGGAAAAAAACTGAAAAAAAAAAAAAAAAAAAAAGATATAGAAAAAACTTGAAAAGGAACAGTTTCCAACACAGAGCGATAAATACATGGAACAAATTAGACAACAAAACAGTATGTGCAAACACTATACAAGATTTTAAGATAAAACTTGATGCGGAGAAATACAAAAACGGGTCACCACGAGCATAGCTCCCCTCCCGTATATTACAACTAGGTAAATACACTAATACAACACAGATAACAGTTCAAAGTTTCTTCCATGTGAGATCTGTAGAAGGGCCTGAATCCTGTTGCCAGCCAATGTGTGGCTACAGGTTCACCATTCAGTGAAACTTGTAGCAACTATTAATCACTTAAGTTTACTTGTCTCCTTTATCTCTACATTTACTTTTTTGTTCAATGCCACATGCAACCCCAAATACTTAATACTCTCCACTCTATGGGGATAATATTACCTTCCTGGCGAGGCACATGCTTTGTCTTTTTTATAGAGTTTCTGCATAACTGAACTGGTCACACTGTTCTGAAATTTAAAAAAGTTGGTCATGTTTTAATAATGGAGAGCTGAAGGGCATGAATGAAGTTTGTAATTTCATGTATAAATCTCAAACTCCATTATATGAATGAGTGGGTATGTTCTGATATTGGCTCATTTTATGAACCAATACAAAATTCAACTAGAGGAAAAAGTTGCACCAAATATCAACACACAGATATACTATGTTGAATTTCTTTCATGAACCAAATTATGTAATATTTTATAAAACTTGTCAGAAATTAAATTTGAGCTAATACAGCACAAAGGATCAACAAATTAAAGAACAATAATACTGGTTTACAAGAAGTATTTTTAACTTTATCTTAAAATGAATAAAAGAATGCTGTATAGACACAAATATGGGTAAATCTTACAAAAAAGTTCACTCCCATATTTTTCCAAATCTGGAATTTACCCTATTTTACATGAGCCAATATATTTTTGTGGGACCGGCAAGGTATGTATCTGGTCCAGTTCTTGGATATAGTTTTAGCACAAAATGGAAAGTAACAAAGAAAAATTAAGGATTAATGAATCAACCAAGAGAGGACTAGATACGTATCCAGCATTGAGTCCCCATTGGGAATTAAAAAAAAAAAAAAAAAAAAAAAAAAAAAAAAAAAAAAAAAAAAAAAAAAAAATATATATATATATATACATATATATATATATATATATATATACTCCTAAGACAACTAGCAGGTACATCAATGATGATTTATTCTCAGGATTTAGGAGGCAAGGGGAAATAATGGATAAAACCATGGAGATGGATAGAGATATTAGGATTAGCAAAGCAATAAGGAATCAAGAAATTAACAACTTAGCAGAAAAATAAATTTACTTAAAATTAGACCATAAAGCTTTACAACGATAGGTATCCAACTTATGCACAACTAACAAGGTAATACTAAGACAATTAAATGAGCTAAAAAGTGAACTGTGACAAAAAGAGAAAATGAAAGGAAAATGAGGTTAGAAATACAAACGAAGAACTGAAGAGTTTAAAGAACAATTACAAGCAGTAACTGAAAAGATGGAAGAATCAATCAAAGAGAATGATCTGAACAAAATAAAAAATCAGTGGAAAGGGGAAAGTGAAAATCAAAAACTCTCATGCAAAGAAATAGTACAGCAGCAGGTAGAAGAGAATGCAAAGGAAACAGTGATCAAGCTGATCAAAGAAAAGAAAAATTGGGTGAGAGACACTGGACAAAGAGAAATGCATCGTGGTTTACAGTATCAATGAAAAAAACAATGTACACAAATACCAAAGAGAAAAAGAAGAGAAACAAATTGCGAAGGACATACTAAAAGGGGTTCAAGACGAAGTACAGAATCTGGATAAGGAAATCGATGACGTACACAGAATGGGTACAAACGCAAAAGAAAAAAAATACATACCAATGAAAATTCAATAAGGAAATCGATGACTTACACAGAATGGGTACAAACGCAAAAGAAAAAAAATACATACCAATGAAAATTAAACTAAGACCTCAAAAGATAGCTGAAGAAATACTATCAAAGGCAGCAAAACTATCAGTGAAAAATACAAAAATGTGTGGATAAAAAAGGAAATGAATG
The DNA here is from genome assembly GCF_046742065.1 of Oratosquilla oratoria. Classification (NCBI taxonomy): domain Eukaryota; kingdom Metazoa; phylum Arthropoda; class Malacostraca; order Stomatopoda; family Squillidae; genus Oratosquilla; species Oratosquilla oratoria. The sequence continues at coordinate 14,465,131 of NC_134819.1, forward strand.
AAGAGGAAATAAAAGATAGGGCACTGAGAAGTGAAGCCAATGAGAGAGAGAAAGAAAAAAGAGAGAAAAGAACGGAGACTGACAAAAATGAGTTTTTTTGGAGTGCTGTTTCTGAGACTGAGAAAATCGTACATCAGAAAAATGGAAACTGAAACCAAAAGAGAAGGAAAAAATGAAAAGTGGCAAATACAAATATGGACGGTATGATTTCAGGAATAAATTAATTGAATGACTATTTGTCAATAGAGAAACCTGACATAATGGGAATTGTGGAGACAAAACTGAAAGGTCCTATACAATCAAGTATGGTGGGACAAGGTTTATACAACCTTTGGTAAAAAAAATAGGATGGACAAACAGGAGGGAGTCATGCTATTGACTACAAAGGACCTAAATGTAATAAAATCAATGGAAGGAAAAGACAATGTGGAATTAATCACAATTAAAGTCGAAATTAGCAGTATGAAAAGTAGAAAGTTTATAGTTGTATATGTGCCACCAAAAACTAAGACTTGGACTGACAGCGAACACTCAAAATTACTAGAAGACACAAAGAATGAATTAACCGAGACACTGAAATATGGAGAAAATATAGTAATTATGGGTGACTTGAACACAAAGGAAATAAATTGGGAAGAATTGACAATAGGAGAGGAACTCTGGGGGAATGTTCTATTGGATATAACCATCAATTACACATTGACTCAAAGGGTTAAAGAAAATACTAGATACAGACAAAACAATGAACCACTGAGACTACATTTGATATTCACCTCTGAGCCTGAAATTGTGGAAGAAATGCAACTATAAAACACCAATTGGAAAGAGTGACCACATACTAATAGAGATCGAGCTTAAGGAACAAAATGTTGTGAGAAGGAACGAGAAACATAGAGAAGGAAAATTAACCTACAACAAAACTGACTTTGTAAAACTTGGAAAAAAAAATTCAAAACGCCTGTTGGGAAAATTTTGCAAATGATGAAACAAAGATGGAAGAGAAATGGAACATTTTTAGAGAAATATATAAGGATTGAACAGATAAATATATACCTAAACAGAAACAGGAAATGGAGTACATAAAGTGTTGGTATAATAAAAAGTGTAGCGATGTTAGAGACAAAGCTTGGAAAAGATAGAAAAGAGACAAAAAAGTGACTACATGGCAAACATACATCAAAATGAGAAACGAATACGTAGACATATGCAGAGAGGAAAAAAGAAACGATGAAAAAGATATAAGAGCAAAATGCAAAGATCAACCGAAACTATTTTACAGATATGCAAATGATAAACTAAAAGACAAACATGAAATAATGAAATGGCGTGAAGGAAATAAAGAATACACAGATGTAGAAATGACTGAAGTAATTACCAGACACTTTAAGTCTGTATTTACAATTGAAAGCTCACAAATGTGTGATGATGGTCACCAAGAAGGATCCCCTAAAATTAAAGAAATAACAGTGACACAGAAAGAAATAAGGGACCAAATTAGGAAACTCGATGTCAGAAAGTCACATGGGCCAGACAGAATAGTGAACTGGATATTACAAGAATGCATAGATGAACTCACAGATAAAATACACTCAATGAAGGAAAAGTACTATAAGAAAAATACAAATACTGTACCAATATATAAAGGGCGAGATAAAGAAAATCCAACAAACTATAGACCGGTATCCCTTACAAGCACAATTGCAAAAATATGCGAGTTATAATAAATAAATGGACTAAACACTTGGAAGAGAACAAAATACTAAACCCCAACCAATTTGGATTTAGAAGTGGAAGATCATGTACTACAAACTTAATATGCTTTTACTCAAGATTGGTAGATATAATACAAGAAAGATGGCTGGGCAGACTGTGCCTTCCTGGACTTACAAAAGGCTTTTGATAAAATACCTTACAAAAAAACTACTAAGAAAATTTGAAACAATAGGTGGAATACAAGGAAAATTATTGGAATGGATGAAAGACTTCTTGGAAGGAAGAAAAATGAGAGTGATACTTAGAGAAAAAAAAAAAAAAAAACTCAAATTGGGTGGAGTCCCCCAAGGTTCTGTGTTGGCTCCGATAACACAACGTAACATTTTTTTTTCAAAAGTTTTGTTTATTGTATTTGTTTTAGAGTTTATTAATCCATTTTTCCTGCTGATTTCAAATATGCAATTATTTTTTCTGTATCATCGACCGTTATAGAAATACATATAATTTCAATGTTACCATGTATATTTTGGAATTGTTATGTGGTCTGCTACTAAATGTTTATCTAATTTTCTCTTTCAGATCAATGACTGAACTATTTACCTGTTAAGATGGCTACTAGAGGATGTGAAAATTCTCCTGATACATTTTGCTATGTGTGTGGTTATTATATTGGGAAAAAACAAGTACTACATAAGATCGTGAGAGGTGCTAAAGTGTGGATAGCGTACAGACTCTATTTCGGAATGTCCATGGTGACCAGGACAAGCCATGGGCACCTCATGTGATATGTGGAAGCTGCCGATCTACTCTAGAAGGATGGCTGAGAGGTACAGGAAGGGCAATGCCTTTTGCCATTCCTAGAATATGGAGAGAGCCGAAGAACCATCACGACGACTGCTACTTTTGTATGATTGATGTGACGAAGTACAGGAAAGTGAAAGGAAGACAAGCTCTGCAGTATCCAGACATACCATCATCTAGAGCACCTGTCCCACATGATGATAGCTTACCAGTACCACAACCACCAGAAAATGCAAGTTTATTTTTATCATACTCTCTTTACTTTTAATTAACTTCAATATTAAGTACTTAATATACATTCACTTTCCTAAAGATATATGGAATACTAATGCTATTCGTCTTTGTTGAAGTTGCTATATTTAGTTCTTTCTTTCTTTCCAGATGGAAGATACAATGGAAATTTCATCTGAAGGGTCAGCAGGTAGCAGCAGCCATGAAATGGGAGACGAAGATTTTGCGCCAAGAACGACTTCGGAGCCTCACTTTCCAAGTCAGAGTGAGCTAGATGACTTAATCAGAGACTTAGGTCTTACTAAGTCAGGAGCTGAGCTTCTTACATCAAGGATGAAAGAATGGAATCTACTAGGAGAAGACTGCAGGACATGTGTGTACCAGAAACGAAAACGGAAACTGGAAACTGGAAAGAGCGATGACGAAAGTTGAAAGAGAAGCTTGGTGTTCATTTCGTGATGTAGTTCGTGGATTCCTAGGAAATCACAAGGACCCTAATTATAAACAAATAGTGGCAAAGCTTATTGAGAACTTCAGGAAACTTGGTTGTCGTATGTCCTTGAAGATACATTTCTTGCATTCTCACCTAGATTTCTTCCCCGAAAACTTGGGGGCTGTCAGTGAGGAGCATGGCGAGAGATTTCATCAGGATATCGCAACTATGGAAAGAAGATATCAAGGACGATGGAATACTGCTATGATGGGAGATTACATATGGTCACTAGTCAGAAAAGACGAAAGCATGCATTCTAGAAAATCTCGATCGTCAAAGCACTTCTAATCATGAGAAGAGTCATCAAAACACTTGCAGTGCAAAGTTGTGTTGTTTATTTTGTTCTTACTAATATTGTAGCTCTTAAATACACTTCATATTATGAAAAAAATACTAGATGTTGTATAATTATCCTTAGAATGCTAAAGTAGATTGAATCAATTAACTACTGTAGAGAAAGGTTGCATATATAACAATAAAATATAAAATCAAGAATAAATAAAGAAATATCGATGTTACGTCAAAACTAATGTGATATTTGGATTCAGTGACACGAAATACATATATAAACATGAAAAATACAAATAAACAAAACATGTGTTACATTGTGTAATGTTTGCTGTTTATATAAATTACATGGATGAAGGAATTGAATGTTATATAAACTTCTTTGCAGATGATGCAAAACTATTGAAGAGAGTAAGTAAAGAAGAAGATTGCAAATCTTTTCAAGAAGACCTGGACAAAGTCTGGAAATGGAGTAAGAAGAGTAAAGTGAATTTCAACATTAAGAAATGTAGTATAATGGAATTTGGAAAAAGTAAAAATATAATATTCGGTCAATACAAAATTGGAACAAAGGAAGTTACAAAAATAAACTAAGAAAGAGACCTAGGAGTAATTACCTCAAACGATATGACACCAGACAAACATGTAAACAAAATAGTTGGAGAAACCTAAAATCTAACAAGATCAATGAAAGTGGCCTTTGACTACATGGATGAGGAAATGGTAAAGAGAATACTAGTTACACTGATAAGACCAAATTAGAATATGCAGCATCACTATGGACACCCAGTACAATAAAAAAAAAAAAAACCTAGAAATAATTCAAAGGGCATTGACGAAGATGGCACCAACATTTAGCAAGTTGACATACAAAGATTGGACAAACTAAACTTACTAACTCAGGAGTAAAGAAGAGAAAGAGGCAATCTGATAACCATCTACAGAATTATGAAAGGGATGGAAATCCTTGATAGGGATGATCTACTTAAATGGGACAGAAGAAGCACAAGAGGACATGAGAAGAAACTTAAGAAGGTCAGTTACAGAAGAAACTTGAAAAAGAACAGCTTTCCACACAGACTAATAGGCACATGGAATAAAGTGAAAGAGAAAAGAGTGAGTGCTAAAACTATACATGATTTTAGGTAAATATACATACACACACACAGAAGAAATTTGAAAAAGAACAGCTTTCCACACAGACTAATAGGCACATGGAATAAAGTGAAAAAGAAAAGTGCTAAAATTATACATGATTTTAGGTAAATATATACACACACACACACAATTATATATATATATATATATATATATATATAGTTAAAATCAGGTATAAAACAGTGCAACTTACATATAAGTACGGTAATTCAAATTTCTGTATACATACCTTGGACTCTTTCTCAAAAATCACTTCATCTTCTTGATCAAGGATGATTGCATCATTACTGGTATTACTCTGAATTTCACCATTCTTCCTTCTTTTATACATCTGCCACTCATATGCTGTGAAAGTATATTTGTAACTGATAAAATTAATCCAAAGAATATGTGTATATATATTTATATACCAAGAAATTTTCCTCCTTATAAGGAAGCCAAATCTAAGGAGTGTATGGGTATGTACCAACACAGAAACAAGAGAGGGTGTCAATTAAATGCTGGTTCAACAGAAGATCCAGTGAGGCAAAAGATAAGAGAGGCAAAGCTTGGCAAAGACGGAGAGAAAAAAAAAGGAAAATGGCAAATATATATAAACTATAGAAATGAATATGTAAATGTGCAAAGAGAGGAAAAAAGAATCTATGAAAAACACATCATAGAAAAATGTAAAGATCAACCTAAACTATTATATAGATATGTGTATGGTAAACTTAAGAATAAACATGAAATGGTGAAGCTATGCCAAGGAAATACAGAATACACAGCAGATCTAGAAATGGCCGAAGTCATGAATAATGACTTCAAGTCAGTTTTCACTGGAGAAAAAGTACAGCATTGGGATGAAGGAAGTGAAGTGTGATCTTCTCATGAAGTAAATAATAATAAAACAAAAAGAAATAATGGAGCAATTAACAAACCTAGATTTTAGGAAATCACACGGCCCAGACAGATTTGCAAATTGATACTACAAGAATTCAAAGAAGAACTAATGGAAAAAATATATAAGTTACTCACTCAAAGAAGGAAAAATAACAAAGGACTGGAAAAATGCCAACACTGTACCAATATATATATAGGAGGAAACAAGGAAGAACCAACTAATTACAGACCAGTCTCACTAACAAGCATTATAGCCAAAATTTGTGAGAAAATGATCAAGAATAGATGGGTAAAACACCTAGAAGAAAAATACCTGATAAACCCAAGACAATTTGGATTCAGACAAGGGAAATCAAGTACCACAAATTTAATCCATTTTTACTCAAGACTAATAGATATAACACACAAAAGGGGTTGGATGGGCTGATTATGCTTTCCTAGACTTACAAAAAGCCTTTGACAAAGTACCACACAGAAAATCATTAAAAAAAAAATTGGAAAACATAGGTGGGATAAGAGGTAACCCACTAAACTGGATGGAGGATTTCCTGCATGGTAGAAAAATGAGAGTAGTACTCAAAGAAAAGTATTCAGGTTGGAAGGAGATGATTAGTGGAGTTCCACAAAGATCTGTATTGGCTACAATAATGTTCGCTATACAGTGAGACCTCTCATTAACAGACGTCAATCAGCTGTGTTTGCGGTGTTTTTGGTGTTTTGGAGTGGTTTTTGGGTGGCATAGTGATTGCATGTACTAAACAACAGCACCAAAAACACCGCAAACACAGCCACTTAACGTCCGTTAATGAGAGGTCTCACTGTATGTGAATGACGTGGATGGTGATGTGCAATGTTACATGAGCTTCTTTGCAGACGAAGCTAAATTGTTGAGGAAAGTGAAAACTGAAATGGACTGTGAATCACTACAGAGAGACCTGAACAAGGTTTGGAAATGGGAGTCAGAACTGGGAAGTGAACTTCAACATTAAATGTAGCATAATGGAGTTCAAAGTAAAAAAAAATATATATATATATATATATATCAGAGGTGGGCGTTCCGAACAAATGTTCGCGAACCTTTATCTGCGGATTTGTTCGGACCGGCAAAATCCCAGATTTGGGTTCGGAGGTTCGGATTCGGACCGACGTCAAAAAAGATTCGGACTTCCGGGTTCAGAACGTCTTTTTCGCAAATCCGAACCTCTGTATCCCGGGAAAAATTCGAAAAAACGAAGACGACCAAACATTGGTTTTCAACTTTTCCGCAGCATACAGATGTGGTGATGCCTATGTTTCTGTAACAACTAGAGACGCCTTTGACCATTAGCATTGTGTTTTACTTTATTGCTTCTCTCTACTTCTATTTCAGTATGGGCGTGTAAGTGTGTGTGTGTGTGTGTGTGTCTCAAATGACCACTGCTCGAAATGTGCTCGATATGCAAGCCTGTGTGACTGTGTGTAGTAATGCGAAACAAAGACTAGTAGTACTGCCTGGACTGCCCTTATTTGAACTTGGAAATATACTCGTGGTGTTTAACTCGTTGCTTTATCTGTACCACACAGACTCGTCATGTTGTGACCGCAGCTGGCTGCCAGCCAATCAGAACGCTTGTTAGTGACGCGCAGCCACCGCGCATGCGCCGGTGACTGCAGCAGCCAATCAGAGCGCTTGTTTAGTGTTTACAAATCTGCACAGTCTGCAGACTTTTTTGTCACCGCGTCCCGTAAGTTACGATTTAGTTACACAGTGCTACAATAGTCAGACATTCTTCAACCGTTGCACTGACAACACTCTGGAGAGGACATTCAAGTAGGCCAGGTTTGTCCTCTGCGCCAAGAAAAATTGCACTGCGAGGCTGAAGCTTCAGAATGACACCAACAGCAACTTAAAGAAGCATTATGCCTTTTCAAAGAAGGAAAGGTACTACAGGACTGGAAAAATGCAAATATTGTACCAATATATAAAGGAGGAAACAAGGAAGATACAACCAACTACAGACCAGTCTCCCTAACAAGCACAGTAGCAAAAATATGTGAAAAAAATATCAAAAGTCAATGGGTTAAACATCTGGAAGAAAAAACTATACTGAATCCAAACCAATTTGGATTTGGACAAGGAAGATCATATACAACAAACCTAATCTGCTTCTATTCGAGACTAATAGAAATAATATAAGAGAGGGATGGATGTGCCTTTCTAGACCAACAAAAAGCATTTGATAAGGTACCACACAAGAAACTAGTAAGAAAAACAGAATCAATAGGTGGCATCAGAGGAAAATTATTGAAATGGAAGGCAGACTTCCTGACTGGGAGAAAAATGAGGGTAGTAATTAGAGACAAATACTCAAAATGGGAAGAAATGATAAGTGGTGTCCCACAAGGGTCAGTACTGGCTCCAATCATGTCTGCCAAATATATAAACGAATGGATGAAGGAGTAGTGTTATATGAATTTCTTCGCTGATGACGCAAAAATACTAAAGAAAGTAAGAACAAAGGAGGATTGTGAACCACTACAGTTAGACCTGGACAAAATCTGGAAATGGAGTCAAAAGTGGGAAGTGAACTTCAATATCAAGAAGTGTAGTATAATGAAGTTTGGAAAGAGTAAAAATAGAATATCAAGAAATTATAAAATTGATGAAGTAAAAAAAAAGTGAACTTGGAAAGAGTCCTTGGAATAATAATCAACAAAGACATGACACTAAACATATCAATAAAGTAGTCAGAGAAACCTTCAACCTATTAGGGTCAATGAAAGTGGCATTTGACTACTTGGACGAGGAAATTATTAAAAAAAATATTAGTTACACTAATAAGACCAAAACTGGAGTATGCAGCAACACTATGAACACCCACTACTGTATAAAAAAGAATATAAAGAAATTAGAAAGAATACAAAGAGCAATGACAAAGTTGGCATCAACTCTCTCCAAATTAACATATGAACAAAGATTGTCCAAATTGGAATTATCAACTCTGGAACAAAGAGAAAGAGATCTGCTGACTATTTATAGAATCATGAAAGGAATGGAAATCCTAGATAGGAATTATTCATTAACATGGGACAATGGAAAAACAAGAGGACACGAAAAGAAACTCAAAAAGGATAACTATAGAAGAGATCAGAAAAAATAGCTTCCCACATAGAGTACTAGATACCTGGAATAATTTAGATAAAGAAACAGTGTGTGCAAACACTATTCAAGATTTCAAGAAAAAACATGATGCTGAAAGATGGGTCACCACGAGCATAGCTCCCTTCCCGTATGATACAACTAGGTAAATATACCAGAAATCCAAGGCCCCACCACACAATGCAATACAGTAAGTCCTCATTATACGGTACATATGCGTTCCTGAAAACCTTACCGCAAGTTGAAATTACCGTATACCACCCATTATAACATGTAATAATAGGATATGGCAGACATACCTTCTCCCTGCTTTTTCCTCTTCAAAACACGAGCAGATACTGTATATGTGAATTTTTCTTACCATAAATAGAATCGAGGGTAGTAATTACCAAATACCGTAACTGTGAATTTACCGGATAATGAATTACCGTATAAGGAGGACTCACTGTACACTTAAACACCATACCCCCTCCACCTATCCCTCAGAACATAGCAGACCAAATACAAGCACTAAAAACCGAGATTAACACCAAAATATATGAGGTCCTGGTGCTGCAGCATCTTTGTTGTTGGACCACACCTCAACCCCAAATGTTGGGGGCCAAACAGTGGCAGACATCCCCGGCCACTGGCGCTACGGAGGTGGCACCTATCCCCAGGAGGGGCTTTGGTTGCCTGGGCGAGTACCACATTCCTTTCACAACATGCACCATTACATTTTTTCTGCACTGTGGAGTGTTTTTCCGGCATTCACTCTTCTTCTTCTACTATTAGCCAGACATGTAGAGAGCAATCCTGGGCCCACCACAACATACACATGCCCAACATGCTCCAAACCCATCACTTCGAACAGACAGACAAAGGGCTCAGTTCAATGCAACATATGCAAAAACTGGGCCCACTTCACCTGAACAACACTTGTAAACACAAATGAATACACAAACACTTGGACATATTCTACCTGTCCTCCAATAACCTTGCTCCCATCTTCCCAACCACAGCATGCATCCTTGCCCATGCCCAGTTCTCCCCCGCCCTTGTCCTCAATCAATCCTCCCCCTCCTTTGTCCTCAATCACACCTTTCCCTCCCTCTAGTACAGATCCTATACCTTCCCCATAAACCCCAGAAAGCAACATACAACACATATAGAACACACAACATCAACATATTACAACACAACATCCATGGCATAAAAAAAAAAACATGAACTCGAATAATTCCTCAAACAACACAACATGTTGCCATCATACAAGAAACAAAACTAAGACTCTCACACAAAACACCAACATTTCACAACTTCACCACCATTAGACAAGACCGGACCGATGGCAATAGCAGTGGACTCATCACCCTGGTCCACCAATCCATCTGTTTTGTGGACACAAGTGCCACAACCAAAATCCTCCTCCCTACCACAGATAACACCACAAAACCTAATATATCCTAATCCATACAGGCAACAAATCAACAATGACAATACACATACATACATATACCAAGGATTTTTCCCCCTTACAAGGGAGGTAGCCAAAAAGAAAAAGGCATAAAATCATTCCCACCCATTCCATCCCTGAATATACTCCAACCCCTCCACCCTCCCTCTCATCTTAGCACCTCCTGGATGACGGGTCATCCCTGCACCCTGTCCACTGCCCTGGGTCAGAAGCAGTGTCGCAAGACACAGCACAACCACAGCAAGGCTGCTTCATTAAATCGGCGACCCCCCTCTCCGTCCCCTCATGCAGAAAAGAAGACGGAGAGAAATCCCTTCGGGCTGCGTCAAATTTGTCTCACACATACTACCTCACCCCACATCCCCCCACCCATTCCACCTCATGCATCACAACATCATCCATATACAACCATTCTCCATTCACCCCTGTCTTCTGTCCTCTCCCGTCCTTCCTCAACAGACATTCCCCCTTCACCCCATCCATCCATCTCATCCTAGGACGTCCCTTCATGTTCACTCCCTCCACATCTGCCTTCCATACCTCTTTTACTAGTCTTTCTTCACTCATTCTTTTCATGTGTCCAAACCATCCTAATACTCTTTCATCAACCCTATCTCCCAACTCCCTTTCCACCCCTGTTCTCCTCCTCACCTCCTCATTTCTCACTCTATTTAGCCTAGTAACCCCCATCATACTTCTCAGACACCTCATCTCAAACACATTCAAACTCCTTCTCTCTTCCTCTCTCATGTTCCATGTTTCTGTCCCATACAGTGCTGTTGGCACAATCACTCCTTCATACAGTCTCCTCTTAGCATCCATTCCCAAATGTCTATTCCTCATTACACTCTTTAATCCACCAAGGCATTTACTCGTTTCCCTCAATCTACATTCTACCTCCACCTTTCCCTGCCACATTTGCACCCAAGTATCTAAAACTATCCACTTCCAGTCTACTGCCACTTTCACCCCTTGTACATCTCATCACCTTACTTTTACCCACATTTATCTTTAGCTTTCTTCTATCACATACTCTCCCAAACTCTGTCACCAACTTCCTCAATCCCTCCTCCGATCCTGCCACAAGTGCAGTGTCGTCCGCAAACAACAGCTGGCTCACCCCCCACTTTTCTCTATTTTCTTTAACCATCTCCAATCCCTGACCCACCACCCTTGCATTTACCTCTCGCACTACCCCATCCATGTATAAGTTGAACAGCCAGGGCAACATAACACATCCTTGACGAAGTCCCACCTTTACCTTTAACCACTCACTCTCTCCATTTCTAGTCCTGACACAAGCTCTGCTACTCTTGTAAAAACTCTTGACAGCTCCCAGAAGCTTTCCTCCTATCCCGTATATCTGCATAACCTCCCAGTGCCTTTCTGTCTACCCTATTGTAAGCCTTTTCCAGATCCATAAAAGCCCAAAAAACATCCTTCCCCTTTCCTATAGCTTTCTCACATATTTGTCTTACCACAAAGATCTGATCTACACAACCTCTACCCATCCTAAATCCACACTGTTCCTCACCAATTACTCCCTCTGTTCCTCTCCTAATCCTTTCAATTAAGATCCTCCTACAAACCTTCCCAACTACACTTAACAAGCTGATCCCTCTGAAACTACTACATTCACACTTGTCCCCTCTTCCCTTGTATAGTGGAACTATACAGGCACTCCTCCAGTCCTCCGGCACTCTACCCTCTCTCCAGCAAACATTCGATTTTTTTTATTGCATAAATACATAGTAGGGATCTTGCTCTAGATGCTGGTAAAGTGTTTTTATCGTACCGCCATTTTTAAAGGGTTTAAAGGGCCTACCCTCCCTCCCCCCGGCAGCCACATGCTGCGCACGACCATTGTTTACATACGTTTTGACCATATTTTACCCCATTTTTTTGCGTTTGATACACTCATAAAGTTTTCTCTTACGTCCGGCTTGCACGTGAGTATGTGGTGTGAGGAAGTTCAGCCTGCACGACCAGCAGTGGCATGATTCTTACAAAGTAAAGGACATGTACACGTTAGCTTGCCGCATTCACTAATTTGCCATGCGAAATTCGCATCTATTTTTCAGTGAAGATATATTTGAAGATATTAGCCATGCCTAAGATATATTTGAAGATATTAGCCATGCCTAAGCTATCCAAACAAAAGGCACACTTGCAGAAGATAAGAACGTCTACATTAGCAACTCAAGGGGAGAAAGAAAGAACCCCAGTTTGTCAATACACTTGATCACAAAACAAATACCAGTGAACTGTACATAACACTGAACAACATTACACTATAAAACAGTAACACAACAAGCTCTTACGCAGCAATAACCTCAGACAACAAGAAAACACACTCATAAATCATTTTGCACAGACAATCCATCTCACTTCTCACCCTGACGACCAATGCACCATTCGACGTAAGAAAGACTTTCCCACAGACACCCTTCATAGACAGTCAGACAAAACACATAATACATAACCTCAAGCACTCATCCACCCATGGCCCTGACAACATAAGTAATATCCACCTAAAACACACTGGACCACAAGGTACATGCACTCACAAATATTACAAACTACAGCTATTCACGGAACACTATACCTGACATCTGGAAGCATGGGAAAATAGTCACAATCCCAAAACCTAATAAAGACCCAACAATCCCAACATAATATTGCCTAATTACACTTCTCTGCACCCCCTCCAAAGTAAATGAATGCCACATACCTCAAACTCATCACACCACATATTCCCCTAGCTGAATCACAACACGGTTATAGGCCACTACACTCCACAAACACTCTTCTAATAAACCTCACGCAAAGAATTTTAAATGGCATCAACTCAGATAGGCCCCATCACAGAACACTCCTTATAACATTAGACATTAGTAAAGGTTTTCCCCTGCCACAAACTAACAAACAAAACATATAACACAGACATGCACAATAACACCAAAAGATGTCTGGCCAATTATCTGGAAGGCAGAAATGCTCATGTGTCATATAATGGCCAATCATTACAAATCAGAAACATAGAGAATGGAGTACCACAGGGCTCTGTTCTATCCCCCACACTCTTAAAAAAAAAAAATATATATATATATATATATATATACATACATACATATACCAAGGCTTTTTCCCCCTTACAAGGGAGGTAGCCAAAAAGGAAAAGGCATAACATCATTACCACCCATTCCATCCCTGAATACATTCCACACCCCTCCACCCTCCCTCCCATCTTAGCACCTCCTGGATGACGGGTCATACCTGCACCTTGTCCATTGCCCTGGGTCAGAGGCAGTGTCATTTAAATAATACATCACAAACATAAAAAATAAATGTACACCTAGACTCAATCACTGGAACAACATTTGGACAAAACAAAGAAACTAATACTACAATATACAAACAATGCATACGCTAAGTGATAAATTACATGAGTACAGCATGGGCACCTAATCTCAGTGAGACACACCAACACCCTTCAGACCATACAAAAGAAAGCATTAAAAACAATTACAGGCTGCACATATACAACACCTACAGACCACCTACACTATGAAACAAAGGTCCTCAAAGTCAAAAATCACCTTGACATGAGAGGTACTCAAACACTTGCTGCAGCCTCCACAAACACAGCACACCCACTATACTACATAGCAGAACACCCATACACATACACAGAGAGAGAGAGAGAGAGAGAGAGATCTATATCACACTCAAATACTCTCTTCTCTTCCTGCAAAACCCCACCAAACACCAGCCTCCGGAAACATACTCATAATCACATCACTCACTGCTCCATTACCATGCTAAAAGACAACACATTGCTGCATGCCAAACCCCCTGACATCCATCCCTCTGAATCCTCTCTCCCATGAAAGGACAGAGTCCACATAGCCAGACTGCGATGCGGCCACCACCCAGCCCTTCTAAGCTATCAGAAGAGACTGGATGACCGCATTGTGGACAAATGCCCAGGATGTATCACTTCACCCCATACTATTCAACATGTCATGGAAGACTGCATTATACATGATCACGCACGCAAACAACACAACATACACTCCAAAACACAATCCTGGACAGAAAGTGATCATTCCAAATTATTAGAAGATACAAAATATGAATTAACTAATATACTGAAAGACAGAGAAAATACAGTAATTATGGGTAACTTTAATTCAAAAGAAATATGTCGGGAAGAAATGACAGTGAAGGGGGGAGAGGAACTCTGGGGCAATGTCCTGCTTGACTTGACCACTGAATACACAATGACCCAGTGGATTAGAGAAAATACTAGATATAGAGGCAGTGAAGAACCCTCAAAAGTAGACTTAATACTTACGACAGAACCTGAGATTGTCGATAAAATTTATTACAAAACTCCGATAGGAAAGAGTGACCATGGACTAATAGAATTGAAATTAAAAGAACAAATGGATCAAAGCAAAAACGATAAACATAGAATAGGAAGACTAATGTACAACAAAACTAATTTTGAGAAACTCAAAATATTCTTTTGTAACGCAAACTGGGAAAAAATCCTAAACGAAGAAACAGGGATGGAAGAAAAATGGAACATACAGTTCTACAAGAAATTTATGAGGTAGTGAATAAATATGTACAACAAAAAATGGAAAGAACATACATAAAAAGCTGGTACAACAAAAGTTGCAGTGAAGCTAAGGATAACAGAGACAAAGCTTGGAAGAAATGGAAAAGAGACAAGAAAACAAGCTAATGGCAAATGTACATCTAACTAAGAAATGAGAATGTAAAAATACACAGAGATGAAGAGAAACTATGAAAAAAAGATAATAGATAAATGCAAGGAAGAACCCCAACTATTTTACAGGTATGTAAATGGAAAACTGAAGAACAAACATGAATTAGAAAAGCTGCGCCAAGGTAAAAATGAATATACAGAAGAGCTGGAAATGGCAGAAATTATAAGCAACTATTTCAAATCAGTATTCATAATAGAAAAATCACCTTACTGTGAGGAAATAGTGAGAGAGTTATCCCCCTTAATAAAAGAAATAATCGTAACACAGAAGGAAATCAGCGATCAAATTAAAACCCTTGATTTTAGAAAATCACATGGTCCGGACGGAATTGCAAATTGGATACTGAAAGAATGCATGGAAGAATTAACAGACAAAATATACAATATAATTAAATTCTCACTTAAAGAAGGAAAAGTACCACAGGACTGGAAGAAGGCAAACATTGTACCAATATATAAGGGAGGAAACAAAGAAGACCCATCTAACTACAGACCGGTCTCACTAACAAGCACAGTAGCAAAAATTTGTGAAAAAGTTGTCAAAAATAGATGGGTTAAGCATTTGGAAGAAAAAACTATACTGAATCCAAACCAATTTGGATTCAGACAAGGAAGATCATGTACAACTTGATTTGCTTCTACTCAAGACTAATAGACATAATACAAGAGAGATGGGTGGGCAGACTGTGCCTTTCTGGACCTACAAAAGGCATTTGATAAGGTACCACATAAAAAACTAACAAGATTGAGTCAATAGGTGGCATCAAAGGAAAATTATTGGAATGGATGAAAGACTTCCTGATTGGGAGGAAAATGAGAGTAGTAATTAGAGATAAATTCTCAAACTGGGAAGAAGTGATAAGCAGTGTCCCACAGGGATCAGTACTGGCCCCGATCATGTTTGCCATATACATTAATAACATGGATGGATATAGAGTGTTATATGAATTTCTTTGCAGATGATGCAAAGATACTAAAGAAGGTATAAACGGGGAAGACTGCAACTCATTTCAACAAGATTTGGACAAGATCTGTAATTGGACTCAAAAGTGGGAAGTAAAATTCAATATCAAGAAATGTAGTATAATGGAATTTGGAAAGAGTAAAAACAGAATATTGAAAGATTACAAAATCGGTGAAGAGGTGAAAAAAGTAAACTCGGAGAAAGATCTTGGAGTGATGATCAGCAAGGACATGACACCGGATAAGTATATTGATGAAATATTCGGAGAAACCTACAATTTATTGAGGTCAATTAAAGTGGCGTTTGCTTATTTGGATGAGGAAATGATAAAAAAAAAAATTCTAACTACATTAATAAGACCAAAACTTGAGTATGCAGCAACACTATGGACACCCAGTACCAAAAAGAATATAAAAAAAATATATATATATAGAAAAAATACAAAGAGCAACAACAAAACTAGCACCAACTCTTTCCAAACTGACATATGAGCAAAGACTGTCCAAACTAGAACTACCAACTTTGGAACAAAGAAGGGAAAGAGGAGACTTACTGACTGTAGAATAATGAAAGGAATGGAAGTCTTAGATAAGAATGACTTGCTAATATGGGATAATGGTAAAACAAGAGGACACGAAAAGAAACTAAAAAAAGGATTGTTACAGAAGAGATCTGAAAAGGAACAGCTTCCCACACAGAGTGATAGATACTTGGAACAAATTAGACAACGAAACAGTGTGTGCAAACACTATTCAAGATCTTAAGAAAAAACTTGATGCTGAGAGATACAAAGATGGGTCTTCCCATATAATACAACTAGGTAAATAAAGAATTTGTGGGAAAACCCTGTTTCGGCCATGGCATTCCTTGGGGAGACGGGACTGCTCAAACAGACAGTCTAGGCAACAACAACAACAAAACAAAGAACACAAAATTGGCAAACAGTTGTCAATATACTTAATCATGAAACAAACACCATAAAACTGTACAAGACACTCAACAGCATTATGCTATCCAACAGTAACAGAACACACTCTCATACAGAAATAACCATAATAAGTCAACTTACCCTGAAACAGACAATAAGGAAACATACTCATAAATCATTTTGCACAGACAAGCCACCTCACCCCTCACCTTGGTGACCTTACCCACTCATCACTAACACTCCCCACAACATTCCCAAACTGCAACTCACTCCTCCCTTTCAATTAAGTTTTCAATAAACACATCCATCTTCCTTCTTACATACCACCAGTCTCCTTTTTAATCTCATCTGTACTACAACCATGCACATTTAATGACAATTACTAAGGTTCTTTTTGGAGTAATACACTAAGACCATCTGTCATGTCTTTTCATAGCTGGAATATCCATAGTGGAGGATACCTAGTTCTTCCAATCTGTCCCATTTCACTTAGTCACCTTTTATGATGTGTAAGAGAAACGTGGTGACAGAATTCTTTTCTCTCAACACTAGGGATCAAAAAGAGGTAGAACCATAGAAACACTGACGTACAGGTTCAAGGAAACAGCACAAAAGAAAAACATCAGTACAGCAAAAGTATAATCGCTCCTTTATCTATCTACTGAGGGCATCTTCCCCTTTATAAGGGAGATAACCAAGTCAAAGGCATGCACCCACTCCCATCCATCATTTTTGTTTCCCTCTCATCTTAGCTCCTCATGCCCACGTCTGGGTCAGAAGCAATGCAGGAAGACACATCACATCCACAGCAAGGCTGCATCAAAATACTATTCACAACCACTCCCCACCCCACTCCCACCTCCTGCCCCTTCCCTTCCTTGCTCAGGTACAAAATTCCTTTACCAGTAGAGATTTTAACTTTGACAAATGTATGACTGGTCCATAGGAGCACCCCAAAATAGTCAGTAATTCAGTATAGTAAACATGGAATATTGAAACGAGTTTTACTATTACAATTTTGAAATAAACTATACTAAAACACTCTTCCATAGCAGCACTTTTAATATATACAGTACTCACCTTTCTGAACACACTTCATAAATGGCTTCTTATTCTTTGATTGAAATTCCCTGTAGTTGTTCATGAGATATTCTGTCATTTCTTCAACATCAATGTACTCATTGTCATTCATATACTGTAAGTAAAAAAGAAAGTTTACTCAAACTATGTGACATATTTCATTCTGGCTGGTTCTAACGTATCTGAGGAGAGGCTTCCTCCCATGTCTCTCTAGCAAGAGAAACATGGCTTTCAGTTAACCGGCCCCATGAGTCACTCAAGGAACAAATAATTTATTTACCTCGTTGTATTTTGCAGGAAAAGAGCTACAGGTACTCCTCGTTTAATGACCTACTCGGTTAATGACAACTCGGAGTAACGACGGGCTTTATGACATTCGTTTAACGTAAATCTCCCGAAGTTACGACGTCGTGTACGATAATTAAGTTGGCTGAGGCAAATTTGTATGATGTTATAAATGAACTTGTATGGTGGATATTACCTGTGAGGTAAAGTATTCTGAAGCTTAGGTCTACATTACCATCCTGCAAGCTCCAAAAACTACCTGGGGTACAGTATATACCGGTAGTGGTAAATTTCTAGTTTCGACCAAGGGCGCAATATAGCAATAGAAAATTAATCATTAATTTTGTAAATTATAATGTATCAACGTAATATGCAATTTTGTGAGGGGAAAAAAAAGGTGCTAAAATAAATTTCGTAAGTAACGAAGTCATGTCGGACCAATGGTACACCATGTTTGTTATGATAGATGTCGATGTAGAAGAAATGAAAGGATGATAAATCCGTCTAACCTAAACTAAACTAACCTAACCTGTGTTTGATAAATCATTACCTGCAAATTAAATGTCATCCGGCTCGTCCTCGTGAGAGACGTTGGCAGATGACAAGATGGCGTCCCGATCCTATGCTACTGACTTCGTTCATTAGCATATTTTCTTGTAGAATGGTATTTTTTTACTTTCATTTCCGCCCACAAAATTGCATATTACGTTGATACATTTTAATTTACAAAATTAATGATTAAATCTCTATTGCTATATTGCATCCATGGTCGAAACTAAAAAAATACCCCGGTATTCAATATGGAATGTCAGCATACGCGGATTTGGTCATATACGGTAATTTTAGGAACCTAACCACCGTAAATAAACAGTAAATAAAGCTTTAATGTACTGTATAAAAGAGGGAAAATACACAAAAATAAAGATACATGTATTGCCGGACATTGTACATACAGTACATGTACGTATATGTATACACTTTTGCTTAACCACTTCAGTACGGGACTTAAATCTCGCGGGCAGCAGCCAATGCCAGCCGTATGACGTCACGTAATAATCTTATCATAAAATATAGTCGCCGCTTATATCGATCGTTCTCTCTTTCACCCGCGAATTTTGAAAACCACAGAGAATGGGATTCAGGGCGCATTTGGGAGAATGTAAAAACACAGGGGCGACTACAATAAATATAATCAAGACGCCGATATGGCAGCGTCGCGAATCCACTTGCTCCTCATGACGCCTACGTGTGCGGCACCGTATGGAAGGGGTTAATGACCAATTCGGTTAAGGACGGCGCGCTGGTCCCAATTGTCGTTGTTAAACGAGGAGTACCTGTATGCTTGTAGCGACCTGCTATTGTATCTTTCTGCATCCAGTTTTTTCTTAACCACTTCACTCCGGACTTAAATCTTGCGGGCAGCAGCCAATGCCAGCCGTACGACGTGTCGTAATAATACTCGCATCATAAAATATAGTCACCGCTTATATCGATCGTTCTCTCTTTCACCCGCGAATTTTGAAAACCACAGAGAATGGGATTCAGGGCACATTTGGGAGAATGTAAAAACACAGGGGCAACTACAATAAATATAATCAAGACGCCGATATGGCAGCGTCGCGAATCCACTTGCTCCTCATGACGCCTACGTAGGCGGCACCGTATGGAAGGGGTTAAAGTCACGTATAGTTTTAGCACTCACTGTTTCCTCATTCAGTTTGTTCCAGATACCTATCACTCTGTGTGGAAAGCTATTCTTTTTCAGATCTCTTCTGTAATTGTCCTTCTTAAGTTTCTTCTCGTGTCCTCTTGTATTTCTTCTGTCCCATTTTAGTAGGTCATCCCTATCAAGAGTTCCCATCCATTTCACATCATCAGCATAGAAGTTCATATAACATTTCATGCCTTCATCTATACCATTTATATAAATGGCAAACATTATCGGAGCCAATACAGAGCCTTGGGGGACTCCACTTATTATATCTTCCCAATTTGAGCTCGTCTCTAAATACCACCCTCGTTTTTCTTCCGTTCAAGAAATCTTTCATCCATTCCAATAACTTTCCTTGTATTCCACCTATTATTTCAATTTTCTTAGTAGCTTTTTGTGTGGTACTTTGTCAAAAGCTTTTTGTAAGTCCAAGAAAGCACAATCTGCCCATCCATCGCTTTCTTGTATTCTTTCTATTAATCTTGAGTAAAAGCATATTAAGTTTGTAGTACATGATCTTCCACTTCTAAAACCAAATTGTTTTGGATTTAGTATTTTGTTCTCTTCCAAGTATTTAATCCATTTATCTTTAATGACTTTTCATATATTTTTGCTACTGTGCTTGTAAGGGATATTGGTCTATAGTTTGTTAGATTTTCTTTGTCTCCTCCTTTGTATATTGGTACAATATTTGCATTTTTCCAATCCTGTGGTACTCTTCCTTCGTTGAGTGAGAAGTCAATTATCCTATGTATTTTGTCTGTTAATTCATCTATACATTTTTTCAATATCCAGTTTGCAGTTCCATCGGGCCCATATGATTCTGACAAAGATTTTTTATTTGGTCCTTTATTTCTTTTTGTGTCATCATTATTTCTTTCATTTCGGGGGTGTGGCTAGGGTGGGGCAGTGATGTTGTTGTCGTTTCTGTCTGGTTGAGCAGTCCTATTTCCCTGAGGAATGCCACAGGTAGAGCACAGTTTTCCCATAATTCCTTTATGCAGTGTATATTGTGTTGTTGGCGTGCTATGTGGGGGAGTGTGATGAGGTGTTCTGTGTCCTCTGTGTCATGGTTACATCTGGGGCAATAAATTTCTGTGGCTGGGTCTATTCTGTACTGGATTTGTCATAGTGCTGGATGGTAACCTGAATGCAATTATGTAAATATGGTTCTTCTTTTCTTAAGGTCTGTCTGGAAGGGCATGTTGAAGAATGAGTTGAGTTTCATCTTAAGAGTGCTCGTTTTGTGATCTGAGTGTGTATGCGTTTTGTATGGAAGTATTTACCCCCTCTGGGGTATTGGCTGCATGTTATCATGGCAAAGTAACATGCAGCTGATACTTTAGGGTCTATATGAGGTGCCCCTAGGGATCAGAGCCATACATCATTTTGTCTGTGATAGAGGAAGACTCTGCTCATAGAGAAATGATGACACTATTATTATACTGCGACCGTCCGTAAGTAGCAACAAGATTTTCCCCATAATTTGACTGCATGAATAGAATTTTCACTACATAAGGGCACGTGCAAATAGAGGTTCTACTGTATTAACCTTGAATAGAAACACAATCAAATTTGTGGCACATGATCTTTCCCTGTCTAAAACCGAATTGTCTCGGATTTAGTATATTGTTCTCCAGATGTTTAGTCCATCTACTTTTGGTGACTTTCTCACAAATTTTAGCTATTGTACTTGTAAGGGAGACCAGTCTATAGTTTGTTGGGTCTTTCTTGTTTCCCCCTTTATATAATGGCACAATATTGGCATTTTTCCAGTTTTCCGGTACCTTTCCTTCTTTGAGTGAGCCATCTATTATCTTGTCTATTTTGTCCATTTATACATTCTTTTAGTATCCAGTTTGCAATTCTGTCCAGGCTGTGTGATTTTCTGACATCAAGATTCATTATTTGGTCCCTTATTTCTTTCTGTGTTACAATTATTTCTCTCACTTGTGGGGGGGGGGGGCTCTTTCTCCCCTTCCTTCATCCCAATTGTGTGTGTTTTCTTTTCTGAATACAGGTTGTTTTTTATGTAATACATAAAAGTTCCTTTTATCCAGCAAGCTCAGTGTACCTGATAAGTGATAATTCTGTTGTTTTGAGAGTCCCTCTTATCAACCAAAACTGACCTGACCTGACCAGACGTCAGATATGGGCCAACTACGCAATTTGAAGCATTATTCGAACAATATCTACCTTGTTTGAACATTTGTTTTTCAAATCTGTAAGTTATGAAACTTACAGATTAATGGGAAGTTGAGATTTTAGCCTTCAGGAAACTTGGTTGTCGTATGTCCTTGAAGATACATTTCTTGCATTCTCACCTAGATTTCTTCCCCGAAAACTTGGGGGCTGTCAGTGAGGAGCATGGCGAGAGATTTCATCAGGATATCGCAACTATGGAAAGAAGATATCAAGGACGATGGAATACTGCTATGATGGGAGATTACATATGGTTACTAGTCAGAAAAGACGAAAGCATGCATTCTAGAAAATCTCGATCGTCAAAGCACTTCTAATCATGAGAAGAGTCATCAAAACACTTGCAGTGCAAAGTTGTGTTGTTTATTTTGTTCTTACTAATATTGTAGCTCTTAAATACACTTCATATTATGAAAAAAATACTAGATGTTGTATAATTATCCTTAGAATGCTAAAGTAGATTGAATCAATTAACTACTGTAGAGAAAGGTTGCGTATATAACAATAAAATATAAAATCAAGAATAAATAAAGAAATATCGATGTTACGTCAAAACTAATGTGATATTTGGATTCAGTGACACGAAATACATATATAAACATGAAAAAATACAAATAAACAAAACATGTGTTACATTGTGTTATGTGATCATGATAATATTGAGCAACCGTTAAGTAATAGCGACCACAGTGTTCAAGCTAGAACATCTGCAAAGATGCATAAAGCTGCACTGATTGTAGGTTTTTGAAAACACTCAGCAGCTGGAGGCATTGCTATCTTCATAATGACTTCAAAAGTGTACCTCAAGTTGCAGCTGCACTCCCTGTAATTCAAGCCAGTGTTCAGTGCACTTTTTCTGGCCTACAGCATGGTTATGGACTACCATGGTCAGATCACCTGCTTGGAAAGGATTTGTTCTCATGGGAGAGGAAGAAAAGTCTGAAGAAAAATGAAATGATAGTTGTATAAAAAAGAGGGTTATTGCCACCGAGAACTGTGTGGGATATTCATTAGGGTTTATGTTATGGCTCAGGAGGCATGTACCAGGAGACTTGGACATTGAGGTTTACATCTAAATCAACCAATGAAAATGGGGAAAACTATTGGAGACATAGTAGCAGAGAAAGGCAGAAACATGGAAAAAATTGTTGTGAGAGGTAAACTGAAATGAGATGTAGTTTGAAAGTTAGAAACAGAATTTTAGTTGTAGAAAAATTTTGTATAGGTTTGTTCATGTGGGCATAATTTGTTAATGCAAAGTGTGTATATATTTCCTGCAAGACGTGAGTCAATTTCACCTCCGGTATGTAACAATGAATATGATGAGCCACATTCACTTGGTTATACATGATTTCTGATGTATACAGCACAGGTGAGAGGCACAGAAGACATAGTCTGAACAGTGAGGCCTGGGTGAAATTACAAAGGATTACAAAGGCGGAGCATGCAGACAGGAGACCTTTTGGTCCATAACTAAGTCACCACCCCCTCCCTCCCTTTTTTCTTGGCTCCTCCTGGATGACGGGTCATCCCTGCACCTCGCCCACTGCCCTGGGTAAAAAGCAATGTAGCAAGACACAGCACATCCACAGCAAGGGCATTTTATTAAATCAGCAATCCCCGTTAGATTGCCTCTCGGTACACTAACCAGTCACTGCAACTATCCTAAGACCTAACTTAAATTTACGTTGATATCGGTGCATTATTTTTTACACCAATTTACTGAAATAGAAAAAGGAATAAAGTATTTTTGCAGAATGTCTAAAAAAAGGAGGTACAGTGATGGTGGACTGGCTGGTGAGGTTATTTAATGTTTGCTGGAGAGAGGGTAGAGTGCCAGAGGACTGGAGGAGTGCCTGTATAGTTCCACTTTACAAGGGAAAAGGGGACAAGTGTGAATGTAGTAGTTTCAGAGGGATTAGCTTGTTAAGTGTAGTTGGGAAGGCTTATGGGAGGATCTTGATTGAGAGGATTAGGAGAGGAACAGAGGGAGTAAGTGGTGAGGAACAGTGTGGTTTAGGACAGGTAGAGGTTGTGTAGATCAGATCTTTGTGGTAAGATAGATATGTGAGAAAGCTATAGGAAAGGGGAAGGATGTTTTTTTGGGCTTTTATGGATCTGGAAAAGACTTACGACAGGGTAGACAGAAAGGCACTGTGGGAGGTTATCCATATATATGGGATAGGAGGAAAGCTTCTAGGAGCTGTCAAGAGTTTTTATGAGAGTAGTAGAGCTTGTATCAGGATTAGAAATGGAGAGAGTGAGTGGTTCGAGGTAAAGGTGGGACTTCGTCGAGGATGTGTTATGTCGCCCTGGCTGTTCAACTTATACATGGATGGGGTAGTGCGAGAGGTAAATGCAAGGGTAGTGGGTTAGGGATTGGAGATGGTTAAAGAAAATGGAGAAAAGTGGGAGGTGAGCCAGCTGTTGTTTGCTGACGACACTGAAGAAGAACATAAGAACATAAGAAGTAAAGGAGACTGCAAAAGACCATAAGGCCTACACTAGGCAGCTCCGTATCCATCACCACCTGTCATCCCCATCCATAAAGTTGTCTAATCGTTTTTTAAAACAACTGATAGTTTCAGCACTTACTACATGGTTACTAAGTTTATTCCATTCATCGACCACCCTATTAGTAAACCAATTCTTGCTGATTTCCTTCTTAAATCTAAATTTGTCCAGTTTATACCCATTACTGCGAGTCCTGCCCTGTTGTTTTATTATGATGACCTTGTTTGCATCACCCTTGTTATAGCCTTTGATCCACTTGAACACTTCTATTAGATCACCCCGCACTCTGCGTCTTTCCAGAGAGTGTAAGTTTAGGTGCCTAAGCCTCTCTTCGTAAGGCAAATTTCCGAGTCCTTGTATCATTTTGGTCATTCTTCTCTGTACTGATTCTAGTGAATTTACGTCCATTCTGTAGGACGGAGACCAAAACTGTACCGCATAGTCAAGGATGGGTCTAACTATCACTAGATAGAGTTTAATAATTGCCTCTGCACTTCTATTCGTTACTGTCCTAGCAATGAAGCCTAATGCTCTGTTAGCTTTATTTCTGGCACTAATACACTGGTTCCTGGTTTTAAGGTCCGGACTCGCCAGAACTCCCAAGTCCCTCTCGCACTCAGATTTTTCTAAAAACGTGTTATCTAAGTTGTATCTATTTTCGGGGTTGTGTAGCCCTATGTTTAACACGCTACACTTAGAGATATTGGCAGGATCGGAGGAGGGATTGAGGAAGTTGGTGACAGAGTTTGGGAGAGTATGTGATAGAAGAAAGATAAAGATAAATGTGGGTAAAAGTAAGGTGATGAGATGTACAAGGGGTGAAAGTGGCAGTAGACTGGAAGGGAGCATTAAGGGAGAGTGACTGGAAGAAGTGGATAGTTTTAGATACTTGGGTGCAAATGTGGCAGGAAAAGGTGGAGTGAAGGTGGAGGTAGAATGTAGATTGAGAGAAGCGAGTAAATGCCTTGGTGGATTGAAGAGTGTAATAAGAAATAGACATACGGGAATGGATGCTAGGAGGAGATTGGGTGAAGGAGTGATTGTGCCAAGAACATTGTACGGAGCAGAAACATGGAACACAAGAGAGGAAGAGAGGAGGACTTTAAATGTGTTTGAGATGGTGTCTGTGAAGTATGATGGGGGTTACTAGGCTAGATAGAGTGAGAAATGAGGAGGTGAGGAGAAGAATGGGGGTGGAAAGGGAGTTGGGAGATAGGGTTGATGAAAGAGTATTAGGATGGTTTGGACACATGGAAAGAATGAGTGAAGACTAGTAAAAGAAATGTGGAAGGCAGATGTGCACAGAGTGAACATGAGGGGTCGTCCTAGGATGAGGTGGATGGATGGGGTGAAGGGGGCTTTGGGGAAGAGGGGAATGTCTGTTGAGGAAGGACGGGAGAGGACAGAAGACAGGGGTGAATGGAGAATGGTTGTATATGGATGATGTTGTGATGCATGAGGTGGAATGGGCGGGGGGATGGGGGGTGAGGTAGTATGTGTGAGCAAAATTTGACGTAGCCCGAAGGGATTTCTCCCCGTCTTCTCCTTTTATGCATGGGGGGACGGAGAGGGGGGTCGCCAATTTAATGAAGCGGCCTTGCTGTGGATGTGCTGTGTCTTGCGACACTGCTTCTGACCCAGGGCAGTGGACAAGGTGCAGGGATGACCCGTCATCCAGGAGGTGCTAAGATAAGAGGGAGGGTGGAGGGGTGTGGAGTGTATTTAGGGATGGAATGGGTGGGAATGATTTTATGCCTTTTCCTTTTTGGCTACCTCCCTTGTAAGGGGGAAAAAGCCTTGGTATAAGTATGTACTTTCAAAGGAGTTATTTTGTTTAATCATGTTATCTATAATCATGATAATCTGAATAAAAAGCCTTATTTCAACAGCTCATGTCTATCATTATGAAACCCAGAAGAAAATTAAGTCCTGTCTCTGGACCTCTACTAGTCTTGAGACTTCTTATGGTCATGGACATAGTCCACAACATGGAATACTGACCATAGTATTAATAGTTATTTCATATACTAGTTATCATAGCCATAACCAGCTATGTAATAGGCACAGCATAGCCTTTCCAACATCTTAATTCATACCATAACAATGTATGTATTATTTGTGAACAACATCCTCTATGACTACTACTAGTAGTATATCCGACATGTCGTGTGTAAACAAGCGCAACTAATTTACCTAGTTGTATTTTGCGGGAAGGGGAGCTACACTCATGGTGTCCCGCCTTTGTATCTCGCAATGTCTAGTTTGCTCTTAAACTCATAAATGGTCTTTGCACACACTATTTCTTTGTCCAGGTTGTTCCAAGTGTCCACTGTATGTGGAAAACTGTTTTTCTTCAGATCTCTTCTATAGCTATGTTTTTTTATTTTCTTTCCATGTCCTCTTGTGTTTCTCTTGTCCCAGTTTAACAATTCTTCTCTATCGAGTATTTCTGTGCCCTTCACAATTCTGTAGATGGTCAGTAGGTCAACTCTCTCTCTTCTTTGCTCCAAAGTCGATAACTCCAGTTTAGCCAATCTCTCCTTATATGACAAGTTTGCAAGTGCAGGGGCCATTTTTGTGGTTGCTCTTTGGATTTTTTTCTATTTTCTTTATATTCTTTTTGGTACTGGGTGACCACAATGTCGCCGCATATTCTAGTCTAGGCCTTATCAGTGTGACCAATATTTTTTCAATCATTTCTTCGTCCAAATATGTAAATACCACTTTTATTGATCTTAGTAATTTGTAGGATTCTCCGACAATTTTGTTTATCTGTTTATCATAGGACAAGTCGTTTGAGATAATTACACCCAAAACTTTTTCGGATCTCTCCTTCTTTACCTCCTTAGTTCCAATTTTATATTGTCCTGATGTTCTGTTTTTGCATTTTCTAAACTCCATTATGCTACACTTGTTAATATTGAAGTCTACTTCTCATTTCTGACTCCAATTCTATACTTTATTCAGGTCTTCCTGCAGTGATTCGCAATTCTTTTCAGTTTTTACTTTTCTCAACAGTTTGGCGTCATCTGCAAAGAAGCTCATGTAATATTTCACATCATCCATGTCATTCACATAAATAGCAAACATTATTGGAGCCAATACAGATCCTTGCTGTACTCCACTGATCACCTCTTTCCAACCTGAATATTTTTCTCTGAACACTACTCTCATCTTCCTACCAATCAGGAAGTCCTCCATCCATTTTAGTAGGTTCCCTTGTATCCCTCCTATATGTTCCAGTTTTTTTTTTTTAATAATTTTTTGTGTGGTACTCTGTCAAAAGCGTTTTGTAAGTCCAGGAAGGCACAATCAGCCCATCCATTCCTTTCTTGCACTATGTCTATTAATCTTGAGTAGAAACATTAAGTTTGTGGTGCATGATCTTCCTTGTCTGAACTCAAATTGTTTTGGGTTTATTATATTATTGTCTTCCAGGTGTTTTACCCAACTATTCTTGATGATTTTCTCACAAACTTTGGCTATAGTGCTTGTTAGTGAGACTGGCCTGTAGTTAGTTGGTTCTTCCTTGTTTCCTCCTTTATACATTGGTGCTATGTTAGCATTTTTCCAGTCTTTTGGTATTTTTCCTTCTATAAGTTTGACCATAATGTCGCCGCATATTCTAGTCTAGGCCTTATCAGTGTGACCAATATTTTTTTTATAATTTCTTCGTCCAAATATGTAAATGCCACTTTTATTGATCTTGGCAAATTGTAGGATTCTCTGTCTGGGGTATTGGCTGCGTGTTATTGTGGCAAAGTATAACTGATATTTTAGGGTCTATATGGGGCGCCCCTTCGGACCAGAGCTGCACATCATTTTGTCTGTAATAGAGGAAAACTGTCATAGAGAAATGATGACACTTTTATACTTCGACTGTCCCTCCGTTATGCTGTCCCCCAGACCCTTTCCTCTGAATATTTATTTCCTTTTTTTTTTTTGCCTACCCTGTGGTGGGGGAAGAGAATGTTACCACCAAGTCTTTCCACTTGAGTTGTAAGAGGCAACAAAAAAAATGGGACAGGAGATGGGATTAGGAGTCCTACTACCTGTAGCCCCAAAAGGGGACATTCCTAAAAAAGTAAAGGGTCTGGGAGTTTTCCAAACACTACCCTAAGGTTTGGGTCTTTTAATGTGCGTGGATGTGGTAAAGATGAGAGTAAAAGGGAAGAGACAGGCAGTATGTTTGTGAGAGGAAAGATGGATGTACTGGCTCTGAGTGAAACTAAAATTAAAGAGAAGGGTGAGTGTGAGTTTGGGAGTGTAGCTGGGAGGTACTCAGGAGTGAAGAGTGGATGAGGGAGAGAAGGGGTGGCTATAGTAGTAAGTGAAGAGATAAGTTAGCGTGTAGTGGAATGGAAGGAGGTTTCATCAAGTTTGATGTGGGTTTTTTGTGAGTGTATATGGGCCTGGTAGTGAGAAGAGCATAGAGGAAAGGAAGGCTTTTTGGGTAGATATAAATGGGACTTAAATCTCGCGGGCAGCAGCCAATGCCAGCCGTACGACGTGTCGTAATAATACTCGCATCGTAAAATATAGTCACGGCTTATATCGATTGTTCTCTCTTTCACCCGTGGATTTTGAAATCCATAGAGAATGGGATTCAGTGCATATTAGGGAGAATGTAAAAATGCAGGGGTGACTACAATAAATATAATCAAGACGCCGATATGGCAGCGTCACGAATCCACTTGCTCCTCATGACGCCTACGTGTGCGGCACCATATGGAAGGGGTTAATGTTATGGTAGGAAATGAACCAATAGACAGAGTGATTGAGAAGTGTTGAGTTCCATGAAAAATTCGTAGTGGAGAGTTGATGGTGGAGATGTATCGCGAAAGAGAATGTATGATAGCAAATACAGTGTTTAGGAAGAAAGTCAAGAATAAGTACACATGGGAGAGGGTGGTGGATGGAAGGGTGGCAGGTAAAGGACTATAGTGGTGACCAGGATTATGGTAGGAAGAATTAAGGATGTACATGTTCTAAGGGGAGAGAGTGGGGGAATATCAGATCATTTTCTGGTGGAAGGTAAATTGAGAGTGGAGAATAGGTGGAGAAAGAGGAAAAGGGCAGAAGGTGGAGAGGTAGAGTAAACTGCTTAAATGAGAGAAAAAAGGAGAATGAGTATAAGAAGCTGAGAAAGGAGTGGGAGGGAGTAAAGGATAGAGTAGAACTAGGAGTGGAGGAGGAATGGGGATGGTTCAAGGAGGGAGTCATAAGGTGTGCAAAGATGGTGTGTGGAACAAGGAGGGCGGGAGAAAATAGAAGGGAGGGTAGTGAGTGGTGGGATGAGGAAGCAAAGAAGGGTGTAGAAGAGAAGAAGCAGGCATTCATAAATTGGCTACAAATTAGGACGAGGGAATCTTATGAGAGGTACAAAGTAAAGAGAAGGGAAGTTAAGCATAAGATAAAGGAAGCAAAGAGGAGAGCAGATGTGAAATGGGGAAAGAGTATGACAGAAAATTTTGAAAGTAATAAAAAGATGTTTTGGAAGGAAATTAAAAGAGGAAGAGGAGGCAAATCAAGTAGAGAAGAAAAGGTAAAAGGTGCAGATGGAGAGATGATAATGGAAGAGAAAGCAGTGAGAGGAAGGTGGGCAGAGTATTTTAGGGAGCTGCTAAATGTGAAGGAGGATAGGGAGGGAAAGGTAGTTGCAGTGGGAAGCACTAAGAAAATGAGAGTGATGAGTGAGGAAAATGAAGGAGAAATAGGGAAGGATGAAGTGATAGCAGCTGTTAAGATGATAAGAGCAGGTAAGGCACCTGGGATGGATGGATGCCATGCAGAGTGTCTGAAGAAAGGAGGTACAGTTATGGTGGACTGGCTGGTGAAGTTATTTAATGTTTGTTTAAGAGAGGGTAGAGTGCTGGAGGACTGGAGGAGTGCCTGTATAGTTCCGCTTTACAAGGGAAAGGGGGACAAGTGTAAGTGTAGAAGTTTCAGAGGGATCAGCTTGTTGAGTGTAGTTGGGAGGGTTTATGGGAGGGTCTTGATTGAGAGGATTAGGAAAGGAACAGAGGGAGTAATTGGTGAGGAACAGTGTGGGTTAAGAACAGGTAGGGGTTATGTAGATCAGATTTTTGTGGTAAGACAGATATGTGAGAAAGCTATAGGAAAAGGTAAGGATGTTTTTTGGGCTTTTATGGATCTGGAAAAGGCTTATGACAGGGTAGACAGGAAGGCACTGTGGGAGGTACTGCAGATACATAGGATAGGAGGAAAGCTGTTAAGAGCAGTCAAGAGTTTTTACAAGAGTAGTAGAGCTTGTGTTAGGATTAGAAAATGGAGAGTTAGTGGTTTGAGGTAAAGGTGGGACTTCGTCAGGAATGTGTTATGTCGCCCTGGCTGTTCAATCTTTACATGGATGGGGTGGTGCTAGAGGTGAATGCAAGGGTAGTGGGTCAGGGATTGGAGATGGTTACAGAAAATGGAGAAAAGTGGGAGGTGAGCCAGTTGTTGTTTGCTGATGACACTGCACTTGTATCAGGGTCAGAGGAGGGATTGAGGAAGTTAGTGACAGAGTTTGAGGTGTGTGAAAGAAGGATGATAAAGATAAATGTGGGCAAAATTAAGGTGATGAGATGTACAAGGGGAGAGAGTGACAGTAGGCTGGAAGTGAGTATAAAGGGTGAAAGACTGGAGGAAGTGGATAGTTTTAGATACTTGGGTGCAAATGTGGCAGGAAAGGGAGGAGTGGGGGTGGAGGTAGAATGTAGATTGAGAGAAGCGAGTAAATGCCTTGGTGGAAAAAGTGTAATAAGAAATAGACATCTGGAAATGGATGCTAAGAGGAGACTGTATGAAGGAGTGATTGTGCCAACAGCACTGTATGGGGCAGAAACATGGAACATAAAGAGAGGAAGAGAGAGGGAGTTTGAATGTGTTCGAGATGAAATGTCTGAGAAGTATGATAGGGGTTACTAGGATAGTTAGTGTGAGAAATGAGGAGGTGAGGAGGAGAACAGGGGTGGAAAGGGAGCTGGGAGATAGGGTTGATGAAAGAGTACTGGGATGGTTTGGACACATTGAAAGAATGAGTGAAGAAAGATTAATAAAAGAAGTGTGGAAGGCAGAGGTGGAAGGAGTGAATATGAGGGGGCCTAGGATGAGATGGATGGATGGGGTGAAAGGGGCATTACAAAAGAAAGGGGTATTACAAAAGAAAGGAATGTCTGTGGTGGAAGGACAAGAGAGGACAGAAGCTAAGGGTGAATGGAGAAGGGTTGTGTATGGATGATGCTGTGATGTATGAGGGGGAGTGAGGAAGTATGTATGAGAAAAAAATCACAGCCTGATGGGATTTCTCTAAGTCTTCTCCTATTCTGCATGAGGGGGGCAGAGAGGGGAGGGGGGGTCACCGAATTTATGAAGCGGCCTTGCTATGGATGTGGTGTCTTGTGACACTGCTTTTGACCCAGGGCAGTGGACAGGATGCAGGTATGACCTGTCATCCAGGAGGTGCCAAGATAAGAGGGAGGGAGGAGGGTGGAGGGGAGTGGAATATATAGGAAATGGAATGGGTGGGAGTGGTTTCTATGCCATTTTCTTTTTGGCTACCCCCCGTGTAAAGGGGGAAAAAGCCTTTCGTGTATGTATGTGTGTATAAAAGTGAGCAACTTATTATGTTATGTATTTTGTCCGTTAGTTCTTCTTTGCATTCTTTTAGAATCCAATTTGCAATTCCATCCGGGCTATGTGATTTCCTGAAATCAAGGTTTGATAGATATTCCATTATTTCTTTTTGTGTTATTATTATTATGAGAGTAGAAGAGCATGTGTCAGGATTGGAAACGGTGAGAGTGAGTGGTTCGAGGTAAAGGTGGGACTTCGTCAAGGATGTGTTATGTCACCCTGGCTGTTCAACTTATACATGGATGGGGTGGTGTGAGAGGTAAATGCAAGGGTAGTGGGTCAGGGATTGGAGATGGTTAAAGAAAATGGAGAAAAGTGGGAGGTGAGCCAACTGTTCTTTGTGGACGACACTGTGCTTGTGGCAGGATCGGAGGAGGGATTGAGGAAGTTGGTGAAAGAGTTCAGGAGAGTGTGTGAAAGAAGAAAGCTGAAGATAAATGTGGGTAAAAGTAAGGTGATGAGATGTACAAGGGGTGAAAGTGGCAGCAGACTGGAAGTGAGCATTAAGGGAGAGCAACTGGAAGAAGTTGATAGTTTTAGATACTTCTGTGCAAATGTGGCAGGAAAAGGTGGAGTGGAGGTGGAGGTAGAATGTAGATTGAGAGAAGCAAGTAAATGCCTTGGTGGATTAAAAAGTGTAATGAGGAATAGACATTTAGGAATGGATGCTAAGAGGAGACTGTATGAAGGAGTGATTGTGCCAACAGCACTGTATGGGGCAGAAACAGAAAACAAAAGAAAAAAAGAGAGAAGGAGTTTAAATCTGTTTGAAAATAGGTGTCTGAGAAGTATGATAGGGGTTACTAGGCTGGATAGAGTGAGAAATGAGGAGGTGAGGAGAACAGGGGTGGAAAGTGAGCTGGGAGATGGGGTTGATGAAAGAGTATTAGGATGGTTTGGACACATGGAAAGAATGAAGAAACACTTGTAAAAGAGGTATGGAAGGCAGATGTGGAAGGAGTGAACATGAGGGGATGTCCTAGGATGAGATGGATGGATGGGGTGAAAGGGGGCTTTGGGGAAGAGGGGAATGTCTGTTAAGGAAGGACAGGAAAGGACAGAAAACAGGGGTGAATGGAGAATGGTTGTATATGGATGATGCTGTGATGCATGAGGTGCAATGGGGGGTGAGGTAGTATGTGAGAGCAAAATTTGACGCAGCCTGAAGGGATTTCTCCCCGTCTTCTTTTCTGCATGGGGGGACGGAGAGGGGGGGTCGCTGATTTAATGAAGCGGCCTTGCTGTGGATGTGCTGTGCCTTCCAACACTGCCTCTGACCCAGGGCAGTGAACAGGGTGCAGGGATGACTAAGAGGAGGGTGGAGGGGAGTGGAGTGTATTTAGGGATGGAATGGGTGGGAATGATTTTACGCCTTTTCTTTTTGGCTACCTCCCTTGTAAGGGAGAAAAAGCCTTGGTATATGGTATGGTATTATCTCGCTCATGGGGGGGGGGGAGATTGCACTTCATTGACTTCGACCCAATATTGTGCTTTCTCTCTAGTAAAAACATATTTGAAGTTATCATTCATGACTTAGGCCATTTCTAATTCTTCTATGTATTCTATATTCCCTTGGCATAGTTCCACCACTTCCTGTTTGTTTCTAAGTTTACCATTCACATATTGATAGAATAGCTCGGGTTGCTCTTTGCATTCATCTATAATATCTTTTTCATGCTTCCTTTTTTCCTCTCTTCTCACTTTAACATACTCATTTCTATAGTTTATAAACTTGCCATTTTCCAGTTTTTTTTTTTTTTTATCTTTTCTCCATCTTTTCCAAGCTCTGTCCCTTCTATCTTTTGCCTCACTGCAATTTTTGTTGAGCCAGCATTTAATGTACACTCTAGCTTCTGTCTTGGTACGTGCCGATTCACCCCTTCATTGTAATTATCCATCAAGATATCCCACTTCTCTTCCACTTTTGTCTCTTCCATGTAAAAATTTTCCCAGTTTGCATTCTGGAAGAATTTCTTTAGTTCTGCAAAGTCTGTTTTGTTGTACATCAATCTTCCTTTCCTATGCTTTTCATTTCTCTCCATGTATATTTCTTCCTTTAGTTCAGTCTCAATGAGTATATGGTCATTCTTTACAATTGGTGTCTTGTATTGGATTTTATCCACAATTTCAGGTTCTGTTGTAAATATTAAATCTAGTTTCGACGGCTCCTCATTATTTCTGCCATGTCTGTACTTGAAAAAGCTGTAACAAGCGAAACGTCGTACCAATAAAGGTTTCGATCTCACACGGTGTTTATTCTCACATTATTTCTGTATCTGGTGTTTTCACTGACCCACTGAGTCATTGTATATTCCATGATCATGTCCAGTAGTACATTACCCCACAAGTCTTCTCCTCCTCCCACTGTCATGTTCCCCCAACAAATTTCTTTGCAATTGAAGTCCCCATAATTACCAGATTACCCCCGCCCATTAGTACCTCATTTAATGATTGCCTTGTATCTTCTAGCATTTTCGTATGCTCGTTCTCTTTCCAATTGTTTGTTTTTGGGGGCACATAAGTCACCACAAACTTTCTACTTTTCATGTTCTTGTCTTCGATTTTTATCATGATCAGTTCTACATTACCTTTGCCCTACGCAATTTTTCTCATATTCATTTTTCTTGGCCAAGAACATGATTCCTCCTCCCTGTTTCTTGTCTTTTTTTAATCCAGTAACTGTGTAGTCCATGTCCAACACTGATGGATGGTATTTCACCCCTTAATTTAGTCTCCACAATTGCCATTATGTCTGGTTTTTCTTCGAGGAGGTAATGGTTAAGTTCATTCAGTCCTGAAATTAATCCATCGATGTTGGTATAGGCCACTTTCAATTTTTTTCTTTCTCCATTTTTTTTTGTCTTTGGTTCGCCCATTCTGATGTACCATTTCCTCAGCCTCATGTTGATTACTCTCCAATAGAATTCCTTGCTTTCGGCCTCTTGTTATCTTTGCATTTTTTTTCTTTGCTGCATCTCTTAGTGTCTTCTCTTTTTCTAATTCCTCAATACCCATTTCTCTTTTTATCCATATCTTATTGTACTTTTCACTCTTTGCCAAGTTACCTACTTTTTCAAATATGTCTTATACTACCATTTGTGATCTTAGTTTTATCTTTAGGGGTCGATTTCTATCCTTAGAATAGTGACCAATCCTATATGCATAGTTGACGTCTTTCACTGCATCTTGGGCTCCATCCTGAATTTCTTTTAAGATTGCTATTGCTGTCTCTTTTTCTTCTTTTCCTCTAATGTACCTTGCCAGACCATGTTTTACTTTTGGTCCATGTACCACAACACATTTTTTCCTATCCACTGTGTCTCTGACCCAATTTGCTTTTTCATTAATTACTTGGATAATTGTGTCTTTTGCATTTTCATGCATTTGTTGTTGGACTATTTCTTTGAAAACAATTTCTTTATTTTCAATGTTTTCCTTCCATTTCTTAATCTTTTGGATACTTTCTTCACCTAAGTTCTCTTCAATTTTTTCAGTCATCACTTGTATTTGTTGTTTACCTCTTTTTTTTAAGTTGTCGCTATTGGTAGTATCATTACTTCTCTTCTTTTCATTATCACTCTTCAGCTCTCTTATATAATTTTTCATTTCCTTAATCTCATTTCTTAGATCCAAGTTAGTTTTCCTCAGGTCGGAAATTTCAATGTTTGCTTGCGTTAAGCAAACCATTAGTCCAACGACTTCGTTCAAGTCCATAAATTCATTCTCCCACCGCATCCTATTTTTGCTCATTTCCCTCTCTATCTCTAAGATTTGACTTAAACTCCTTTTGTACTTACTGAATCCTGAAAAAGCATTGTTGTGATATTCTCTCATGGTCGCAGGAGTTTTGTAAAGATTGTTTACATCGTGGTTTGGCATGTCATCACTAGATGGCTCTGATCTGAAGTTGTTTTACAAAGGATTACAATGGCGGAGCATGCCGACAAGAGACCTTTTGGTCCATAACTAGGTCGGATGCGAAAAAAAATCATAATAATGTTCGAGTCAGACTTTTCGTTATTTTCTTTAATTTTTTTTTGCTAATTATGTCTTAATACATTTAACTAGCATTTAAGAGATATCATTTTGGACACCCATGATTTCTCCCCTCCCATATAATGCAAACCAGGTTTCCTTTTTCGTTGTTTATCCTCTTCTTTGGGGCCCAGCGACGAAGGTGTTGTCAGTTCCGTGGTCGGCGTGTGTGGTATCAGAGAATATGCCTACATGTTCTGCATTAAGACACCACTGACAAATTACCAACAATCTTAAAAGTTGCTCATACACTTGCAGAACAGCAAGTCAATTTGAAAATTGTATGCATGCACTAAATGCTACAATCATTCAAATGTACCACAAAAGATGACAGTGTAAACATTACATCTGCAATGATGGCGTTGCCCACTTTGCATGCACCTACCTACATGTTCTCCATTAAGGCTCAACTGCCGTGTTACCTTTAGATTTTTACTTGGAAAATTGTTTTGCCAAGGTTAACCAAATTTGTGTTTAAATTGGTGAAAATGTTTGTTTTTGAAGAATTGGGCATACACTTGCAATACAGCAAAATTTCAATAATCTGTGCATAAGCTGAATGCTACAAGCATTCAAACTGAGGCATTATCATTCGAGGTGTAAACAGTACATCTGCAATGGTGGCGTCGCCTGAAGATTTGTGCATACCTAACTATTTGTATGTTTACAAGGTGCTTCTGAAATGTTCACAAATGTTCATGATAGCTAGGTCAACATAAAAATGGAATTCCTGATATTTGAGCTCAAGTAGTTCTCATGAGATGCAGAAAGTCACTATGAGTACAATGCAATTTGAATTATCCATCTAGCTGTCCTAGTTCCCAAGATATTGCATTTTGAACGGTCTCACTAAACGCCGACCAAAGTCGACCAACGCCGACCAAAACCACACAATGACGGGTTTTGCTCAAATGCATAATTTATATATATAAAATACCATATGGTTGCATTATTTGACCTATTTTCTTTAAAATGTGTGACTTCTATGTAAAATGATCAAAGAGAAGTTACGTTTTTATCCTTTGCAAAATTACCAACCGGCAACCAACGCCGACCAAACCCAAACAATGACGGCTTTTGCTCAAATGTATAATTTTAAATAAAAATTAGCATATGGTTGCATTATTTGACCTATTCTCTATAAAATGTGTGATTTCCATGTAAAATCATCAGAGAAGTTACGTTTTTATCCTCTGCAAAATTACCAACCGCCGACCAAAGTCGACCAAAACCACACAATGACGGTTTTTGCCCAAATGCATAATTTATATATAAAAAATAGCATATGGTTGCATTATTTGACCTATTTTCTTTAAAATGTGTGACTTCCATGTAAAATCATCAAAGAGAATACGTTTTTGTCATTTGAGCAAAAGCTGTCATTGTTTGGGTTTGGTCGGCGTTGGTTGCCGGTTGGTAATTTTGCAGAGGATAATAACGTAACTTCTCTTTGATGATTTTACATGGAAATCACACATTTTAAAGAAAATAGGTCAAATAATGCAACCATATGCTATTTTTTATATATAAATTATGCATTTGATAAAAAAAACATCATTGTGTGGTTTTGGTCGGCGTTTAGTGAGACCCCATTTTGAAGGGTACAAATCAGGTCTATTTTGTCCCAGAAAATCAGGCCAAAATGTGTGTAGGCTATAGCATGCTTTGGCGGACACGTCTGCATCGGCAGCTGAAATGTCGCAATATGTTTGAAGTTGCTGTTATCCGATATAATCTGACCCGAGAAAAAAAAAAAAAAATTGTATTTACAATTTCTCAGCTCTCCTGTAGTACTCTGCCCTGGTTTTGGTATTAGAATAATTCATGAGTCTAGTAGTTTTCGTTTATTTGGGTCTGTTGCCCATTTAATGGAGTTTTGTTTAGCTCATTTTTCACATTGAAACATAAAATGATTTTCGATTTAGTGCTGAATGCAGGCCGCCATGTTTATCTTATATTTTTATGTACAGACATGTAACTGATGATGTGATTGGTTGAAATTTACTACAATTGTAGTAAATACACTCGTATGACATTTTTATGAATTAAATTTCCCGCGATATGTAAATTTGGCCGTTTGAATGGCGTGCACTTAAAATGACGTGCTATTGGCGGGCATCATAGATGATGACGCCTCTAGCGGTGTTTGACCCAACTATTCATTACTTTTAGGATATCCCCTATATCAATTGAAAATGGCATATTATAATTATTTACATTGCAGTGGTGATACTCTCATCTTAATTTACTTAAACAAGGTAGGCAGGATGATCTATTGGTGAAAAATAATTATTTTGACCATATTAATGGTATATGGGTAAAATCCCAGAATCACACATGCACATAAATTATGTGCATTGTATGATTGTAACATTGTTCATTTGCTCCTAATTTAATCCAATAAAATTCCAGAATCATTATCATGCACATTTTTAACATGAAACTTGGGTTGTTCAACAGCTCATAACCTAATATAACTTAATCAAACTAAACTATTCTGTGGCAAAATTACTAGATATTTAAAATTATAATAATTAATTATAAGTGTTTCACTGACTTTATGAAATACTATGATACTGGAATATAACACCTAATCTAACCTCAAAAACAATTCCTTGGGAGAAACAGATATTTGAAGTGCAAAGGATTAAAGAAATAAGTGTAAATTGTGTTTGCGAACTTGTGTGATACTAACTGGAATAGAACCAATCATGCCAATGTCAATGACAAGACTTCAGGATTCCTATACTATACCTATCGCACAAATACCACAATTCTACTTGAACATCTGTGAGGAAAACACTATTATGGTACTTTCTTAAGCCTGCTGTGCGATTTTACCTTCTCAACTCTAATGGGCAAACTTCTTTCCAAAAAATACGGTTCCTTCATGTTGACCACTTTCGTGCCAAAACCAAAATACAGACTTCAATTACCCACACTGCTCGAAACTCAAGCATGGAACTGTTTACATGTGTTGGGTTTTAGTATTCGGTTTATGTTGTCGTATCTTACTTTCAAAATTAACGTGTTTTAAAACAGGAATGCACGCGGAAAAGCAAAATGAGACGGTAAATTTGAGAAAGTAAAGAGAAGAGTAAAGTAAAGAGGAAAGAAGAAGGGAGGTATATGGATGACAAAATCCTTGATGACAATCATGGATCAAATGTTTTGGAATGGAATTTTTCCCAGCTGAATGAAACCACCTGATGTTATAGCCAGGATAGACTCGTTAATGCGACAGCATTACGGAATGAGTTAAAGGAGTAAAATCTATAGGAATATGGAAACAAAATTTATAACAATGAAACAAAATATCAGAATTTAGCCACTTTGCTCAGTACATTCGGCTCACAGGTCACAGCACTACTCATAAATCGGTCATATATGAGCTCTCTTCAGCGAGGGAAATAACTGTCGATCACGATTCCAACACGCGATCCAAAACCATGGTGAATCTCACACACACAAGACTGGAAAATGCACATATTGTATCAATATATAAAGGAGGAAGTAAGGAAGATCCAACTAACCACAGACCGGTCTCCTTAACAAGCACAGTAGCTAAAATATGTGAAAACGTGATTAAAAGTAGATGGGTTAAACATCTGGAAGAAAAATCTATACTAAACCCAAGCCAATTTGGATTTAGACAAGGAAGATCATGTACAACAAATCTAATCTCCTTTTATTCGAGAATAATAGATATAATAGACGAGAGAGATGGATAGGCAGACTGTGCCTATCTAGATGTACAAAAGGCATTTGACAATGTACCACACAAAAAATTAATAGAAAAATTAGAATCAACAGGTGGCATTGAAGATAATTTATTAAAATGGATGGAAGACTTCCTGACTGGGAGAAAAATGAGGGTAGTAAATAGAGACAAATACTCGAAATGGGAAGAAATGATAAGTGGTGTTCCACAAGGGTCAGTAACCATGTCTGCCATATACGTAAACGACATGGACGAAGGAGTTGAATGCTTTATGGATTTCTTCGCAGATGATAGACAGATAGATAGATAGATTGACTTTATTTGGCAATGAATCAATGTACATCAAGTGCAAATAATGACAAGAACACATAGTTCGGAATAATGCAAATTGCCGAGGATAACACAAAAAGCATGTACGCTTATTTCCATTGTGGTCCTCATCAGATTGTTATTCTACACTAAGTCACACTGACAACATACGTAGGGGGTTAAGGGGACCAGAGACAATCATGAGTAATACCAGTCAGAACACATATGACACATAAACATTGTTATAGTTTAGCTAATATTACTAAAAATTTGAGCACCATCACAAAAAGGAACATTGCAATAAGCAAAGGAACAACAAAATAATATTAAACTGTAACAAAACAGTATGAGTGAGTACTATATCAGAGTAGTACCATTAATGATATACTGCATTATTCTACAGCTGTATCAACATGTATGAGTGAGTACTATATCAGAGTAGTACCATTAATGATATACTACAATATTCTACATCTGTAACAACATGTAGTTATAGTGAATGCTACACTGCAGCTAGGGTCACCTATTAAATAAATCTAACATTTAACCTGAATCACAGGACGGAGTGGGCAATTAGTATGAGCACTAGGGAGTAGTACATTATAACCTGAAGCATCAGGGGTAGGGCACAGGGGACCAGTACTCGAATGAGTACAACAACAAGGAGAACGAGGAAAAAGGTCAGATCATAAATGTTCTCGGACCCTACCTGAGACATATACCATATTATGACTGGCAAAACAGAGGTGGAAACCAATTTGTAAACATCAATCATTGTTATACTAAACTAAACTTCTGAAGAACAAAAAAAGGGGGGGAGGTAAGAACAGTTATGAGTGAACACAGATTTGAATGGTATTACTCATGGAATGAGGTATCCCTCACTAAGCTAGTAGTACACAAAATCAAGGCTGTTCTCTATCCATAGCTGAGACATATAGTAACACTTGACTTTTTTCTTGAAGGTAACCTTGCTATTTGACTTCTTAATGGACACAGGTAGTGAGTTCCATAGTTGAGCACCTGTGAAATGAAAACTGTTTTTGGTGAAGGGACCTGCATGAGG
Source organism: Oratosquilla oratoria (assembly GCF_046742065.1). NCBI lineage: Eukaryota > Metazoa > Arthropoda > Malacostraca > Stomatopoda > Squillidae > Oratosquilla > Oratosquilla oratoria. Next base: position 14,506,543 of record NC_134819.1, read on the forward strand.
TACAATAAGAGACTTGACTGTTCCGGGTTCGGTTCTCAGCCGATAATGTAAAATTACAGCTCACATATGAGGGAGCAGAATTATGAATGACATTGTAAACCTGGTTTAGTTTCAACTGCTGACTGCTGGACACGATATTTTACAGGTAACATTCCTACCTTGCTAAATTCTTCAATACCAGTATGACTACGTTGAGGTAAATTTAGTATGAATCTAATTATCTTATTTTGTGTAACCTGTAGCCGGGACTGTTTTTTTCTGCTCAGACTACTGTACCAAGAGCTACAAGCGTAATCAAAGTGATGTTGTAACAAGGCTGAGACCAGAAGCTTCTTTGTTTCCAGATCAAAATTTCTGGCTTTTCTGTACAAAATTTGACTTGGATACAATCTTATCCGTTATGGCATTCCCTGAGAGGGACTGATCTAAGGGTATTCCAAGATAGGTTACCTCTTGTTTTGACTCCAAGACATTAACCCCACATCTGACATGTACATCGCTGTGTTTCCTGAGGTTGGGTTTTGATGCGAAGACAATACTTTCCGTTTTACCGAGGTGTAAAGACAGCCTATTTTCTATGAGCCAGTCCTGGACAGGATGACAGTTCGACACTCAGTTTCTCCTCTACTTCAACTGGGTCCCTACCTGAGACAATTAGAGCGGAGTCGTCTACAAATAGCAGTAACTTACAGTTCACCGCACCTGGCATGTCGTTAATATAGACTAGGAACAGTAGGGGTCCTAGAATTGAACCTTGTGGTACACCACAAGTTATCTCTCTGTCATCTGAGCAGGTTTCATTTATTCATTTACCTGTTTGCGACCTGTAAGGTAGGACTTGAACCAGACAATATTCGCCACTCCTAATGCCTGAAGTTTTTTTTTAAATAAAGTATCATGGTCCACTGTATCAAATGCCTTTTGTAGATCTAATAAGACTAAACCCGTGTAATTACCTCTGTCGCATTCCTGTTTTATCAGATCGTAAAGGTATATTAAGCTGGTGTCTGTTGAGTAATTCGTTCTAAAACCAGATTGCATACCGTATAGTAGATTACGTTCCATGAGGTAGGTATCTAACTGATTGTATACGGTACGTTTCAAAACCTTGGAAATAATACCTAGAATTGAAACAGGCCTGTAGTTACCTGCCTCAGTTTTTGTTTTGTTTTTTCTTTTAAAGAGGTGTTACCCGATCCCTTTTCATGTCGCTTGGGATAGATCCTGAACCAATGGACAAGTTTATGTGGGTTATTGGGGGAGTAAGAATTGTGGCTCCATCCTTAACAAACTTTGCAGGAATGTCGTCTAACCCTGTAGCCTTATTGGAACTTATGCTAGCCAGTAATTTAAACACTTCTTTTTGAGTGGTCTTATAGTTTGAAACACTTTGTAGACTTGTCTTTATAGTACTCCTGAACGTACCCCAGCCCAAACTTCCCAGAACCCGTTGGGAGGGATTTAACTAGTTTTGTGGCTATGGTTGTGGAAAAGGTGTTGAAGTGGTTGGCTATAGTGTTCCTATCAGAGTTAAGCTCGCCGTTTATCAAGAGTCCTATCCTATCTACTTTGTTACTAGGCTTTGTGTGAACTTCTAGGGTCTTCAGTGTTTGCCAAAACTTCCTTGGATCGTGTTTGTTCTGGTGCACCATCTTAGTACAATAATCAGCTTTGGCTTTTTCCTTCCAATATTTCACCTGACTCCTATAGTACAGAAAGCCATTATAGTCCTCCTGATTTAAATTTTTCCTAAATCTGGCAATGAATCTATCTCTATCTCTAATTAAACCCAGTACTTCGTTAGTCATCCATGGCTCCGTCCTCTGTTTTATTCGTATCTCTTTGAGAGGCGCTACTCTGTCTATAATAGTAAGAAATGTGTACTTAAAATTAGACCAAGCCTTATGAACATCGGTACAATTTAGAACTGGCGACCAGTCTGTCCTACCCAGTTTATCTACAAAATGTTCTCGTGAGTAATGCTTCATGGAACGAAGCTTCACTGTGTTGTGCTTGTTGAAAATCGTCTTCCTAGCTTTCCTAGTACAATATATGAGCTTGTGGTCACTAAGACCATAATCACAAGCACCAGCCTGCGTTATCTTGTTACGATCGGAGACCAGGATAAGATCTATGATGGACCTGGATGTGCCTGTTATTCTAGTAGGCTCGTCAATCAGTTGTGTCAGGCCATGAGATATTAGCAAGTCTCTCATTGCCTTAATAAGGTTGTTATTTGTACTTGTCAGATTCGTATTAAAATCACCTAGGATAATAATTTCTTGGTCATGCATATTGACCCGATTGAAACAGGTAGATTCTAATGCGCTATAGAAGGACATCCGTTTCGGTGGTCTGTAACAGACCCCGCATAAGATGGGATGCGATTTAGGTAACAATATTTCTATCCACACAGCTTCGAGCCCATCGTTACTCATAAGGTCTGTACGGGGGTTGAATGCTAAATCGTTGTGTATAAATGTACATACCCCTCCTCCGGTCCTCTTTCTATCATTACGCACAACACTATAACCCGGAATCGCAATTTCCGAGTCGGAGATGGTACTGTCTAGCCAAGTTTCGGTGACACCGATGACTGCTGCCCTGGTCCGCCGCGCAAGTAGACGGAACTCGTCTATCTTAGGTAGAAGGCTTCTGGCATTCAAGTGCAAGAAGTGGAGGCCCCGCTTGTTGAAGCAGTTGAAATCACTCCTGGGGCGAGGCACAGCGATCGGGGTTAACAGGTGAAGGGTCAACATCACCATCGGACAAGGGGGCTCCTGGTAGTTCATTGAGTGTACACCCAATACAAGTGAAGTGGAGAATGTCCTCATTCACCAAGGCAGCATTGTAGGTTTCGTGAGAAATTCCACAACACTTGATGTGAGTCCATTCCCCACATGATTTGCAGCTGATGGCTCTGCTATTGCGACGGACTCCTTTTAGACAGCTTACACATGGGTGTTTTGGGACTCTCGTTGCAGCTGGGCCAGGACAGGGATGTATATCACCACAGAGAAGGAGGGCGTAGGACACCAGAAGCTTGGAAGTGTTGATTTTTCTCTTCGGTGTTATATGAGAACTTCCCCTTTGTTTAGGTAATCGAATCCGACGCCACTTTCTGACTTCTGTTGTTGAGGCAGGCGGGGGGAAGGAACTGACACAGAGTATGGTGGTTAAAAGAGATCCTAGAGCTTCTGTCTCTCACCCCAATGTCAGAGAGGAGCGGAGGGTAACCAGGAATGCCCACTGCAACGTATGAAGGTTGATGCAAAAATTTTAAAGAGAGTATCAACAAATGAGGACTGTGACTCATTACAATCAGACCTGGACACAATTTGGAAATGGACTCAAAAGTGGGAAGTGAACTTCAATATCAAGAAGTGTAGCATGATGGAGTTTGGTAAAAACAAAAACAGAATTTAAAAATATTCAAAATTGGTGAAAAAGAAAAAAAAATCACTAGGAAAGGAACCTTGGAGTGATAATCAGCAATGACATGACACCGGACAGACATATAAACAAAACAGTAGGTGAAACATACAATCTACTAAGGTAAATGAAAGTGGCATTTGAATACTTGGATGAAGAAATGATAAAAAATATTAGTCGCATTGATTAGACCAAAACTGGAATATGCAGCGACAATATGGACACCCAGTACAATATATATAAAAGAATATAAGGAAACTAGAAAGAATGCAGAAAACAACAACAAAGTTGGCACCAGCTCTTTCCAAATTAACATACGAACAAAGATTATCGAAACTAGAACCCCCAACACTAGAGCAAAGAAGAGAAAGGGGTGATCTATTGACTAAATGTAGAATCATGAAAGGAATGGAAATCCTTGACAGAAAAGATTGACTAAAAATGACAATGGAAAAACAAGAGGTTATGAAAAGAAACTCAAAAAGGACAACTATAGAAGAGATAGGAAAACACACACACCCACACACACACACACACATGAATATGAAAAAAAAAAAAAACACGAATTTAAGATTAAGATAGACTAATGGATAAGGATACAAAGAACCACCATAGCTCCCTTCCCGTATAATACAACTAGGTAAATACAAACTAGCAAACCAGACACTGCGAGATACAAAGTCGGGACACCACGAGCATAGCTCCCCTTCCCGAAAAATACAACTAGTTAAACACACACACACACACACACACACACACACACACACACACACACACACACACACGTACGTTAGATGGACGGCGAGGATTGACGTTCTGAAGAAAGAGTGAAATTCTCGTGGATCTCAACGGAAAGGAAGTACCTATTGTATTTACAGGTGGGGATTGCTCGTGGTGTAGTGGGAAAGTGAGGAAAAAGAAGAAGGAGAGGGATTACTGAGGGAAATGGAAGGAAATGAGGAAGGGGAGGACTTGGTCCAAGAAGCCAGACGGCTTGTAAACAAACGACGAACCGATGATTTGGATTTTGATGATGGGACTAACAAAAATGTAAAGATTAGAAACATAGATAAGAGCAGTTCAATGGAAGGTGAGGATAATAATTTCCAAGGATTTAATGAGGGGGCGGCGGATACCAACCTCCCCCGACTGGCAAAACTGGAGGAAAAACTTGAACAAATGACCGAACATTGGGAGATTAGGTTCGGTAGAATGTCAAAAATTGCGGAAAGGGTTGAAAGATTGGAAGAACTAGAGAAGGCGAACAAAAACTTAACTGATGAAATAGAAGAACTAAAAAGACAGTTAAGAGAAGTAAAAGAGGAGAATGAATAATTAAAAAGGAACAATAAAGACAATAAAGATGCAATAGCAAAAAAGGCACAGGGGTGGAGGAAGATATAGGAAAATAGTAAAATTGCATTTACTGATATAATCAAACAGCAAATGAAAGAGCAAACCGAAGACTCAGTTATCAAAGTGATGAGACAGAAGGAGAATATTGTAAGAGACTTAACAGATAAAAATAAATGTATAATTATATTAGGAATGGAAGAGAAACATAACCCAGATAGAACCACAAGAATCAAGGAGGAAAATGAAAAAGTAAGCAGATTACTAGAATAGGTTCAGGAAGATGAACCTGAAATCATGAAACAAGTTGAAGAGAAGTTTAGTCTCGGAAAGTATAGTACAGATAAGACCAGACCAATTAAGATTAAATTCAGATCACAAACAACAGCAGAGAATATCTTAGCAAAAACAGGGAAGCTAGCAGCAAGTGAACAGTATAAAAAGGTATGGATAAAAAGAGAAATGAATAAAGATGAAAGAGAGGAAGAAAAAATGAAAAGGAAAGAAGCTAAAAAAAGAAAAGAAAAAAAAAAAAAAAACAGACCAGAACGGAGTCAGAAAAATAAAAATTCTACTGGAGAGTAGTGAATATGAAATTGAGGAAATGGACCATAACAGAGAGAAACAAAAAAGAAACAACAGAGAATACAATGAAAATAACAGAAAGTTAAGAGTATCCTACACAATTATAGATGGATTAATAACAGGACTGAATGAACTGAACGAGTATCTGAAGGAAAAAGATCCGGACATAATGGGAATTGTTGAGACAAAATTAAAAGGTCCACTACCACCCAACAGCATAGGACACAATGCATATAATTATTGGATTATAAACAGAGAGATAAAACTAGGGGGTGGATTTATGTTCCTGACTAAGAAGGATATAAACGTGAGGTGTGTCACTTATGGAAAGAACAGAGTAGAGATGATTATGATAGAAACAGAAGACAGAGATAAGAAGAGCAGAAAGTTTGTAATAAACTACGTGCCCCCAAAAACAGCCTCGTGGGAAGAGAGTGAACATAAAAGTATGTTTTAAGACACAAGAATAACACTAAACAAGATAATGGAAGATGGAGGAAGAATAGTTATGATGGGCGACTATAATTGCAAAGAAATCTGCTGGGAAGAGATGACAGTAAAGGGTGGAGAAGACTCATGGGGAAATGTTCTACTTGAGATGATTATTGACCACACAATGACACAATGGATCCAAGAGAACACTAGGTATAGAAATGAAGAAGAACCATCGAGACTAGACCTAATAATCACATCAGAACCTGAAATAGTGGAAAAGATAGAATACCAGGCACCAATAAGTAAAAGGGACCACATATTGATAGAACTAGAACTAAATGAGAATAATACATGAAAAGAAATGAACAATATAGAAAAGGAAGAATGATGTATGAAAAAACAAATTTTGATAAAATAAGAGAATTCTTTCAAAATGGAAACTGGGAAAGAATACACAAAGAAGATACAACAGTAGAAGAGAAATGGAATATTTTGACAAAAATCTATAAAAAAAAAAAGGAGTGGAAAAGTATGTCCCAAGACAAAAACAAGAAAAAGAATATGTAAAGTGCTGGTACAACAAAAGCTGTAGAGTGTTAAAGGACAAAAGAGACAAAGCTTGGACCAAGAGGAAGAAAGACAAAAGACCTGAAAAAATGGAAAATATATACTTGTTATAGAAATGAATATGTACAAGCGTGCAGAGAGGAAAAGAGAAAATATGAAAAAGATGTCATAGAAAAATGTAAAGATCAACCAAAACTATTTTACAAATTTGTAAACAACAAACTGAAAAACAAACAAGATTTGGAGAAATTAAGACAAGGAGGACTTGAATACACAGAGGAAATTGAAATGGCGGAAATTATAAACAAGCATTTTAAATCAGTGTTTACAAGGGAGAACATACAACCTGAAGAGATCGAATGGAAAGAGAAAGTCCCCCCTATGAAAGAAATAGAAGTAACAAAGAATGAAATAATGAAACACTTGAGTAATCTTGATGTTAGAAAATCGCATGGACCAGATGAAATAGCAAACTGGATTTTGAAAGAATGCAGAAATGAACTGGCAGACAAAATACATAGCATAATAAGTAGTTCCTTGAAGAAGGAAAAGTTCCAGAAAATTGGAAAAAAGCAAATATAGTACCTATATATAAAGGAGGTAATAAAGAAGACCCTACCAACTATAGACCAGTCTCTCTAACAAGTACAATAGCAAAAATTTGTGAAAGAATGATCAAAAGTAAATGGGTAAAATATTAAAAAAAAAAAAAAAAAAAAAAAAAACCAGCGTGCTTAATCCAAGACAATTTGGATTCAGACAAGGACGATCATGCGTCACTAATTTAATATGTTTCTATTCAAGGCTAATAGATATAATACAAGAAAGAGATGGATGGGCTGATTGTGCATTTCTTGACCTAAAAAAAGCTTTTGACAAAGTACCACATAAGAAGTTGCTTGATGGAGAAGGGGCCAAGTAGAACAATGGGTGAATACTCTGTTGACGTAAGAGCGGATGGCACTTCTTTTATAAGAGGTGGGACATTCTTGGCCTCTACTCCATCAAGAATGTCCCACCTTTTATAAAAGAAGTGTCATCCGCTCTGATTAGAAAACTTGAGTCTATCAACAAGAAGTTGATTCTAGCCCAAGCTGCGGTCAAATTTAATTCAACACACACACACACACATATATATATATATATGTGTGTGTGTGTGTGTGTGTGTGTGTGTGATTCATCATTCACCATGGTCTTTGGATCAAGTGTTGGACTCACGATCGACAGCTATTTCCATCCCGGTAGAGAGCTCAGAGCTCGTATGGCCAATCTATGGGTAATACTGTGACCTTACACGCACACACACACCCAACTCCCCACCCGCGAAAGTTGGAGTAACGACTCGAAACGCAGAGATACTGAAATCATTTCAGCCCTGGGCAGAATTCGAATCCGGACCACCGTAGTGACAGTCGGGAACTCTACCAACCGCGCCGTGTGTATGCATATATATATATATATATATATATATATATATATATATATATACATATATATATATATACATATATTATATATGTACATATGTATATATATACATATATATATATATTGGTAGGAGGCCATGTTGTATACATTATTTCAAGAAGTCTACAGCGACAATGGCGTTGTTGAGCTTATATTGAAGCTTTAATTTGTATCGTGCAACAAGTTTCTGTGCTGGTTCCAAATAGCTGAGAAGGTGTCCAAAAGACATTTGGTGCGGTTTTCTCTTTTTTATTTCTCCAATACGTATTTCGACCTTAATCGGTCATCCTCAGGGAGGGAGTTACAATGTTTTGGTGATTACAAGGGTTTATATACAGGCCGTACATTGGCCGAACACTGGGAGAGGTCATTGCCTATAGCCGTGATCCGTAGCGTTGCGTACGTGGAAGTAGCAACTTTCTTGTGAATTGTGGAAATGGGTGGAATTGTTTGTGTTATGTGCGTCTACTGCTTGGGAGTGTGGTTGTGGGCATGAGTTGTATGTTAATAGAAGGTTTTCCGATGTAAATGTTCACTGCTTCGACCATCTTAAGGCGAAGGGGGTCGTGAGCTTTGTAAATTATTTTGGTGTTTTCGTTTAGTGTTTGTCTGTTGATGGTGGTTTTGTGTTCTTTTATCATGTGTGTTTTGATGGCGCCATTTTGGAGGTGGTATGTGAGTCTTTTGGAGAGGGTCATGGAAGTCATGCCAATGTATGAGGAGGTGCGGTGCTGACAATCACCGACAGGGCAATCGAACTTATACACGACGTTGACTTCTTGTAGAGGAGGGTTGGGGGGCTGGCTGTTGTTCTTCATTACCAGGGTGTGTGTTCTAGAGGTTTTGTAGTATATGATTAGGCGTATCTTAGTGTCTGGGTTGATGGGTCGAATGTTATGTGTGATAATATTTCGAAGTGTTCTTTCGTCTTCTTTGTAGCCGGTGTTCATATGTCCTTTGTAGTACAGATCTAGTGTTGGTATATTGGTGTTTGTAGGTGTTGGTTGGGCGATAAAGGAGTTCATCTTGTTTTTGATGATGGATTCGATGGAGTGCTGTGGATAGCCGTTGTTGACGAGTAGTGTTGTTATACGTTGTAGTTCGTTATTCGTAGTTTTCCATGTACTGCTGTGGGAGAAGGCTCTGTTCACTAGTGATCGGATGACACTTTGTTTGTAGCGTTCTGGGCATTCGCTACTGCCGTTAAGACAGAAACCGAGGTTAGTGTCTTTGACGTAGACTTCAGTTGTGAATCGATCTACAGCTGTGCCTACTAGTATATCTAAGAAGGGGAGAGTGCCATCGTTGCGTTGGTGTTCATAGGTGTAATTGAGGGTTGAATGTTTCTTGAACATGTGTGAGAGTTGAGTTACTGATTGGGGATCTTTTGCGCTAATGAAGATGTCGTCGACATACCGGACGTAGATGGAGGGCTTCATGTCAGGATGGTCGTTGAAGATTTTCTCTTCGATGGATCCCATATAGACACTAACCCATATAGACACTAACCTCGGTTTCTGTCTTAACGGCAGTAGCGAATGCCCAGAACGCTACAAACAAAGTGTCATCCGATCACTAGTGAACAGAGCCTTCTCCCACGACCCCCTTCGCCTTAAGATGGCCGAAGCAGTGAACATTTACATCGGAAAACCTTCCATTAACATACAACTCATGCCCACAACCACACTCCCAAGCAGTAGACGCACATAACACAAACAATTCCACCCATTTCCACAATTCACAAGAAAGTTGCTACTTCCACGTACGCAACGCTACGGATCACGGCTATATGCAATGACCTCTCCCAGTGTTCGGCCAATGTACGGCCTGTATATAAACCCTTGTAATCACCAAAACATTGTAACTCCCTCCCTGAGGATGACCGATTAAGGTCGAAATACGTATTGGAGAAATAAAAAAGAGAAAACCGCACCAAATGTCTTTTGGACACCTTCTCAGCTATTTGGAACCAGCACAGAAACTTGTTGCACGATACAAATTAAAGCTTCAATATAAGCTCAACATCGCCATTGTCGCTGTAGACTTCTTGAAATCATACATATATATATATATATATATATATATATATATATATATATATATATATATATATATATATATATATATATATATATATATGTGTGTGTACATACATACACACATATACATACATACATACATTACATATATATATATATATATATATATATATATATATATACATATATATAGTTGTATATATATATATATTGCTGATAACCAGAAGGGAAACCGGAAAAGAAACTAGAATTCTCAAACGATTTTGTGATATTTGACATCTTCAGAGGAATACAATAGAAAAAAGTTACATAGAGGTATATAAGAAGTATGAGAATAAACTGGAAAAGATACAGACAATACACATTGAGAAAATGTAACAAACATTAAAATACATAAAATAGAATTATTTTGGAAAAGATGTAATGTGATTACAAATTTTGTCAATGATAAAATGATCTAATTTAAAAATACCATTGCTAATATTAATATTGAATCCTTCAGATTTTTTATCATACAACTTTCAATAATGTTCCTATTGGCAAATGAATCACAAGACATAATAGATGAAGCATTAGACCAATCAATACGATGATCAAAATCTCTCATATGGACAAACAGCGCACTAGACTCTTGTGCTGTTTTTACACTGTGCTTTTGTTGTTTAATCCTTGTTGAGAGTTCCTTGCCCGTTTGTCCAAGGTAATACTTTTTACAATGTCTGCAAGTGATCTTGTATATGCTATGTGAATTTTTAATAATTGGTTTCTTTTAAGTATATGGATTATTAAATAACTTTAATATTCCATGTTTTTAGAATGTGAAGAACTTGAGCTAGAATGTTACTGAATGGTAAAATCAGAAGGTTCTTAGTATCAAAGAAGAGGGATGGTTGAACACTATATATATATATATATATATATATATATATATATATTTTTTCGCTGCAGCAAGAGCGTGATCTAAAAATCTTTTAGGGTACTTTAATCCAAGACCAACTTTGACAACATACTCAAATTCCTCATCAATAAATTCGGGGCTACAAATACGAAGAGCACGTAAAAGCATAGAAGAAAACACCGAATATTTTACTTATCATGGCGAGCCGAGCAATAATGAATATATGAAAAAAACATTTATCGGCTTCCTATAAACACTAAACTTAAAACATTACCATTTCTATGAATAAGACAATTTAAAAAGAGCAACTCACCAATACATTCTAATTCAATAGTAAAATTAATGGAAAGAACTGAATTATTCAGAGATTGTAAAAATGCATTTAGATCCTCAGAGCTGGGCCACAGGCAAAGAACATCGTCAACATATCTATACCAGATCGCATTTGGTGGCAAAATTTCACTTTATAGTTTATTTTAAAAAATCCATATAGAGATTGCTAAGGGCTGAAGATAGTGGATTTCCCAATCCCATTCCGAATTCCTGAGAATAAAATTGACCATTAAATTCAAATTCACAACCTTTAATACATAGTGGGATTTTGTCTAAAATTCAGTGAGGAAAACAATTAAATCATCTACTGGAACTTTTGTAAATAAACTAGTTATATCAAAACTGACAAGTTTGAAATTATAATCAATATTTAAACTGAAGTTTATGAACTAAATCAACATTATTTCTTATGTTTGAATTGGAAATTGTGCCAACCAACGGACTGAGGAAAGGCACCAACCATTTTGATAAATTATATGAGATGGATTTCACTGAGCTAATAATTGGTCTTAGAGTTTCCAGGTTTGTGTGTTTTTACAATACCATACATATAAGGGAGAGCAGGCGTAATGGGCGAAAAACGTTAGATTAAATCGTCTTTTCTCATTAACACAGATTTCATTATCTTATTAAAATGGCTGTTCTCTCCAACAAGTCGCCCCGAGCACAACATTCTCCAAGATTCAAGTGCCCCTTCGCTCTCAGCCTACGACACTTGAAGAGGCCCTCACTCCGGACCTTCCTTCTACGAGCCTTAGTGTTATTGCGAGTTTAATTTCCCTGGCTTGTCCGAACCTAACCACAACAGTAATACTTTTTACAGTCTCTGCAAGGGATCTTGTATATGCCGCCACTTGAGACACTAGGTGAATTTTTAAAAATTAACTTCTTAAAAGTATATGGGTTATTAAATACAACTTTAACCCAGGCAGTACCATTCCACGTTTTAAGATGTGAGGAACTTGAGCCAGATTGTTACTGAATGGTAAAATCAGAAGGTTCTTAGTATCAAAGGAGGGGGGTGGTTGAACACTATGAAAAAAAAATTCGCTGCAGCGAAATATATACTCAGATTTCTCATCAAATTCAGGGCTGTAAATACGAAGAGCGCGTAAAACATAGAAGAAAACACCGAAAATTTTACTTCATCATGGTGAGCCGGGTATTAATGAATATATGAAAAAAACATTTGTCGACTTCCTATATCCACTGCTGTCGTATGATTGGTCAGCTACACGATTTCGCCAACGAAAGCATGAACTGCGATTATAAAAAGTGGATAGATTACGTTCGTCTCAGACATTCCAGGTCACATTCTCTGCTAAGACAAAACATCTAAATTTAGGATCTTTTACAACAGAATTCTACATGGCTCAGTTCAGCCCTATTTACTACCCATGTTGATGTTCCACCAAGCCTTGAACAAGTAAAGGCACTTTGAAGGAGCGAGCATTGGCAACGTAATGCTCAGAAGCTAAAAACAGGACAGTTCATGCAACATAATATTGAACAACTTGAACTTCAGATTTTAGGTTTTACACAAAACATGATTTACATACCACACACACAACAGATTCATGATGACTAAACGCCATGAAAGTTCTCACAAACACCTCTATAGACAATGCACCGGAGCTGATATAACTGTAAGCTAAGTCCATTAACACCAGGTCAAATATATTATGAACGACATAAAACAAGGCATATAGAACAGCTACATGTTCCACTAAAGCACATTTGGCCCGTCTCATACTTCTATAATTACCACATATACACAGAAAGAAAGACAACCGCTACAGTTCACAGTTGCACTAACAGCTTCAACGTTCTTTAATCATTAGCAGCCACCAGTCTATACCCAACCCTATACAAAACCTGAACGCCAACAACATACTACAAGAGCCCACTCCGGTATAACTATCCAGGAAAAAGTATTGCATTGTTGTCTGTGTTGTGAGAATGTGGGACTCTTTCCATGTCATTGACTAGTGGCAGGAGGGTACCAACTGTCAGTTGTTAACTTTCTTTATGTGAATGAGTGGTAGGAAATTGTGGAAGCTGGTACAGAGTTATTGTGCCCAGTGCACCTCACTCTACAAAACTCATATATTCTACATGGATTTCTCGCAATACAGACATCCTCCATTCACTAAACAGGAGGAACTCTGGGAACGACTAATGTGTTATCCGCAGGCAAAAAAAAAAAAAAAAAAAAAAAAAGTGTATGTATAAACAATATATTTCAACCGTCAGGATTCTTAATCCTTATTCTAAATACTTTGACGGGCATATAACTTTCATTGTAGCCGAAAAGGGCAGTCTCGGAGTTGGTCTGATACACGAGTTGGTGCTGTAGACTCTCTGCGTTCAAGGCAGTCAGGAAGGTGTTCAGGGTGTCTTGGTTACGCCGTGTACAGGCGATGAATGCTTCCTTCAGCTTCGAGTGTGGAGCAGTGTTTACTGTATTTGCTGATGATGCCAGGGTTGTGGACGTAGCGTTCAGATAACTCCTGTTTATGTTATTATTATTCTTTATGGGTGAAGTCGTTGTGGTAGAATTATTGATGCGCCTCGCATTTTCATTTGTATTTGTTTTGTTCATTTTGTGTTTGTGCATAGTTGTGTCTCTAGTCCTGAGTTGATTCCTATGAGCAATGAAATCTGTGGTATTTGCTTTGTTATTACTGTATGTGTTTGAGTTCTGGATATTTGCAGTTGTTATGTTGTTTTTTATAGTTCCAATATTGTTCAGCAGATTTCTGTTTGTTTTAACATTGTTGTGTGTGTTATGTTTTACAACGTTAGCTCCTGTTATTTTATCTTCGCTACCTCCAGCACTGCTCAGCAATTCCCTGCAATGCAAAATTATAAACATTGTCATAAATGTTATACAAATTATATCAGATAAAAACATGACGTCCTTATCAAAAGAATATTTTTGGATAACAACGATTGATGATTAATTGCTGCCTCGAGTTTCACAGAATGGAAGCCCACAGGCCCTCAATGACTGGAAGCGGTTTTAAGGTCCTCCCAAAATTCTCTGTGGAAACATTGGACCATCAATTATCTGTGTTGTATTGCTGTGGATTTTCTGTGCCTTACGGTTGTAAGATGTGGTGAGTAGTCGCTAACCGTTGTCGTTCATTTTACCTCCAGGCAAAATCCCGCAGCCATTTTTACTCTTGTCGTTTTCCCTCCAACAGCCGGTCATTTTCTCTCAATTGAAAATATAAAGAAAACAAGATAATCATGCAACCACTGTATGCAATATTTTACCCTTATCTATTTTTTGTCCTGTATAGCAACCATGCAATATTTTTCAATATTGAGAACCTGACCTTCATGAAGGGAAACTTGAAGTTGGTTAAGAGGGAGAGAGAGAGGGCCGACAAGTTAGAATGAATCTGTGAAGAGTGAAGACTGAAGTGTTGTGATTTTTTTTTTTAAATGTTTTTACTGTTTTGTTTTGTGAACTTTTGTTTTTACTTTTTACTGTCTTGTATTAATAATTTGTTTTTCTAGTAATAATTTGTTTGATAAATAATGTAAATATCTTAAAAAAACACTTTTTAATCGGAAAGCTTTAAATTTAGATTCGGAGATTCGGAATGAGTAGAATTTAGGTTTGGAAATGTTCGGAAGGTATCGGAATTAAGGTTCGCTTTGCTATTTTTTAAAATATTCGGAGGTTCGCGGACAAATGTTCGGAATAAATGTTCGCACCGAAATGTTGAAAATCGGGTTCGCTATTCGGAGGTTCGGAACCCAAAACCGGCGAAGATTCGGGTTCAGATTCGGAACCCAAAAAAGGTTCGCGCGCCCATTTCTGCAATTAGGTAAATACACATACACACACACACCTGTCACCTGACAGATATATCAACAGGATTGTGGGAGAGGCATGTGGACTACTACAGAAGATTAAAGTGGCGTTCCATTATATGGATAAAGAATTTATAATAAAAATCATAGAAACCCTGATACGTCCAAGACTGGACGTATCACAAAGTGAAGGATACAAGCAAAATTGAGAGAATACAAAGGGAAGTAACCAAACTGATCCCCATTCTGGCAGATAAACCATATGAGGAAAGTCTAAAAGTACTGGGTCTATCAAGTTTGAAAGATAGAAAAGAAACAGGAGACATGATTACAGTGTTCAGGTCACTAAAGAGGATAGAAGAGATTGATTGAAGAAATCTGATTAAATATGGGAGGGCTTTAAGAGGTCATGGGAGTAAATTAAGAAAGACCACATGTCGAAAGGATGTGAGGAAATACAGTTTTCCATATAGATGTATAAATATGTGAGATAGCTCAGGTGATATAGCCCAATCTCAAACAAAACATGAATTCAAATCTAAATATGATAATTCAAAATCAAAGATACAGATTAAGCTGGAACTGTACATAAATTTGAGTCTAGACGTGTTAAAAAATTAGAGAATAGGGGACAGTACCCAAAGAGCGTTGCTCCTTTCCTGTCTACTACAATTAGGTAAACACACACACACACACACACACACACACACACACACACACACACACACACACACTGTTTAAAGAAATAGTCAAAGAACAAATGAACGAAAGTACAAAGGACACGTTGATAGAAGTAATAAAGGAAAAAAAAAAGAGATTGGGTGAGACACAATAGACAAAATAATGATAATAATAATAATAATAATAATAATAATAATTATAATAATAATGAATAATAATAATAGTAATAATAATAGTAATAATAATAGTAATAATAATAATAATAATAATAATGATAATAATAATAATAATAATAATAATAATAATAATAATAATAATAATAATAATAATAATAATAATAATAATAATAATAATAATAATAACCTCTTGGGACAATGTCACATATGTACAGATTTGCGTTGTTAATTTCTCTGTGGAGTTTGTTCCTGGTATTAGTGACTTCTGGCCATGGTAACATAAGAACATGTGTTCCATTTTCTCAAGATCACACAAAAAACTCTCACTTGGTGTCATTAAACCACCAGACTTCCAACTAGCTATAGTATTCCATGAATTATTGTGTGATGTTACATGTGATCCAAGAAATTCATGTTGTGGAAACTTGAAAGCAATGTATCCACCAAAATAGTGTTCTTGTTTTTACGCAGCTCAATCCATCTTTCACACACCTTCTTATTTGCAGGGAAACGATGAAAATTAATATTTGGCTTACTTCCTCTGGTTTGAGCCACAACCCTTAATGGCACAATAAGACACATTATCAAGATCTATATATACCGGTATATATAGATCTTCATTGTCAGAATATAACTGATTGCGTGGAGCGGTGCGAGCGGAGGCAGCAACATATCCAAGCAAAGAATCAGTTACAACTAAGAGGGGGTTTACACGGTCTAACAGTTTGTCGAACGCGGTTCGACAGACACGTGTTTAAAGTGATGTGTGAACGGGGTATTTGGTTGTCGAACACGTTAGTTAAACCCCAAATACCCCGTTCACACGTTCACACATCACTTTAAACACGTGTCTGTCGAACTGCGTTCGACGAACCGTTAGACCGTGTAAACCCCCTCTAACAGCGATGGGACGCGCGAACCCCACTTTGACCAGCCCGGTGACATCACGGGCCCGCTGCCCCAACACCCTCGAAATTCGGTCGGAAGTGGTTAGACCTGGTATATATATAGACCTTGCTGTATACGACGTATTGTTTAGTAGCACTAAACAATACGAAAATGTTAAAATCAAACAATTTAACTCTGACTTATTTACAATAAAACACATGCTAATTTCATTACTTGAAATTTTTAAATCACTGGAAGCCGTTTTTCATTTACTGAACGCTGTTTAATTAGTAGGAACCCTTCTTCAACGTATGACGTCACGGGATTAAAAATAAGGTGGCACCCATCTTTCTTGGAAAGGTAGCTCCTGCATTTACTCCTCATCACTTTATCCACACACACAAAAGTGGGTCCTACAAATGCCCAAATAGGAATGTATTCATAGCCAAAGCTAGCTACAATTAAATAACATTAGCTGCAACCAGAGAGCACTAAGATACACTTCGTACAATAACTGAAAAAATATATAAAGTTCAGTCTGTCGTGCATGGTAAACAAGTTGAATGCATTTCCAATGGGGCCTATTGTTCAGAGCATTAGTAGATCCAAACCATGAGGACAATCGAGGTACGACAAGTAGCCCTACACAGCTCAGAAAAAGCGCTGATTTGTAATAGCTGCTTTAATACATTATTATCCTTTCGTTTTCCTACGAAACTATTTTTACTTCTCACAAACACCGATTCTGTGAACACGGGTGGTCTTACCTGGATGATCCCATGAATATATCATATATGGTGTAGCAGTGATGATGGAAAGTTTGTAAGACATAGGCAATCAGTGGCAGAAATCATGCACACACACACGCACACGTATGCGTACACACGCAAACGATTACTGTGGTGGGAAGGGAAAAAGTGTTGAAAATTTTGTGATTTACTTACTTAAGAAGGGACACGAGGGGTGGAATAAGGTGATGAGCATAGACTACGTCAGCCGCAAGAATCACATCAACTGGCTGCAACATTGGTGGTTTCCTCCAGTCTAACTGCGACACGAAAAATGTGGATGATCCGTTGACTGGTACTGGAATACCGTTGGCCCACGGGGCGGTTCCAATATCGCCTGGCTGCAGTTGATTTTCTTCCAGTCGTGATGTCATGTCGGCTGTAAAGTTGCGTAGATCCTGAAGTTTTGGGAAGAAAACGTGGGTGTACATTGTTAAACTGGACAGTGCACATGGTATAGACTCAATCCAAATTTGACTTTCACTCAATTTTTCAATCGTTACAAACGTACCTGTGGCTGGGGCTGGCCAAGATTTAATGTCACATTGTGAAGGAGGATATCGAGGACATGAGGATGGCAGTCGGTGAAGGTATAACTAGCTGGAGGGGTCCTATTTGAACGCAAGAGTGCCACACCTGTAAAGCCCAGACCGGAGCCCAGTTCGAGGACGTTTTTCCCACAGATGACTTGTGGGTTGAGAGCCACCCATTCTGCTAATACAGCCGCACCACACCAGGTGGTCAGCCCCGTCGTGCCATGCGTTATCCCATCACCGCTCTCCAGAAGAGTGACGCCATGAGCGGTTTCTGAATAGTTAGATCCATCCCAACCGAAGTAAGTTTTGTAATAAAACTCACTGAAGGGATCTTGTCCGACATTAGCTCTGTGTTCGTCAATGATTCCCTGGAAGATATTTTGTCCGTTCCAGTTTCTCTGTTTCCACTGTTGCCTAAGCCAATCGAGAACCTGCTTGCAGTGATGCGGGTTGCGAGGGTAGGCGATGGCCAAATGATGATTGAGAATGCATTCGACCACCTGACGAGCCAAACCTTCTTCAAGTTTTTCTCTGTTTTTCTCTTCCTTAAGCGAATCCCCAAGAACATCAAGCTCCCGTGAGATATGAGTCCAGGGACCTCGTGTGACAGGTACAGCGGCGAAGTATGCTGTTTTTAAGAGCTCTAACAGCTGTTTCTCATTCATTTCACTTTTCGGTGTCTAAGACTGTCACTTAATAATTTTTCGATATAACGCTTCACTCAAATTTCCTTGAGAAGGGAGAAAGATAAATTAGCAATCATCTTAAGAAATTAGCAATCATCTTAAGAAATTTCTGTTAAGAATCATCCATTAATTTTTTTTTACTGATATGATGTTAAGGACACGGGACATTAATATATATATATATATATATATATATATATATATATATATATATATATATATATATATATATATATATATATATATATATATATATATATATATATATATATATATATATATATATATATATATATAGTAACCATGTAGACAGATGAGTGGAAAAGGTGGTAGAGAAACGTGGGATAGAGAGAGAACACTATATTCCTGACGGTTCGACTATAACTCTTCTTCAGAGGAAGACTAGAAGTTGAAACGTCAGGAATATATTGTTCTCGCTCTAACCCGCGTTTCTCTACCACCCTTTCCACTCATATATATATATATATATACATACATACATATATATATATACTTATATTCATATATACATATATATATATATATATATATATATATATATATTACACACAGGAACCCACAGTCGGAGAAAGAATAAGCTTCGAATAAAGAAAAATCCTATATTTCGGCTATCAACTGTAGCCCTCGTCGTACTTTCCTGAAGAGGGCTACAGTTGATAGCCGAAATATAGGATTTTTCTTTATTCGAAGTTTATTCTTTCTCCGACTGTGGGTTCCTGTGTGTAATTTACAAATGTGCTACTAC
Source organism: Oratosquilla oratoria (assembly GCF_046742065.1). NCBI lineage: Eukaryota > Metazoa > Arthropoda > Malacostraca > Stomatopoda > Squillidae > Oratosquilla > Oratosquilla oratoria. The sequence continues at coordinate 14,525,998 of NC_134819.1, forward strand.
ATTTCTGTTTAGAAATATATATATATATATATATATATATATATATATATATATATACATAAGCATATAATACACACACACACACACACACACACACACACACACACACTCACACACACACACACACACACACACACACACACACACCACATAAGTTGAAAGCAAACATATGAAGAGCAGAAAATTTGTAGTGGTGTATGTGCCCCCAAAACAAAGTCCTGGACAGAAAGTGATCATTCCAAAATATTAGAAGATACAAAATACGAATGAACTAATATACTGAAGGACAGGAAATACAGTAATTATGGGTGACTTTAATTCAAAAGAAATATGTTGGGAGGAAATGACAGTGAAGGGTGGAGAGGAACTCTGGGGCAACGTCCTGCTCGACATGACCATTGAATACACAATGACTCAGTGGATAAGGGAAAATACCAGATACAGAGGTAGTGAAGAACCATCAAGGCTGGACTTAATACTTACGACAGAGCCTGAAATTGTCGATAAAATTTATTACAAAACTCCGATAGGAAAGAGTGACCATGTACTAATAGAATTTGAGTTGAAAGAGCAAATGGATCAAAGCAGAAAGGATAAACATAGAATAGGAAGACTAATGTACAACAAAACAAAATTGAGAAACTAGAAAAAAAAATCGCAACGCGAACTGGAAAAAATTCCTAAACAAAGAAACAGGGATGGAAGAGAAATGGAATATACTAAAATAAATTTACAATGAGGGAGTGAATAAATAGGTACCACAACAAAAAATGAAAAGAACATACATAAAAAGCTGGTACAACAAAAGGTGTAGTAAGGCTGAGGATAAAAGAGACAAAGCTTGGAAGAAATGGAAGAGACAAGAAAACAAGCAAATGGCAAATGTACGTCAAACTAAGTAATGAGTATGTAAAATCACGCAGAGATGAATAGAGAAACTATGAAAAAAAGATAATAGAAAAATGCAAGGAAGAACCCAAACTATTTTACAGGTATGTAAATGGCAAACTGAAGAACAAACAAGAATTACAAAAGCTGCGCCAAGGTAAACATGAATATACAGAAGAACCGGAAATGGCTGAAATTATGAACAACCATTTCAAATCAGTATTCACAATAGAAAACTCACCTAACTGTGAGGAAATAGAGAGAGGAAAATCCCCCTCAATGAAAGAAATAATTGTAACACAAAAGGAAATCAGCGACCAAATCAAAACCCTTGACGTCAGAAAATCACATGGTCTAGACGGAATTGCAAATTGGATAATGAAAGAATGCATAGAAGAATTAACAGACAAAATATACAATATAATTAAATTCTCACTTAAAGAAGGAAAAGTACCACAGGACTGGAAGAAGGCAAACATTGTACCAATCTATAAGAGAGGAAACAAGGAAGACCCATCAAGTAACAGACCGGTCTCCCTCACAAGCACATTACCAAAAATTTGCGAAAAGGTCGTCAAAAATAGATGGGTTAAGCATTTGGAAGAAAAAACTATAATATACCCAAATCATATTGGATTCAGACAAGGAAGATCATGTACAACAAACTTCATCTCCTTCTACTCAAGATTAATAGACATGATACAAGAGAGAGATGGGTGGGCAGACTGTGCCTTTCTGGACCTACAAAAGGCATTTGATAAGGTACCACACAATAAACTAATAAGGAAGATAGAATCAATAGGTGGCATCAGAGGAAAATTATTGGAATGGATGAAAGACTTCCTGACTGGGAGGAAAATGAGAGTAGTAATTAGAGACAAATTATCAAATTGGGAAGAAATGATAAGTGGTGTCCCGCAGGGATCAGTACTGTCCCCGATCATGTTTGCTATTTACATAAATGACATGGACGAAGGAGTAGAGTGTTACATGAATTTCTTTGCAGACGACGCAAAAATACTAAAGAAAGTAAAAACGGAGGAAGACTGCAATTCATTACAACAAGACTTGGATAAGATCTGGAAATTGACTCAAAAGTGGGAAGTGAAATTCAATATCAAGAAATGTATTATAATGAAATTTGGAAAAAGTAAAAACAGAATATCGAGAGATTATAAAATTGGTGAAGAAGAGGTAAAAAAAGTAAACTCGGAAAAAAACCTTGGAGTGATGATCAGCAAAGACATGACACCGGATAAGCATATTAATAAAATATTCGGAGAAACCTATAATTTATTGAGGTCAATAAAAGTGGCATTTGCCTATTTGGACGAGGAAATAAAAAAACAAACAAAAAACTATACTAATAAGACCAAAACTCGAGTACGCAGCAACACTATGGACACCCAGTACCAAAAAGAATATAAAGAAGTTACAATGAATACAAAGAGCAACAACAAAACTGGCATCAACTCTTTCCAAAATGACATATGAACAAAGACTGTCCAAATTAGAATTACCAACTTTGGATCAAAGAAGGAAAATAGGAGACCTACTAACTATCTATAGAATTATGAAGGGAATGGAAATCTTAGATAAGAATGACTTATTGAAATGGGACAATAGAAAACAAGAGGACACGAAAAGAAAAAAAAAATACAGAAGTGTTCTGAAAAAAAGAAAAGAAAATAGCTTCCCACACAGTGACAGATACTTGGAACAAATTGGACAAAGAAACAGTGTGTGCAAACACTATTCAAGATTTTAAGAAAAAACTTGATGCTGAGAGATACAAAGACGGGTCACCACGAGCATAGCTCCCTTCCCGTATAATACAACTAGGTAAACACACCCACACCCATTACACTTTTTAATCCACCGAGGCATTTACTCGCTTCTCTCAATCTACATTCTACTTCCAACCCCACTCCTCCCTTTCCTGCCACATTCGCACCCAAATATCTAAAACCATCCACTTGCTCCATTCTCTCTCCCTTAATACTCACTTCTATTCTGCTGCCACTCTCTCCCCTTGTACATCTCATCACTTTACTTTTACTCACATTTGTCTTCAACTTCCTTCTTTCACACACCTTCCCAAACTCTGTCACTAACTTCCTCAATACCTCCTCTGATCCTGCTACAAGCGCAGTGTCGTCAGCAAACAACAACTGGCTTATCTCCCACTTTTCTCCATTTTCTTTAATAATCTCCAACCCCTGACCCACAACCCTTGCTTTCACCTCTCGCACCACCCCATCCATGTATAGATTGAACAGCCAGGGCGACATAGCACATCCCTGACGAAGTCCCACCTTTACCTCAAACCATTCACTCTCTCCATTTCTAATCCTAACATAAGCTCTACTACTCTCGTAAAAACTCTTGACTGATCTTTACAGCTTTCCTCCTATCCCATATATCTGCAATGCCTCCCATAATGCCTTCCTGTCTACCCTGCCATAAGACTTTCCCAGATCCATAAAAGCCCAAAAAACATCTTTACCTTTTCCTATAGTTTTCTCACATATTTGTTTTACCACAGAAATTTGATCAACATAACCCCTACCTGTCCTAAAACCACACTGTCCCTCACCAATTACTCCCTCTGTTCCTCTCCTAATCCTCTCAATCAAGCCTTCCCAACTACACTCAACAAGCTGATCACTCTGAAAATACTACACTCACACTTGTCCCCCTGTCCCTTGTAAATTGGAGCTATACAGGCACTACTCCAGTCCTCCGGCACTCTACCCTCTCTCATACAAACATTAAACAACCTCACCAGCCAGTCCACCATAACTATACCTCCTTTCTTCAGACATTCTTCATGACATCCATCCAGACCAGGTGCCTTACCTACTCTCATCATCTTAACAGCTGCTTTCACTTCATCTTTCCCTATTTCTCCTCCATTTTCCTCACTCATTATTCTCATTTTCTTAGCGCTTCCCACTGCAACTATCTTTCCCTCCCTATCCTCCTTCACATTTAGCAACTCCCTAAAATACTCTACCCACCTTCCTCTCACTGCCTTCTCTTCCATTATCATTTCTCCATCTGAACCTTTTACCCTTTCTTCTCTACTTGATTCACCTCCTCTTCCTCTTTTAATTTCTTTCCAAAACACCTTTTTATGACATTCAAAATTTTCTGTTATACTCTTACCCCATTTCACATCTGCTCTCCTCTTTGCCTCCTTAATCTTATACTCTACTTCTCTTCTCTTTACATGGTGGATGATTGTTGTATCTCATAAGAGATACAACAATCATCCACCATGATAACAATTATGGAAGTTTAGTAGTAGCTGAGGCAGTGAGCATCGCTTTACAAAAGCCTATCTTAAATGTACAGATTTCATCTGATTATGTCCTCCCCTCCAATAGAAAATACAGACCGTCACCACGGGACAAAAACCCACATGGGGATTGTGTCTAGACTTCCAGGACGTAATCCCACATCGGGAAGTTGTCCCGGTTACCCTTTCCGTCTCGGTAGGGTAGACAGATTCCCACCTTACAAGTGACCTCTCCCTGCCGTTTTTACTCGGCCTTATATACCCATGTATTACCCTGAAGATGACCATTTGTAATGGTTGAAACAGCTGTCGGTAAAATGAATCAACATTCTGAAGCCTTTTACTACAAAGGCGGAGCATACCGACAGGAGACCTTTTGGTCCATATCTAGGTCGGATGCGAAAAAAAATCATATTAATAATAAATAAAAACTATAATAATGTAAATAACAAATAAAATACATAAATAAATGCATAGGTATAGTTAAGTAATAAACAAACACGTAAATAGTAAATAATAATGAATTGACATATAACTAATAATAAATGAGAAACAGACAGACAAATGATAACAAAACAAAAACAAATAATATAAGATAAATTATAATCATTACAGCATCTTACTTAGGTATTTATCTAAATGATTCTTAAAGCTTCGAACTGAACTACATTGCACTACCTGTGCAGGAAGTTTATTCCATTCATTAACTACACGGTTGGCAAAGTTGTTTCTACCCACTTCCAAATTAAATCTATTTCCGGACAGTTTGAGACCATTGTTTCTTGTCTGATTCTCATTCAATGTGAAAATTTTGTCACTTTTGATGTTGTCAATTCCCTTTAGAATCTTAAAGACCTGTATCAAGTCACCTCTGAGTCTACGCTTTTTTAGAGAAAACAGATTCATGTGTTTTAGTCGATTTTCGTATGATTTATTTTTGATATTTGGAATCAGTTTTGTGGCTCGCCGTTGTACTTTTTCCAGTCTGTCAATGTCTTTAATGAGATTCGGTGACCATACGGAAACAGCATATTCCAAATGTGGACGAACTAACGATTTATATAGCTTGTTAATGAGTGATGGACTTTTGAAATCAAAAGATCGCGCAATCAGTCCCAGAATCTTATTTACTTTCTCAGAGGCTGAAATACACTGCTTGGATGATGTGAGGTCGTTACTGATAATTACGCCGAGATCTTTTTCACTACCCACTTTTGTTAACGAATTTCCAAATAACTTGTAATCGTACTTACTGTTATTTTTACCTATGTGCATTACCTTGCATTTACTTGTGTTAAATTTCATTAACCACTTTTCAGACCATTGCTGTAATTGATCTAAATCTTCTTGAATATCTAATTGGTTTGAGTGATCATTTGCCACTCCGCACAGTTTTGTATCATCAGCAAATTTGGAAACAGTAGATTTTAGTCCATGGTCTATATCATTTATATATACTCTGAATAGAAGTGGCCCAAGAACGGAACCCTGAGGAACTCCACTTGTAACATTTTTCCATCCAGAAGTTTTTCCATTTAAAACAACTCTCTATTTTCGACCATTCAACCAATTACTAGTCCAACTTAATAGGCTACCACTTATTCCGTGTGAAGCTAATTTAGTAATTAGTCTTTCGTGTGGGACGGTATCAAAAGCTTTTGCAAAGTCTAGATATATTAAATCTATATTGTTTCTTTTGTCATAATTCGAGATAACTGTGTTGTAGAATTCGAGTAAGTTAGTCACGCAAGAACGTTTCCGTCTGAAACCATGCTGGCTATCATTTATCAAACGGTTACTTTCTAAATGATGTTCGATAGCATCTCTGATGATAGTTTCCATTGTTTTTCCTACGATTGAAGTCAAACTTATAGGCCTATAGTTATTTGGTTTCTTTTTGTCACCTTTTTTTGAACATGGGAGTAACGTTAGCTAGCTTCCATTCTCTTGGGACATCTCCGGATATGATGGATTTCTTGAAAATAATTTCTAATGGAACAACAATCTCATTTTTCATTTCCTTTAAGATTCTTGGATGCCAACCGTCAGGCCCTGGTGTTTTATTAACTTTGAGTTTGTCTATACACCTTTTAATTTTTTCTTTTGTTATATTTACCGTAGTGAGTAAGTTTACCCCAGACTTTTCACAGGTTTCAGTTTGGAATTCATTTTGAGGTGTTTCGTTTACGAATACCGAGCTAAAATAATTGTTCAAGATATTACACATACCTTCATTTGAATATTCAAGTTGACCGTCAGCAGATAATAGTAGACCAATGTGATTCCTAACAACCTTTTTATCTCTAATGTAAATATAGAATTTGAATTATGAAGAAAAAAGGAAATACAGAGAGTTAGAGAAATGTTCTCTTAAAATCATTGACGCCACTTGTGCTTTAGCATTTAATAGGAATATAGGCTTACCAAAAATCCACAAAACAGGAATTCCCATGCGTCCTATTACATCAGGTGTTAATAGTGCTCCACATAGGTTAGCCAAATGCTTAGCTAAACCCTTATCCAAAACATTAGGTTCTATCAGTAATGCTCACCTGCAAAACTCGCTGTTGAGCGAGTGGTAAACAATTTAAATAATGAAGATTTACCTATCCCCAAAACAGATTACCTTGATTTAATTTTACTTTCAATGATGTTGAATATAGACAACATTCTGGCTTAGCCATGGGTAGTCCCCTCTCTGCTGTGTTAGCCAACTTATATATGGAAATGCTTGAAACTGAAAATTATATATCAATAATGGGTAGAAACAGTGTTTGGTTAAGGTATGTTGATGACATTGTTGTTATTGTACCAAAAGAAGCTAATATTAACAATAAATTAAAAAGATTAAACAATGTAAATAGTAACATACAATTTACGGCAGAAGTAGAGAACAACAGAAAATTACCATTTTTAGACACTGTCATACACAGAACAAACAGCAATGTAAAGTTTTCGGTATACCGCAAACCCACTAATAAAGAAGATTATATACATTTTTATTCAGGACACAATATTAGGACTAAAACAGGTATAATAACATAATTGGCTTCTTCCTCAGGGCTTTTCGCATCTGTAGTGAAGAATTCTTAGAAGACGAACTAGATCACATTACAAAAACTTTCAGCAAATTAAAATATCCCAAAGGTCTCCTACTTAAACTAAAAAAGAAAGCTAAGGAAATAAATAAGAAGAGTAAAGATAAAAAAAATTGTAACAAAGAAACACGATATATCACAGTCCCAAATTCCAGCATTAATTCAACTCTAGACAACGTCCTCTTAAAAGCAGGTATAAAGATAGCAAGAACATCAGGTAGCAAAGTGGGACATTTGGTAACGCGTAATTATAATAACCATACGAATGAAAATAGTATTGTCTATAAAATACCTTGTAAAAATTGCCCATCCTCATATTTTGGGGAAACAGGTCGTGGATTAGAAAAAAGATTATATGAACACAAAAATGATGTAAGAACCCACAGGCTTTCTAATTCTATAGTAAGACACATAGATACATATGACCACCTTCCGAACTGGGACAATACAATTATAATAAATAAAGGTTCAACAAAGAAATTAAGAAAAAACAATAGAAGCAGCCTATATTAATACTAATAATAACATCAACCATAGAGATGGTTTTATATGCTTGGCAAGAGCTACAAGTTTATTGATAGTGGATGAAAACAAACGGACAAATGTTCCAAGCGCGACGACCTTTCCCAGGCACCCTGTGAGGTGACATGTATGTATATAAAATGTCCATGTTATACTTTTGTGTTATGCTTTGTGATCAAGACCCTAAGGGTCGAAACGTTAAGGCAGTAATTCTTCCATTATTTCTCGTATATTTTCTCCGCCTTCAGTTACATTTGTCATAGTTTAAATCAATATATATATATATATATATATATATATATATATATATATACATATATATACACACACACACACACCCACACACACACACACATATATATATATATATATATATATACACACACACACACACACACACACATATATATATATATATATATATATATACACACATATATATATATATACATATATATATATATATATATATATACATACATATATCTAAAAAAAAAGTTGTATTATATTTGTAAATAACACAAGAAACCCACAGTCGTAGAAAATAAACTTCGAATAAAAGAAGATTCTATATTTCGGCTTCCAACTGTAGCCCTCTTCTGTAAAGTACATGAAACAGTGGACAATTGGGAAAATTCCTTATAGTATAACTATAATTTTTTTCTATTAAGCTGTTTCCTAATGAACGTCTTATAATTGTTTATCACTATCCCAACAACGTGCGTAAGCAAATTGTGGACGTTCAACAAAAACTGAAGGAAATAGAGTCACCCGGCGTTTATTTGCCCTACCAAGATTGTGATTTGGTGTACTTGGGTCAAACCGGTAGACATTTGAACACTAGATTGGCAGAACATAAAAGATGAATCAGGTATGGGCAGGAAAATTTGGCCGTGTTTCTTCATGTTAAAAATCATAATCATTCTTTCGACTGGGGTAAGGCCACATTAGTGTTCAAGTCTCACTGCGATTTCAGGAGGAAAATAGTTTAATCAGCTATTGAGGAATGGCCCAAAATCAATATTTCTAAAGGGCAGTGGACTCCTGACATTATTTCCCGTGCAGCGGTCAATAAGCTTGTCTAAAGCTTACAACCCCCTCTCCCTCGTCCCCCCCCACCCCTTCTTACCCCGCGTCAGAGTAATGTTAATGTTCCCTCACACTCCTTTGTATCTTTAGCTTATAAGTCCCAATTGCCTACTGTCTCATGTAATTTCCTGAAAAGGGCTACAGTAGGTAGCCAAAATATAGAATCTTCTTTTATTCGAAGTTTATTTTCTCCGACTGGGGGTTTCTTGTGTGGCACACACACACACACACACACACACACACACACACACACACACACACACACACACACACACACACACACACATATATATATATATATATATATACATATGTGTATACACACACACACACACACACACACACACACACACACACACACACATATATATATATATATATTATATTATATAAATATAGATACACACACACACACACACACACACACACACACACACACACACACACACACACAAATATATATATATATATATACACACATTAATATATATATATACATATATATATATATATATATATATTTATATATATATATATAAATTTCAACCACATTAATTTTTCACTTTAATCTCATGTCATCACGATCGAGACTGATAAGGAGCTCAACGGAAACTGATACGTAGTGAAGCCAAGGAATCGAATCCAGCCCAGATGTAATAAGTGAACAGTGACATAAACCACTGCGTTATCAAGAGATCAATCTCTCTTGATAGCGTGGTGGTTTAAGTCAACGTTCACTTGCTACGTCTGAGCTGGGTTCGAGTCCTTGACCTCACTATGTATAAGTTTCCGTATATGTCTCCGTCGAGCTTCTTATCGGTTTCGATTGTGATGACATAGAATTAAAGTGAAAAATTAATGTGGTTGAAAAAGATTAATATTTGTGTAATGGGGACCATTCAGTGTATATATGTATAAGCGCCTGGCGCTGTATGTTATATTTCTTGCAGTGTATGAGTAGTGTTGCAGGTGTTGCACTGGGGAGGAAATACGCCAGTGATATAAGGATCTAGGTGGGTGATGTAGGTGGAATTCATCTTCAGCCTTGCTATGGCGATTTCCTCCCGTCTATTGCTTCTGTATGATGTTGACCAGTCTGTTATGTGCTCCTTTTGTTTATGTGTGATGTGGAGATTGTCCCACTGGTGTTGCCAGTGGGCGTGTAATTGTTTTCTTAAGATTGAATTGAAAGTGCCTATGTCTATAGGTATATCTATAATAGTCATTTTCTAACGCAGATTTGGCCAGCGTGTCCGCTTTCTCGTTCCCGGAGATCCCAATGTGGCTGGGAACCCAAGAGAGAGTAATGGACTTGTTGGTCGTCGAAAGTGCGCTAATGATTTTGCCCAGGAGAGAATTCCCCATTTGGTTACCTGACTTAATTGACTGTAATGCACTCAAAGAATCTGAGAAAATAACAAAGTTACTATATATAGGGTGTTTCAAGAATTGTATAATTTTGCATTCTTATAAAATTGTCATTTCCCGTTCAAATGACTTCGTATTTTAACAGGAAGTGTAGAAACAGGTCAAAATTATATGTCTAATGTTTGATGTAGCCTATTTATCTTTACAGGTACAGAAATGCCATTCACTAGAAGAGAAAAGGTGTTTATGTGTGTTGGAGTATGCTAGAATACAGTCAAACAAAACTGTGCAGCGTGTGCTTATGAAAAAGTTCTCTAAACAATCTCCTCTCTCTTCTTTGCTCCAATGTCTGGAGCTCAAGTTTTGCCAGCCTCTCCTCATAAGTTAGATCTGAGAGCGTTGGTGCCAGTTTCGTAATTGCTCTTTGTATTCTTTCAAGTTTTGTTAAACATTTTTTTTTTTTTTTACTTGGTGACCAAGTCGTCTCTGCATACTCCAATTTTGGTCTTATCAACGTGATTGGTATTTTCTTCATAATTTCTTTGTCCAGGTATGTTAATGCCACTTTGGTTGATCTTATTAAGTTATAAGTTTCTCCAATTTTTTTTTCAATATGTTTCTCAGCGGACATATTCATAATAATGACTCTCAGGTCCTTCTCATTTTCCACTTTTTTAATTCCTTCCTCTCCCAATGTATATGACCCCACTATTTCAGGTTCTGATGTGATTATTAGGTCTAGTCTTGATGGCTCTTCCTTAATTCTATACCTAGTATTCTCTTGTATCCATTGTGTCATTGTATGTTCCATAATTATATGAAGTAATACATTTCACCATAGGTCGTCTCCACCCTTCACTGTCATATCTTTCCAGCAGATTTCTTTACAGTTAAAGTCACCTATTATAACTATTCTTCCTCCATTATCTTATTTAGTGTTATCCTTGTGTCTTCTAACATATTTTTGTGTTCTCTCTCTTCCCATGAAGCCGTTTTAGGAGGCACATAATTTACCACAAACTTCCTGCTCTTCTTGTCCCTGTCCTCTATTTCCATCATAATCATTTCCACTCTATTCTTTCCATATGTAACATTCCTCACATTTATATCCTTCTTAGTCAGGAACATAACTCCACCTTGTTTTACTTCTCTGTTTCTAATCCAATAATTATATGCACAATTAATTATCCTACACTGTTGGGTGGTAATGGACCTTTCAATTTTTTCTCCACAATTCCCATTATGTCAGGTTCTTTTTCCTTCAGGTAGTCACTCAGATCATCTAAACCTGTCATTAATCCATCTATATTTGTGAAGGACACTTTTAAATTTCTGATACCTCCATCCTGTTTTCTGTTTCCCTTCTGTTTTTCTCTCCTAAGAACCATTTCCTCACTTTCAAATCCACTACTCTCCAATAGAATTTCTCTTTCTCTGACTCTGTTCTGTTCTCATTTTTTTTTCTTAGCTTCGATTCTTTGTGGGGTTTTTTCCTCTCTTTCCTCTTTATTCATCTCTCTTTTTATCCATACCTGTTTGTACTGATCACTTTCTGCTAGTTTCCCTGTTTTTGATAAGACATTCTCTGTTGTCGTTTGTGACCTGAATTTAACCATAATTGGTTTGGTCTTCTCTATACTGGATTTTCCTTTTTTATATATTTCTTCAATTTCTTTCCCTATTTCCTGTTCACCTTCTTGAAATATCTTAATACCTTGTTTACCTTTTCTTTTTCATCTCTTACTCTTGTAGACCTATTTTAATTATGCTTCTCTTCCATTCCTAATATAGTTATAAATTTCTTTTTATCTGCTAAGTCTCTTACTATATTCTCCTTTCTCATCACTTTAATAACTGTGTCCTTAGTGTGTTCCTTCATCTGTTGTTTCACTATATCACTAAATTCGATTTTATTATCCTCCTGAACTTTTGCTATAGACTCCTTATTCTCTTTATTATTCCTCTTCGATTCCTCATTCTCATCCTTTACTTCTTTTAACTGTCTTTTTAATTCTTCTATTTCTTTATTTAGGTTTTGGTTCTCCTTCTTTAGTTCTTCCAGTTTATCAACTCTCTGTGTAATTAGCGCGAGTTGGCTGAACCTAACCTCCCATGATTCGTTCATTTTTGTTAGTTTTTCCTCTAGACTTGCTAATCGGGGGAGGTTGTCGTCTCCTCCCTCATTAAATCCATAGAAATAATTATCTCCACTTTCTATTGAGTTGCTCTTATCTATATTTCTACTTTGTTGATTTCTTCGACTTCACCTGTGTCGTCTGCATACTTTTTGTATACACACCTTCTGACTTCCGGGGCCCGTTTGTCTCCTTCCTCATTTTCTTCCATTTTTCTCAATAATTCCTCCCCTTCTCCTTTTTCTTCACTTGCCCACTACACCACGAGCTTTCCCCATTCCTACTAATACAACACAAGTACTCCTTCGTCGCTGAAATACACGAAAATTGCGTTTTTCCGGTGTTTCGGAGTTTCAACCTTCGCCGTCTGTCCGACGTGTGTGTGTGTGTGTGTGTGTGTGTGTGTGTGTGTGTGTGTGTGTGTGTGTGTGTGTGTGTGTGTGTGTGTGTGTGTGTGTGTGTGTGTGGATGGGTGGGTGGGTGTATATGTGTGTGTATTTATTTACCTATTTGTATTACACAGGAAGGGAGCTATGCTCGTAGTGACCCGTCTTTGTATCCTTCAGCATCAAGTTTTTTCTTAAAATCTTGAATAGTATTTGCACACACTGTTTCTTTATTTAAGTTATTCCATATATCCAGCACTCTATGTAGGAAGCTATTCTTTTTCCAATCTCTTCTATAGTTATCCTTTTTTATTTTATTTTCATGACCTCTTGTTTTTCCATTGTCATTTTTTAGTAAATCATTCCTGTCAAGGATTTCCATTCCTTTCATGATTCTATATATAATCAGTAGATTACCTCTTTCTCTTCTCTGTTCTAGTGTTGGTAGTTCTAATTTCGATAATATTTGTTCGTATGTTAAATTGGAAAGAGCTGGTGCCAACTTTGTTGTTGCTCTCTGTATTCTTTCTAGTTTCCTTATATTCTTTTTAGCACGGTTGTCCATAGTGTGTGTGTGTGTGTGTGTGTGTGTGTGTGTGTGTGTGTGTGTGTGTGTGTGTGTGTGTGTGTGTGTGTGTGTGTGTGTGTGTGTGTGTGTGTGTGTGTGTGTGTGTGTGTGTGTGTGTGTGTGTGTTTACCTAGTTGTATTTTACGGGACGGGAGCTATGCTCGTTGTGACCCGTTTTCGTATCTCTCCACATCCAATTTATTTTTGAACTCGTGTATAGTTCTGGCATTCACTGTTTCACTGTTTAGTTTGTTCCAGACATCGATCACTCTGTGCGGGAAACTGTTCTTTTTCAGGTCTCTTCTGTAACTGTCCTTCTTTAGCTTTTTATCGTGTCCTCTTGTTTCTCTCTTGTCCCATTTCAATAGGTCATCTCTATCGAGAACTTCCATCCCTTTCATAATTCTGAAAATGGTCCACAAGGCGCCTCCTTCCCTTCTCTCCTCCAAAGTTGACAACTGTAGTTTCTCCAATCTTTGTCCATATGTCAAACTTGGATTCTTTGTAATTTCTTTGTGATTTTCTTTGTGTTTGGTGCCCACATTGATAAAGCATATTCTAGTTGCGGTCTTATCAATATAGTAATTATTTTCTTAACCATCTCTTCATCCATGTCGAATGCCACTTTCATTGATCTTAGTAAGTTGTAAGTCTCTCCGAATAATTTATTTACATGTTTGTCAGGTGTCAAGTCACTTGAGATGATTACTCCTAGGTCCCTCTCTGAGTTTACTTTCTTTACTTCTTTGTTTCCAATCGTATATTTTCCCGAAACTCTATTTTTGCCTCTTCCAAATTCCATTATGCTACATTTCTTGATGTTGAAGTTCATCTCGTATTTCTGGCTCCATTCCCATACTTTATCCAGGTCATCTTGTAGCGATCTGCAATCTTCTTCTGTTTTCACTCTCTTGAGTAATTTGGCATCGTCGGCAAAAAAAGAATTATGTAATAATTTACTCTTTCGTCCATATCATTTATGTGTGTGTATGTGTGTGTGTGTGTGTGTGTGTGTGTGTGTGTGTGTGTGTGTGTGTGTGTGTGTGTGTGTGTGTGTGTGTGTGTGTGTGTGTGTGTGTGTGTGCGCGTGCACCAGAGACTACTAAATCGAAGCCCATGGCATAGGAGGAAAAGTGTTGGAATGGATTAGAGCTTGGATCAGTAACATAAAACAGCGGGTCACCATAAATGGAGTAAAATCTAGGTGGGGCAATATTACTAGTGGGGTCCACCAAGGCTCGGTTTTGAGTCCCTTGTTGTTCATTATGTACATAAACGACTTAGACGATGGGATAAATAGTGATGTTAGTAAGTTTGCGGACGACACTAAAATAGGACGCCTAATTAGGTCAGGAGACGACGCAGAGATTCTGCAGGATGATCTTAATAAATTGTTCACATGGTCGGTGAAATGGCAAATGAACTTCAATATCTCTAAGTGTAGCGTGTTAAACGTAGGGCTACACAACCCCGAAAATAGATACAGCTTAGATAACACGTTTTTAGAAAAATCTGAGTGCGAGAGGGACTTGGGAGTTCTGGTGAGTCCGGACCTTAAAACCAGGAAACAGTGCATTAGTGCCAGAAATAAAGCTAACAGAGCATTAGGCTTCATTGCTAGGACGGTAACGAATAGAAGTGCAGAGGTAATTATTAAACTCTATCTAGCGATAGTTAGACCCATCCTTGACTATGCGGTACAGTTTTGGTCTCCGTCCTACAGAATGGACATAAATTCACTAGAATCAGTATAGAGAAGAATGACCAAAATGATACATGGACTCAGAAATTTGCCTTACGAAGAGAGGCTTAGGCACCTTAACTTACACTCTCTGGAAAGACGCAGAGTGCGGGGTGATCTAATAGAGGTGTTCAAGTGGATCAAAGGTTATAACAAGGGTGATGCAAACAAGGTCATCATAATAAAACAACAGGGCAGGACTCGCAGTAATGGGTATAAACTGGACAAATTTAGATTTAAGAAGGAAATAGGCAAGAATTGGTTTACTAATAGGGTGGCCGATGAATGGAATAAACTTAGTAGCCATGTAGTAAGCGCTGAAACTATCAGTTGTTTTAATAAAACGATAAGACAACTTTATGGATGGGGATGACGGGTGCTGATGGATACGGAGCTGCCTGGTGTAGGCCTTATGGTCTCTTGCAGTCTCCTTTAATTCTTATGTTCTTGTGTGTGTGTGTGTGTGTGTGTGTGTGTGTGTGTGTGTGTGTGTGTGTGTGTGTGTGTGTGTGTATTCACTTGGTCTTTGGATCACGTGTTGGACTCGTGATCGACAGCTATTTCCCTACTGGAAGAGAGCTCAGAGCTCGTAGGTCCGATCTATGGGTAATGCTATGACCTTGCACACACACACACACCCAACTCCCCGCCCACGAGAGTCAGAGTAACGACCCGAGGCACAGCGATACCGAAATAATTTCGGCCCTGGGCAGGATTCGAACTGGGTGCTGGGAGCACTTCTGCTTCCCAGTTCAGCGCTCTACCAACTATACCACCGAGTGTGTGTGCGTTTGTGTGTGTGTGCGTGCGTGTGTGTGCGTGTGTGTGTGTGTGTGTGTGTGTGTGTGTGTGTGTGTGTGTGGTGTGTGGTGTGTGTGTGTGTGTGTGTGTGAGTGTGTGTGTGTGTATGTGTGTGTGTCCAGGGCAATGGACAAGATGCAGGGATGACCCGTCATCTAGGAGATACCAAGATATGAGAGAGGGAGGAGGGTAGGGGGGAGTGGAGTATGTAGGGGACGGAATGGGTGGGAGGGGTTTCCATGCCTCTGTATTTTGGCTACCTTCCATGTAAGGGGGAAAAATCCTTTGGTGTATATATATATACATATATATATATATATATATACATATATACACACATACACACACACGTATATATATTGTTATAGCCAACCGTGAATCAAACGATTTTCAAATCGCCCGCCTACTACTCACTGCTTCGAACAAGACTCATAGCCAATATGCGTCATTACAACGTTTGAGTTCGAACCTGGACATGAAGCTTTGGCCCCGCCTACCTCGGGTATAAAAAGAGCCTCCCGAGTTGTCCACCTCTCTCACACCTTCACATCACCCTAGGTCTCACCTCTTCGACGCTGTATATTGGTGCATTGCTGTTTTGTTCGCAAGTATTTTAGTAGGCCATTCTTGGACTTGTATATCTTTATGTTATGTGTTTTCTATGTATTGAACTTTTATTTGTCTTGTATGTATTTGTCTATGTTAAATGTCCCAGTGTACGTTGAGTGTACGTAAATGATCAGTAAAACTTTATTTTTTCTTTATGTGTAAATATAGTTAGTTAAGTTTCGTGCAGACGTCTATCTTACCTCAACCATAATCCTTATAATTCATACTTACATTCAGTCTCAAATAGAGCTTTTCCTCGGAACGTATTTTACCTATACGTTCCACGTTATTGTTGTGGGTTCGCTTTTCAACTGGAACTCGACTTACCCCTAGATTCGACTGAAGTTCCACTCATTACGGTAACTCAGGCCAAACCCAAGCAAGCAACCCATGACAATATATACATACACACATATATATATATATATATATACATATATATATATATATATATATACACTGAATGGTCCCCAGTGCTGATATTAATCTCTTTTCAACGACATTACATTTTTACTTTTAATTCCATGTTATCACGAACGAGACTGACAATCCGCTTGTCGGAGACATTTACAGAAACTGATACGAAGTGAAGCCAAAGGCTCGAACCCCAGCTCAGACGTATCAAAGCAACAGTGACTAACCACTGCGCCATCAAGAGATATAAGTTGAGTATCCTTTCTCATATTTGTATACACGAATTTTGTGCTCAACCCATCCCCGCTATGATGGCACAATGATAGTATGTGTTCGTGGGCAAATGTTATTCACACACACTGAATGGTCCCCACTGCAGATCTTAATATTTTTTCAACCACATTAACTTTTTACTTTTGATTCCATGTCATCACGAACGAGACTGACAATGCGCTCGTCGGAGACATATACGGAAACTGATACGAAGTGAAGCCGAGGGCTCGAACCTCAGCTCAGACGTATCAAAGTAACAGTGACTAACCACTGCGCCGTCAAGAGAGATAATGAATAACACTTGCCCACGCGCACATACTACCATTGTACCATCATAGCGGGGATGGGTTGAGCACAAAATTCGTGTATATGTATGTGGCGCGAACATACAAATATAAGAAATTGTACTCAACTTATATCTCTCTTGATGGCGCAGTGGTTACTCACTGTTACTT